>NC_133137.1:74520970-74831188 GCF_048418815.1 Hemitrygon akajei | reverse complement strand
TAAAAATTTGCACATTTTTTGAAAGAAAAAGCATTCTCCATAACGGAAGTTTAATATAAAAGCATACATTTCTAGAAAAATCATTACTCGATATGTGTACTTTTTAAAAATGGAATTAAGTTAATACCTGTATGCAAATAGCAAGTTAAAGTTTTGGGAAAAAGCAACTCCCAAGTGGTCCTTCACAGGAACAAAATCACTTCTGTATTTCTACATCCTATGATGAAAAAAGAAAAGATGAAATTGAAAATAGCAACGAGACTAGATGAAGTGGTCATGGTAAGTAACCCCAGGATGAAGTGGTCATGGTGAGTAACCGCAAGATAGTTGCTACTCATATGCTGGGTGCAGACGCACTGCTAACTTTGTGCTATAATGTGAAGCCAGCTTGATATACGTAATACATACAGCAATAAAGCTTTAAATCATTCTCAATCCCAAAGGACTGTCTCAGAGAAGAGAGAGAATAAAGTTACAGACAGAGTCCATTCAGACTTCAATGGGAATGTGAAGGGATCATGATTAAGGCTTATCCAATTTATAGGATTTTTGGTTGGTAGCTTTTAACAGTGTTTGTACACCTGAGGGAGAAATGTGACCGTCAAACACTGTTGAGAAGAACTTATCAAATGATCGCTTTGGAGGCTTTCCTGTAAGTGGTCCTATAGAAAAGGGTGAGACAAAACAGATGTGAGGTTGGAGTAAAACTGATGTAAGAAAACAAGAAAGGGAACATTTTACGAATAAAAAACGAATTTTAGTTCCACAGATTTTCATCTGAACACCCAAAAAAAGGGATACTCTGTGGGTGACTGCAAGGGTGGTGCCTCTGCACAGACTAACACATTTATTAACATTAAGCCACACCACTCAGCAATCTCCCAATTTACCCCTAGCCTAATCACGGGAAAACTTAAAATGATCAACCAAACTACCAACTGGTAGTCTTTAGACTGTGGGAGGAAACGGGACCACCCATGTGATCATTGGGAGAATATAGAAACTTCTTACAGGCAGCAGCAGGAATTGAACCTGGGTCTCCTGCTAACCACTACACTACCGTGCTGTCCCATGAGCTAATCTTCTGCATCAGCCTAATCCCAGTTTCCAACATTCTGTCTATAGCCCTGTGGTTCAGCTCTTCAATTACTTTATAAATACATTGAATAGAGTTCCAGACTCCTACCGCTCCCTGGGTGAAAAAAACAAATTTTCTTCATCTCCTGTCTAATCCTTCAACCAATTACTTTAAATCAATATCGCCTGATTTTTGACCTTTTACTGGTGAAAGTAGGTCCTTCGCACTGGCTGAAGAAATTGCTACTATGTACCAAATGCATATAAAATCAAATGACAAGCAAAGTCATTCTATTTGCTCCCAGAGTGAAAGCAAGAAAGCAAGAGAGGAAAATAATTTGCATTTAAATAACTTGGGACATCCCAAAGTGCTTCACAGCCAATGAAATACGTATGAAATGTAATGTCGCTGTAATGTGAATAAAGGCAGCAGTCTATTTACACATAGAAAAATTCTAACAAAAGCAAAATAAATGACCAGATAATTTGTTTAAATGTTGTCATTTGTTAGTTTATAAACTAATATAACTCTGAGCATATCTTCAAATTTGACATATATAGAAGATTATCAGATTTACAAATTACCTGACTTACAGAAATCTAACCTTGAGCATATTATCCAATGCATTTTGAGGACTTTTTCATGTTAATAATAATAATAATGATAATAATATCATCTTATCAATGTATTCTTTTGGCATAATAACTTGGCCCAAAACCAATCTGGAAAAATTTACAAAGAAAAGTAAGAACTGAAGTGACAAATTTCAGAAAATATTATGTACACTCGAACACACATAGTTTAACACTATGTATGACAGGAGGAGGACGAGGAGTAACAGACATTAAAAATCTTCTAACTTGAAGTCAATCCTACGGCAATGTTCCACTACCGCCGATTTCTCCGTATATTGGCCAGATGGGATGCACGACAGAAACCCGCATCAAGAAGCACAGGAGGTGTATCCGTTTGGATTACCTGGAGAAATTGGCAGTTGCAGAACGTTGCATTTGCAGTGACCATAGATCGGATTGACTTTGATGGCACAAAGCTACTGTGGCATGCCAGTGGCTTTTGAGACTGCCTGGTAAAGGAGCCGTTGAAATGAAACCTAGAGGAAAAGAATTTTATCAAAGACAAAGATCTCACTCTAAGTAAGAACTGGAATTTAATTGTAAACTGGCCTAGAGAGTGGAACCTGATTGGATGAGGACTAACCAATCAGGAGGGACGGATGGACGGGGGTATAAATACCACAGGACTAGACATCATCCCTGATGAATTTGTAAAGTTTGTCATTGAAACTTCAATTATAATTGATACCTGGCACGAGTAGAGTTTATTCATCATATATGCCGGGAAAGCATTAGATCCTTTTCCAACCTCCCTCCTGAATAGTTCTCAGGAATAGAACCCTTACGTAATCCAGGGACTGCTTGATAGGCTGAAGGTTTTTTTTCTCTGAATAATCTTGCTCTGTTTTCCACGAAATGGATGGAGGGGCAGTGGGGTGGGGGTGATAGGGGTGGCAAGGAGATATGTTAGAACTTCAGGGAAACTTTGACAGTATCCTTGAATAGTTTCCACCTTACTGTAATCTCTTATAATGATGGGAGCTCAGCATAGCTTCTGACTCAAGTTCTAGTCTCCAATTTGAAGCAGTGAAATGGGCGTCAGAGTTAGCGTAACAATATTACAATGCAAGGGGACCCCTGGTTGAATTCCATTGCTATCGTGTAAGGGTGTTGTACATTGTGCCTGTGACATGGGTTTCATCTGGGTGCACTAGTTTCCTCCCATGTTCCAAGACATCCACGGGTAGTAGATTAATTGCTCACCTTGGTGTTATTGGGTGGCATGGACTTGTTGGGCCTGTAACCATAATGTATTGCTAAATAAATAAATAGATAGATAGATAATGAGTCAGGTGGTCAGGCATGCAAATAACATTATCTGTCCATTGCAGCTAACTGACTCTAAATGATGCTTTGAACCCTGAAGGGTGTTTAGCATCAGCGAGGTTGTGTATCCTGTCAGTAGAAGATTTTGCAGCAGTGGTGATGTATCTCTCTCAGATGGCTGTAGTCCATGATTCAGAGGGATGCAGGAGAGGAAGATCACTGCTGTTCCATAAACTCTATGCTGGGTTTCAGTTCTTCATCTTCACACAATTTTATCCTCATGCTGTTTAATGGTTTGTGCTGGTACATTGAAGATAATGGTGAATTCCATTAACAACGTCTGCATTCCCTGATATATGACTGACAAGTGATGCTACTATCATTCATTCTATGAGGCTGCTTGTTTTGTCGATACCTGTGAAGGGCAAGAATTTCAGGTTGTATACTAAATATATTGAATCATTTGAACCATTTGAAGTAGTTTTTCAAGTATTCCATGGTTGTTGTTTATTTTTGTGTCTGTTTAATGCAAATGTCCATTCTCCTGGGAGCCAAGGTGAATGACTTAATTGCAGCCTGGAGTTTATTATCTGAATATGGTTATCAAGCATCATCTACGTATTGAAGCCTGTTGACAAAAAAATAAGTTGATCTTGGATCTAGCACAGAAAGTCACTATTGGTTAGGTAGTGTCTTACTTGTCCTATAGACCAGCTCCACCCTTTGGGAAACTTGGTGGAGGTGAGTTGCCATCATTATTGTGACAAAGATTGGGAAAGGTGTTGACCCAGTGACACAGCTTTGATTGACTTCAGTCTGCACTGAGGGTACTCCTGTTGGGTAAACACAGGACGCACGCAAAGATCAGCGGGCGTACGGGTAGATCCTCTGATAACCATGTCATCTTTCAGTGCTCCCAAGGCAATCTACACCCAATAATCCATCTGAATGAGAGGAATAAACAGAGCGAGACTTATCAGTGACAGAGAAGTACATAGTTAGAGCCCTTCAGAAGGGAGTGAATTGATCACATTGACTGGAGCTCTGCTCTTCATTTGGATACAATAAATTATTCAGACAGGCTACTCCGAGGATCTCTCATCAGTAAGGAGTTAAGACAGCCCCAATCCAAATCACAAACAATAGGACTTCCGGAGCTATCAAATTAACCTTCCTGATGTTCTAAAATGTGGCAAAGGGGAACTTCAGTCACAAATTCACAATATACATGAAAAAAGGAAGATATGCCAGGAAACCTCAGAATCGTTATAATCAGGATTATATTCAATAAACATTTTTTTAAAACCTCAGAAAGATTACTTGATGCTTGAATCAGGAGAAATTATTGAGAGGTCCTCCTCAGTCTCCTGCTCCCATTAGCCAAATAGATTATCTCAATTTTATACTGTGGATTCCATCTATGTAAGGAGACTACAGACGTGGGTTGGCTAAAGAAAAATTTAGATACTAGAACCAACTATTATCCTTGGCTATTTTCTGGCCTTATAAAACTCTTCTATCCTCTTTATTTCAGAAGGTGGCTCTCAAGTTTGGCTGCCCATAGTAATTCATCTTCACCTTACCCTACTCCATGATTGTGATTCTCGTATTATGATCAGGTTTAATCCTTTTCAGAAACAATTCCTGCTGACTTTCTTTTCAAAATGTTTATTCCTTGTTTGCACCTGTTAGAATCGTGGTTTATGACCAAAGGGAAAACTGGCTGCAGTGACCTGGCATTTTAACGCAAGAGTGTATATTAGCTGTGTCAAAAATCAAAACTACAAAATTAGCGAAAACAACGAAGAAAAATACCCATAGTTACAAAAAGATAACTACCAGAAAACACAATAATAACTCCATTATTTGTGCAATGTGAACTCATTGCAGCCCCGATCTCTCTCTCTCTCTCTCTCTCTCTCTCTCTCTCTCTCTCTCTCTCTCTCTCATCTCTCTCTCTCCTCTCTCTCTCTCTCTCTCGCTCCTCACTCTCTCTCTCTCTCTCTCTCTCTCTCTCTCTCTCTCTCTCTCTCTCTCTCTCTCGCTCTCACTCTCTCCTCTCTCTCTCTCTCTCTCTCTCTCTCTCTCTCTCTCTCTCTCTCCTCGGCAAATGAGCCCATTTTTTAGGTACTAGTATAGACCAACTACCAACAAAGTTAAGATTACACATTGCTTAGAATATGATGCACCATACGATATAGTTACAACCATATTACCAAAAATAGAAGTGTCTACCTTAAGTACAGTATACAAACAAAATATACTGTTTTACACAGCTCCATTACTAAAGAAATGGAGTATTCCACTATGTATGGTGGAAAAGGCACCATAAGGCCAAGATGAGAGCATCAGCTCAGTTTAGACCCATTATAAGGATAAACCGAGGAAGACTGAAGTGTGTACACTCAATGCAATGACAGCAGAATGACAAGGCAATGTTTGTGTTTGTGTAACTGCACGTGTGTGTAAGGAATACATTTACCAAGTGCTCTCCGTCACAGTCCCAAAGGTCAAAAGGCACTCCATTACTGGAGATATTGCTGACAAGATTGATCTGGTCAAGAAAGAAGCCTTTGATAATAGTCGGATGTGAATATCTTTACCTGAACAATGTCCCCAAGTTAAGTATATTTTTAACACCTCCACCAATACTTTGCTAAGGAGTTTGCATACGTACTTTGAAAATAAAAGTACTTTGAATCATTGATCTCCAATACACCTCGCTATCTCAGAAAGGCAGGTCTACACAGGACAATTCACCTACAACCCACCCAGCCCTCCATCTCCTTGCCTCTGCCCAACACTGAATATCATTTAGCATGATATAGATGTAAAGCGACCAGAGATGAGGTGAGTGGTCCTGGGTTTGAATCTGGCCGCCTCCTTGCACCCTTTCCATTCATGTTGGGTTGAGCATCGAGCTAGCAGTTCCGCCTCATAAAAAACAGACAAAATGATAAAGAAATGGCAAGGATGCAGAGAGGAACAACAACAACAATGTCAATGTACATGATGTAATTGTATTATAAATAATTAGATTACTCATGAATATAGAATATAATGCACTACAAAAAGCACCAAATATATTTGCCAAAAATAAACAGAAGTATCTACCTTAAATACAGTATACAAATAATATGTACATATTTACACATTCCCATGACTAAAAAAAATGGAATATTCCACCATGTTTGGCGGGAAAAGGCACCGTAAAGCCAATCTGAGTGCATCAGCCCAATTTACGACCCACTATGAGAACATACCCGGAAAGACACTAAAGCGTGTACACTGAGCAAATTAATAATAAAATTGTATACGATATTTGCTCATGCTTCATTAAAGTGTCCATTAACTTCCCATGCAGCACTGAATTAGAACAGGGGTTCCCAACCTCTCATTATGCAATGGACTGCTACCATTTAATGAGGGGTCCATGGGGCCCAGGTTGGGAATCACCTGAATTAGGGTATTATTAATGGAGAAGGTTGATCAAGGTTAAACTTGGTGACTTTCTGCTCTGTATATCAGTACCAGGTGGCCATTGCTGGTTGCTCAATTAGTTGTCAAGGGTGTTCACAATTAGGTTTAAAGTAGATCATTTTAGAAAGGAATTAAACATCAGTGCAAAAAATAGCTGCCGTCCATGTGGCCTGACCCAGATGAACACCTAAGTGATTCTCGGCTGTTCTAAATTTGCATGACATTTACAGCTTGCAGATGTACAGGAGGAAAATAGCAAATGCTTGAGAAATAAAAGGCATTGCAATCCTTCACCGCATAAATGCGTAATGAAAACTGTCTATAAAAAATGATGATCAGGCAACAGTTCAGTAAGTGCCTAATCATTTTTACCCGAGAAAAAACATCTCAGAAATAACTCTTCAAGATTTCGTAAGATAAATCAAAATTGCTACTTGAAATTCTCTGCCCTCGGTTGCTGTTAATTCCTCCAATCGATGACCTTGAAGTACGTAATAGCCACCTCCTCATACTGAACCCCCATCCCCTACCCTGCTTGCTTCTACTACTTCAAAATAGCCTTGAGATTTTCACTTGCCTTTTCTAACACTAGCATGGCGGCATCTCAGGCACTACTCCCTAAATTATATCAAATACAAAACTTTAACCATTCTGAAAGGAGTTTGACCATACACAAAGGAGTCAACATTGAGCCCATGTCACTACCTCACTACTTATTTAATTTACACATATATATATTTAATGTAATTTACAGTTTTTATTGTTGCAGTTTGCAATGTACTGCTGCCGCATAACATCAAATTTCAAGACATACAGTATACCGGTGATATTAAACCTGATTCTGAAACAAATCTAGACTAGAATTTAACACCCAAAATAAATGGACTAAGATCAACATGTCGGACTTGTTTTCTGTCTGTCTGTATTGTATTTTGCGTTGCATGTTTTATTACGGGGTACAATAATTTGTCACACTGGTTGCGGTGTCACCCTTTGTGCTAGTTAGTTTTTGTTGTAGATATACCAAGTAAGGGACATGGATATTTTTTGTTGACGGCTAATTTCGTTGCACTACCTTCACTAATTTTGCTTGCCTTGCTTATTTTACTATTGCTACACTAGTTTTTTTTAAAATCACTATGTATGTTTGTCTTTGCTGGTTTTGTAATAAAGGCTTGAACGTACTTTTTTCGATTGTAACTCAGTTATTTGGTAGTCTGTCATAGAGTGTCAATTCCCTTGCTCAGTCTCTCAGTGGTTTTGGTTTGTTTTTCAGGTAACTGCAACAATCATCATTTGTTAAAATTTTAAGAATTACTGACCTGATAACGCACTCTCCTCAACCTGCCTAATGCCAGGTTTATTTGTGTAATTTTGATTTATGGAACTGGAATCCAATTTATTAATACTGAATCAGGTTTATTGTCCTTAATATATTCCACTCACTTGGACTATTGTGAGCAGTGTAGGGTCTCTTATCTGAGAAAAGATGTGCTGACAGTGGAGATTCACAAAAATGGTTCCAGGATTGAAAGCTTTGTTATATGATATCACTGGATTCAGTAGAATGAGGGGTCACCTTTTTGAAACCTATCAAATGTTGAAAGGCCACAATAGAATGGATGTGGAGAGAATGTTTCCTGTGAGGGGTGGGTGGGGGGGTGCGTGGGGGAGACCTAAGACCAGAGGCCACAACCTCAGAATAAAGGGGCGTATTTTTAAAACAGAGGTGAGAGGATTTTCTTTAGCCAGAGGGTGGTGAATCTGTGGAATTCATGAATTCATTGCCACAGGCAACTCTGGAGGTCAAGTCATTGGGTATATTTAAGGTAGAGGTTGATAGATTTTTGATTAGTCAGGGCATAAAGGGATACAGGGAGAAGGCAGTCATTTGGGGCTGAGAGGGAAAATGGATCAGCCATGATGAAATGGTGGAGCAGACTCAATGGGCCAAATGGCCTAATCAGAATCAGGTTTAATATCACCGGCATATGTTGTGAAATTTGTTAACTGAGTGGCAGCAAATATAGAAAAATAAATAAATAAATAAATTGATTCCAGTAACTATATAAGTATATTAAATAGTTATATTAAAATAGTGCAAAAACAGAAATAATATTTGAAAAGTGAGGTAGTTTTATGGTTTCAATGTCCATTTAAAAAATTGGATGGCAGACAGGAAGAAGCTGTTCTGAATTGCTGATGTGTGCTTTCAGGTTTCTGTACCTCCTTCCTGACAGTAACAATGAGAAGAGGGCATGTCCTAGGTGAAGGGGGTCCTTAATAATGGACACTGCCTTTCTGAGACACCGCTCTTTGAAGGTGTCTTGGATACTATAGAAACTAGTACTCATGATGGGGGCTGATTAATTTTACAACTTTCTGTAGTTCCTTTCGACCTTGTGCAGTAGCCTCCCTCACCCACCTCCCCCATACCAGACGGTGATGCAGCCTGTCAAATGTTCTCCACAGTACATCTGTGGAAGGTTTTTGAGTATTTTAGGTGACAAACCAAATCTCTAAACTCGTAATGGAGTATAGCCGCAGTCACACCTTCTTTATAACTGCATCAGTATATTCGAACCAAGTTAGGTCCTCAGAGATATAAACACCCAGGAACTTGAAATTGCTCAGTTTCTCCACTTCTGATCCCTCTATGAGGATTGGTACATGTCCCCTCGTCTTACCCTTCCTGAAGTCCAGTGCAGAAAGGCCCTTCCTGTCCTTTGCCACCCAGCAATCCCCTGACTTAATCCAAGGCTAATCGGACAATTCACAAAGACCAATTAACCTACTAACCAGTATGTCTTTGGACAGTGGGAGGAATTTGGAGCACTTGGAGGAAACCCACTCAGTCACGTAGAAAACGTACAAACTCCTCACAAGCAGTGGTGCCTGTACTGTACTATAAAGTGTTGTGCTAACATCTGTGCTACTGTGTCCCCTCCCAAACTCTGAGTGCAGTCATGAAAACACAAAGCAAGTTTTAGACTTGCACATTCATACAGCAAACATGAAATTGGTGCAGTTTATGCTGTTTGGCTTGGACCTTATGCATTTCTCTGTATCATTCCACAGTCCAAAGATGTAGCAGTTGGTAGGTTAATTTGTCCATGATTAGCCTAGGATTAAATTGGGGGGGGGGGGGGGAGGGGAAATTGGTGGATGGTACGGCTTGAAGGGCGTGGAAGGACCTATTTGGTGTTGTATGTCAATAAATAAAGAAACATGGCAGTGCTGTCAGAGACATCTTGAGTCACATTGCTGTGAGCTACAGGAGTATTTTTTGATACGTTCCCTGTAATAACTTGTGCTGGCGAAATTGATTGTGTTGAGCTCTAGGGTGTTAAATTTCCCATCGGGAAGCAGCAAATGAAAACCCTTAGGGAACTTCTATGCCTGGCTCTGCCTCTTGACTATAATGAATACAAACAAGGCTTTTCCCTTACCAGTCAATGTGATTCTTTCACCTTTATCCACCCAGGTTTCCATATGAATGGGCAACCCAGTCAAGTTGATATAGCAACTCACAGAAAATGCTGGAGGAACTTGGCAGGTCAGGCAGTATCTGTGGAACAGAATAAGCAGTCAATGTTTCAGGTTGAGACAAGGGTCCACTGTTTATTCTTGTCCCATGGATGTTGCCTGATCTACTGTGTTCTTTCAGGTGTGTGTGTGTGTGGGTGTGTGTGTGTGTTGTGTGTGTGTGTGTGTGTGTGGTGTGTGTGTGTGTGTGTGTGTGTGTGTGTGTGTGTGTGTGTGTGTGTGTGTGTGTGTGTGTGTGTGTGGTGTGTGTGTTGTGCGGCGCGCGTGGCGCGCGCTCCTCTGATTTCCAGCATTTGCAGATTTTCTCAAGTTTGTCTTGGTCCAAACAATATTTCATTGCATTGGCCTGATTTCAATCTACTAATGAATTTACTTACCACAGTATGAGGAGAGACTCAAGACTGCTCAAAACCTGCTGTTGTAAATAATGGAAGTAGACATATACTGTACCTGTCTTCCTCCAAGCTATTGTACAATGTGTTAATAAGAAT
Source organism: Hemitrygon akajei (assembly GCF_048418815.1). NCBI lineage: Eukaryota > Metazoa > Chordata > Chondrichthyes > Myliobatiformes > Dasyatidae > Hemitrygon > Hemitrygon akajei. The sequence continues at coordinate 74,820,692 of NC_133137.1, read as the reverse complement.
ATTTTACAGTCCCCACCTTTCAAATTGAGACTTTGTCCTCTGGACTTGAGGAAATAGCTTATCCTGTTCAATCTATCCCTTCAGAATCTTAAAAGCAGCATTGTTTGATTTGCATCATTTGCTGCCATTAAGCACTGTGATAGTTTCAATTTATTATCAATTAGGGCCCAGATCGCTTTCATTTTCCCTGCATATATTTTCCTTTCCATTTAAGTCATAATCCTTTCCTGGATTCCTCATTCCCATGTGAAACATTTGCCTGCATTGAGTTTTATCTGCCACCTGTCTGCTCATTCCAAGCTAATTCAGATCCTGTTCAGGTTTAAAGTCAACCAGTTTCAAAACATCTGTAGATTTAACGACTATCTTTTTGACATCATGGAAATAGAACACAGAACATAGAACAGCAAAGCTCAGTACAGGCTCTTCGGCCTTCAATGTTCTGCTGACCTTTTTACCTACTCCCAGATCAATCTAAGCCTTCCCTCCCACATAGCCTTACATTCTTCTGTCATCCATGTGCTTATCTAAGAGATTTTTATATGATCCTAATGATCTGCCTCCACCACCACTCCTGAAAGTGCGTTCTATGCACTTAGCGCTCATTGTGTAAGAATCCTGCCTTTAACATCCCCATGTACTTTACTCCAATCACCTTAAAAGTACATCCTCTGGATATTCCACACTTGGAATATTGTGTTCAGTTCTGGTTGCCTCATTGTAGGAAGGATTTGAAAGCTTTCTAGAGGTTGCAGTGAAGATATTAGCCATTGCCACCCTGGTGCTGGCTATCCGCTCTATTTCTGCCCCTTATCATCTTATACCCTTCTATCAAGTCACCTCTCATCCTCCTTTGCTCTAAAGAGAAATGCCCTATCTTGCCCAAACTTTTCTCATAAGACATGATTTTATGATGAAAAGCATCATCCTGATTAAGCTCCTCTACACCCTCTCTAAAGCTTCTACACCCTCCCTATGATGAGGCAACGAGAGCTGAACACAATATTGCAAGTGTGATCTATCCACAACTTTTTAGAGCTGCAAAATTAATCGTGACTCTTGTACTCGATCCCTCAATGACCTTGTTATCAACTTGTGAAGCAACTCTGAGGCAGCTATGGACTTGGATTTCAAGATCCTTCTGTTCCACCACATCATTATGAATCCTGCCACTAACCTTGTAGTCAACCTTCAAGTTCACCTGTCCAAAGTGTATCACTTCACACTTGTCCAGGTTGAACTCCATATGCCACTTCTCAATTCAGCTCTGCATCTTGTCAATGGTCTATTGTAACCTAGGACAACCTTCTATATGATCGACAATGCCACCAACATTCATGTCATCTACAAATATACTAACCCAAACTAGCACCTCCTCATCTAAGTTATTTATAAAAATCACAAAGAGCAGGGGTCCCAGAACAGAACCTTGTGGATTACTACTTCCAGGCAGAATACACTCCATCTACTACCTCGCTCTGCCTTCTGTGAGCAAGTCAATTCTGAAATCATGCAACCAAGTTTCCATGAATGTCATGCCTCCTGACTTTCTGAATGACCCTACCAAGGGAAATGCTTGTTGAATGCCTTATCAAAAATCCATGTCACCACAGCCATTGCTCTGCCTTCACAATCGATTTTGGTGCTTCCTCTTAAAACACAATCAGGATCATGAGGCACAACCTGCCCCTCACAAAGCAATACTGACTATTCTTAATCAGACTATACTTTCCCAAATGCTTGAAAATCTGATCCCTAAGAATCCTTCCCAATAGTTTTGTAATCACTGAGGTAGGACTCACTAGATTATCCTCATTACCTTTCTTGAACAAAGCAAAAACATTTGCCTCTCTCCAGTCTTCTGGTGCTACTCTTGTGGCTAATGAGTGTGCAAAGATCATTGCCAAGTTCAGTAATCTCTTCCCTCACTTCCCGTAATACCTGGGATATATCTCATCTTACTTATCTATCCTAATGCTTTTCAAATATTTTAGCACATCCTTTTCCTTAAGCTTAATATGTTCCAGATTTTAACCTGTTCAAAGCTGATCTCACAATGTCAATGTCCCCTCTCACTGGTGAATGCTAAAGCAATCTGCTACCTCCCTTGACTTCAGGGAGATATTTCCTCTTTTATTCTTGATTGTTTCTACCTTTAGTCTAGTCATCTCTCTCTTCTTCAAATATGTGTAGAATACTTTGGGGTTTTCTTTAATCCTACTCACTACTCATATCAGGCTCTCCTTAGTTCCTTCTTAAGCTCCATCTTGGCTACCTTATAACTCTTGACAGTTCTGTCTGATCTTTGCTTCCTAGATCTTAAGTATGTTTCCATATTCCTCTTGATGAAACATTCCACCACTCCTCAACAAACCAACCCATAACCCCATGCAAGTGCTCCCTAAACTACTTCCACATTTCCATTGTACATTTCCCTGAGAACATCTGTTCCCAATTTATGCTCACAATTTCTGCCTAATAGCATCATGACTAGCCCTCCTCTAGTCAAATACTTTCCCATAATGTCTGCTCCTCTCCCTGTGCCACACTATGCTAAACATCAGGAAACTGTGGACATTGTCTCCAAAATGCTTAACCACTGAGAGATCTGTCATCTCATCAGGTTCATTGTTGAACATTAGATCCACTATGGCCTCTCATCTGATCTGTCTGTCTACATATTGTGGCAGGAATCCTTCCTAGACACACTTAAGAAATTCTGCCCCATCTAAACCTCCTGTACTAAGGAGGTGCCAATCAATATTAGGGAATTTGAAGTCTCCCATGACAACAGCTCTGTTAATTTTTCACCTTTCCAAAATCTGCATCCCTATCTGCACCTCTATCTCTCTGTTACTCTTGGGGATCCAATGAATACTCCCAATAGCATGATTGTTCTCTTCCTACTTCTGAGTTCCATCCACACTGACTCAGTAGTAGACAATCCCTCCATGATGTCTTCCTTTTTTGCAGCTGTGATACAATCCCTCCTTTCCCCTCCCTCCCTATATAAAGCGATTGGTTTTAAGGCACCAGTAACCTACCTTTGCCCCTTCTCCTGTCAGTAGAAATGGTTCTGCCGGGCTTAGTGGCTAACCCACACGTGAAGGCCAGGAACTGGACTTCATTGTCCGAGGCTGTTTGTGACGCATGTCATTGGGAGCATTTAATAGGTAGTGGAAGCTTATCCTCACTACCACCCCTGGCTATAACAAACTTAAGGAACCAGGCTTAAACTGCAAGGCTTCTTAAATGAGGGACCACACGATTCATTCAAATACTGAACTGGCATCTCAGCCCTACAAACTGCTTCCATTAAACCCAGAAATATGTGGCTTAATTGTAAAGCTGGACAATGGACCTGACAAAAACGACACTTTTGGAAGCTAAAACTCACTCTTAAATCTCTGAGATCATTAAATTCTTACTTCACCACCACCTATTGCTCATAATGAAAAGAGAGAAAAAATATCTGCAAACATTCAGCAGGTGAAACACCAAAAGAGAGAGAGACTTGAACTGAAGTATCTCCAGCACTTCTCTCTCCACTGTACTACCTGATTGCTTGAGTACTTCCAGCACTTTCTGTTTATATTTCAGATTCCCACCATCTGGAGTTGGCTTTTTAGGGCTCTACTGGACTTTAAGTTTTAAAATGTTGCTAGCAAGATATTTAGGCAATTGGAATAAGATTAAGACAGTGGTTAAAGCTTAACTCATTAACTTGTCTATATATTAACCAAGAAATCTACCATCTCATTAAAAATTATTTGTTTTATGTGGTACTGAATGCCACGAATAACTTCAATTTTAATTAATTAATATTTATTTCTTTATTGATTGATATATAGCACGGAAAAGGCCTTCTGACCATTTGAGCCATGCTGCCTAACAATCCCCCAAATTAATCATAGCCTAATCATAGGACAATTCATAATGACGAATTAACCTACCAACCAGTACAGCTTTGGATTGTGGGCGGAAACCAGAGTACCATTGGGAAGCCCATGTAGTCACGGGGAGAACATACAAACTCCTTACAGGCAGTGGTGGGAATTGAACACGGTTTGCTCGTACTGTGAAGCATTATGCTAACCACTATGCTACCAGGCCACCCCATGCCGTTATTTCGCTGGCAGCAATGAAGGCACTTCATCTCTTGTCTGTCCTTGGTCACATAGAAGGAATCTTCAATACTGTTTCCATAACAATTTTGTATAACCAGTCAGGGTTTGTTTGTCCTGAGATTAATCCACAAACCTAGAGGACCAGTGGACCACTCTTATTCTGCCCTTTGACCTGTTTGGCATGGGTGACCCTACCCAGAGCCAAAGCATAAAGTCCTGACTCCAGCCAACAGAGCTCTCCAGGTCATTGAGGAACACAAGCCTCCAAACCCAAAGACAAGGTTGTGGTCGTCTTAGAAGCTTCATATTTGTGTTCATAATATTTCTGTTCCTACCTTCAATTCATTTCAAATTCCAATTTCTACTTGGAATCCCTAAACATACCATATTTTTCCAATCTCCAGCTATCTATAGATGTGTAGTGGAGAGTGCATTCATGGTAGCGTAGTGGTTAGCGTAATGCTTTACTGTACCAGCAACCCGGGTTCAATTCCCGCCACTGGCTGCTTCAAGGCCTGGTATGGAAACACCAATGCCTTTGAATGGAAAATCCTACAAAAGGTAGTGGATATGGACCAGTCCATCATGGGAAAAGCCCTTCCATCCATTGAGCACATTACATGAAAAGCCATCGCAGGAAAGCAGCATCATCAGCTGATCCCCACCACCCAGGCCATGGTCTCTTCTCGCTGCTGCCATCGGGTAGAAAGTATAAGAGACTCGGAACTCGCACCATCAGGTTCAAGAACAGTTGCTACCCCTTAACCATCAGGCTCTTGGATAAAAGGGGATAATGACACTCACTTGTCCTGTCATTGATATGCTCCCATTACCAATGATATCACTTTAAGGACTCTTTATCTGATTATTTCATGTTCTCATTATTTATTGCTATTTAGTTATATTTGCAATTGCACAGCTTATTGTCTTCTGCACTCTGGTTGATCTTTCATTGATCTTGTTATAGTTACTATTCTATAGATTTGCTGAGTATGGCTCAGACTTTTTCACAGTACTGTGTAAATTTTCAATTGCATTGAAAAAGCCATGCACATTTAAAGCAATACACACAGAATGCTGGAGAAACTCAGCAGGCCAGGCAGTATCTATGAGAAAGAGTAAACAATCAATTTTTTGGGCCGAGACCCTTCATCAGGACTGGATAAAAATAAGAGGTGGAGGAAGAAGTATAAGGTTGTAAGTGATAGATGAAACCAGGAGGGGGTTGAAATAAAGAGAAGAGAAATTGCTTGGTGAAAGATATAAAGGGCTGGAGAAGGGTGAATCTGATAGGAGAGGGCAGAAGACCATGGAAGAAAGGGAGGGAGGAGGAGCACCAAAAGGGAGGAGATGGGCAAATAGGAGGATAAGGTGAGAGAGGGAAATGGGAATGGGTTTAGTGAAGAGGGGACAATTACCAAAATTTCAAGGTAGCCTCCAACCTGAGGACATGAACATTGACTTCTTGAACTTCTGGTAGTCTCCCCCCCTCTCGGACTTGAAAATTTCTGCATTATTACAAAGTGGTCTGAATGGCCCAATTCTGTTCCTGTGGCTTATGGTCTTAAAATGTTTTATTTACTTTTGACATCAGTAGTAATGATGGTGATTATCAGATCTCTTCTGTATTTCATGCTCAGAAATTGTGGGTTCAGATCAATTCTTTACATTTGGTGACAATATAAGATCAGTATTATTCTTGAATGAGGGTAATTGAAACAGCTCATACAGTACTGTGCAAAAGTCTTAAGAACTTATCTATAACTCGGGTGCATATCTTTAAGAGTGCTTAGCTTTCATATACTTATCTCTTGGCACTCTAAGTACTAAATACCAAAATGTCTTTCAAGTATCAAATTGACATCCACATGTAAGGTGCTTAAAAGTTTTAACAATGCTGACTACAAAGTAGGATTCAGAGAAGATAATGTATTAAGGTCTTTTTTTTATATGCAATTTGTTGAATAAACCTACAATGACACTTCCCTTTGTCTTTCTTTCTAAGGAGGATTGATCTTTTTCCTCCCTTGGAAGCAAACATTTCAGACTATTGTATAATGGCAAATTAAGCCAAAATTTGTCTATTGTTTGTTATTAACATCTAGCCCAGCCTCCTGAAGCCTCCTTGTTCTTACTGTTGTTTTCACAGACTGCACTGTGTAAAGAAATCTTCTTTTCCTTGCTAGTTCAACACAAAGGAAGGACAAAAATTAAACCCATTTATATTTAATGAGCGGCGTGAAGGAGATACATCTCTACCAATGGAGGTGCAAAGCACTCCTCCCCTCCGCTAACCAGCAGGTCATGTTTGGGCAAGGTGTAGCACTTGCTTAATCCTACCTCCCCCAATCAGGATCATGTGAAGCCATGGGAGCATGTCACAAGTCCTGGTTATGCGACCACTGATAGCAGGCAGACAATCTCTGAAGAGTATTGAAAAGGCTGGGGTCACTCATTGAAAAAGGCAATGGCAAACCAGTTCTATAGAAAAATTTGCTGGGAACAATCATGGTCATCAAAAGACTGTGATTGCCCACGTCATATGACACAGCACATATTGAATGAATAATTTGGAAAAAGTGTGGCTCAGGTGGTTGTTGGTTGTATTTTATTGAGTTATTCTCTGATCCTGGCAATTCACTTGCAAACATTTCATCGCCATACAAGGAGACATCAGCAGTGTGCTGTTAATTGTGGTGTCCTCTGAAAACTTGGCCTTTATATACTTATCAATCAGCTGATTGGTCATCATTACGGAAACTCCATTGTGAAGTGGGGGGGTATCTCGTCGCTGATTGGTTGTGTGACAAACTCTATGTATTGTGGTCTGGAATTTAGTTTTCATTGGGTTATAAATAGTATCGAGGTCTCCATGCCTACATGAAATGTCAAGATCAGAGAACAACTCAACCCAACCAAAAACCAACTGAGCTACACATTTTCCGAGTTATTTTCAAATTATTATTTGAAATTATTATTTTCAAAGTATTATGCTTTTAGAAAAGTGGAAGTATTTTAAAAGGTTCATTTATTATCAAAGAATACAACTCTGAAATTCTTCTTCTCCAGGTAGCCATGAAACCAAGAGAGAAAGGAATATTAGCACGATCAACCTCCAAAACCCTTTCTCCGCACAAAAAATGAACAAAAATGGAACAGGCACATTAATCCCCAAATTCCCCCCTCCTGTACGAAAAACAAACAAAACAGAACAGGCACATCGACCTCCAAATCCCCCTCCTGCACAAAAAAAAATTAGAAAGATCGGGCAAAAAATAAGAGAAACTATAAGAATGAAAAAAGATCTATAGTCCAAGTCCATATCCAAAATGAAGAAAACCTGGGTAACATTATCTGGGCACAGCAGTGGCTCTCCCCTCTCCGGTAGCACAGCAAACTGATCCTCAGCAATCAAAAGGCTGGCAGCCAGCACTCAACTTCTGCATTTGCCTCAATGTTTCAATCTCCCTCGTTGCTTTAATCAGCGAACAACAGAAGCTTTGGTCAGTAAAATAGAGGCTTGTGCCCTGTCCCACAGCCTGCCTGGCAAGAGGTTTGTGCATGCTGCCTCTGCATACTGGAATCTTCTCAGAGATTGCAGAGCGCTGAAGCACCCAAATGATCCCCGAACTTCTGCATTAACCTTGATGTTTCAATCTCTCTCATCGTTTTAATCTGCAAACAATGGAAGCTTTAATCGGCGAAATGGAGTCCAACATTGGCTCATGTCCTGTCCCACAACAAACATACTCACTGAAAATTTCAGCTTAACATTATGTGGAACAATAGTTAACCAACACTGGTCCAGAAATTAGTGCTAACCAGTAGTTATGCAGAAAAAATTTATGCAGCATCTTGTATACTCTCAAACCAGAACCAGAAATAAACTCAGGATGGGTGAGAGATGGCCAAGACATTGGTGGTCCAAATCGGTCTTATGGGAATTGTGGTGGTTGGAGATGTTTATTCTTTGGACTCTTAATCAAAGGATCTGGCAAGTTCAGAAAATGAGTTATTTAGTGTGTTTTGGGGTAGAAACTATGCTGATTAGGTGGCCAGAGTGTATGGAGTTGGCTGAGCACTGGTTGAATAGACAGATAATCAATTGAGATTGGGAAAAGGGGAGTTAGAACTGCAAAGATGGAGAAGTTGGGTCAAGGTGTGGCAAGTCATTGGATTTAGTGTTTCTGGTGGAGTCCTAGTCCTGGCGGGCATTTATAATTTTTTTTTCTCTAGAAGTGACCAATGACTGATACAGTGAAATATAATTTTCTGGGAATATTTTTGATTCAGTAGTCATTGTACATGTACAGTACTTAAATTGATAAGATGGGGTGTTTCTATCATTGGTACAGGCAACTGTTCTGCAAGAGGCATTTTGAGCTCGACAATTTCACATCTAAGGTATGGTATCCCATCATGTCTGGAGAGAGCCAGTTCCCTGTGACGGGGGAGGGGGTGGGGGGTGGGGAAGGGAGGGGGGGGGGGAGAGAGAGGGAGAGAGAGAGAGAGAGAGAGAGAGATCACAATGGAAATTAAAATTGAACTATTTACTTCAGTGAACTAGTCATAACTTGGGTATCTTATTTATTTATCAATACAGCGTGGAGTAGGCCCTTCCAGCCCTTTGAGCCATGTCACCCCAGTAACCCTACAAGCTTGATCTACCCTAACCTAATCATGTGACAATTTACAATTGTGCCACTTTCAGGGTGGAGGAGGAAAACTTCCTTTTCCATTTGGGTAGCTTCCAACCTGATGGTATGAATGTAGATTTCTCTTTCAAGTAATTTTTCTTCCCTCTCCCTCCACTCTTCTTCTATTCCCCACTCTGTCCTTTTACCTCTTCTCACCTGACTATCACTACCTTTCTCTTATGGTCCACTCTCCTCCCCTATCAGATTCCTTATTCTGCAGACCTTTACCTTTTCCACCCACTTGGCTTCACCTATTACTTTCTAGCTATACTCCTTCCCCTCCCCCTTCAGCTTTTCATTCTGGCATCTTCCCCCTTCCTTTCCAATCCAGACAAAGGGTCTCGGCTCAAAATGCCGACTGTTTATTCATTTCCACGGATGCCACCTGATCTGCTGAAGTCTTCCAGTATTTTGTGTGTGTTGCTTTGGATTTCCAGCATCTGCAGAATTTCTTGTGTTTATTAATCATTTCACTTGATGTGCCTTCCATGTAATTTAAATGTAGTCCAGAATATTTTATTATTGCAAATGTATTGCCTTCGTCTCCCATTTTTAAATAGTGCCAAATGAAACATTAGATTTAAATTGAAAATCGTAATTTTCTTTCTGCCTATTTTTACTTTCTCTTTTAGTTCTTTCTTTCAAGCATTAGCCCTCAATATGTTCCTTTCCGTAGATAATCTAAAATTGAATTCACCCTTTTCCAATATCAGTTTTTGTTCTGATTACTTCTCTGTTCTTCAATCTGATTAGTTACAGAGGTGCACAGTTGCTTGGCATGTTCACCCAGTTCCCAGGGGCTGTTTCAATCAGTTTTTCCTTCAAAACAATTAAAAATTAAATTATCTTGAACAAATTTAATTAAAAGTGAACCGTATATATTTAACATGCAAGGTGTACCATGGCACCAATACATCTTAAGTTATGAAAGTTAAACAACATTTTAACAAAAGTCAGCGATTTTTATACTTATTTTGTTTTGTGCCTAAAGTAGTGCAAAATCAAAAATCAATGTAAATTGTTCATTCACGCCAGCAGATCTTATTAGCTTTAAAAGATAATGTTCAGGATTTAAATGTATGACATGTTTGTGCTTCTGTTCCTCTCAATTTCCTTACCAAATGTAATGCTAAACAGAGCCAATAAATCCTTGGAAATCAGATTTTGTCTGGTTAAGATGTGGAAATGACTTGTTTTATTGCAAGTCACTTCAGTTCTGCTTCATAAATTAGAAAAGCAATGTTACACAATTTATAAGGATATGATGCTGTACTTCTAAAACACTTCTGTAGTTAAGTGCTTCTGTTTTTATTGTGATCCTTTCAGAATATTTAATCTGTCACTTTCATACTTGGATTCTATACTTATCCATCACTCACAAGATTTTTAAGCTGGTCTACTCACATTTGCATTAAATTCACTTTGTAAGTTCTTTACTGATTACATGTTCTAACTGCTTAGATTAACTTTCTGAAAAAAATAATTAGATGTGTATCGAATAAAATGTGGTTTACTTTGATAAAAACGTCTTTTTGTTATAGATTACTTGCAATGAATTTCTATTAGATTTTCTCAATTCTCTATAATGACATGTTTTTCAGAATACGGGGAATTGTATTTTGATAAAGTGGACTGGCAGCTGACAGGAAAATCAACTGCAGACTGACAAAATTGATAATAAAGATTTTAAATAGATATTCATTACCCCTATCCTGATTTTGAAGTAAAAAGATAGGACAATAAGGAGATACAGGGAAGTCCTCAGGGAATATTGTTATCCAGCTGTGAAGAATCACTTGGCTCTTCGTTAAGCCAATAGACAAACAAATCCCAATGTCATCCATTTTAATTTGTACTGAAATTGCTCTCATATGTTTGGCTAACCTAAATCATTTTGTCTTTGTGGCAGAGCAGCCGACTCAGCATAATGATTATCCACTCAACATCCCAAGGTACTTCATACATCATATAGAATGGTGGAAACAAGTGTATGACTATGATTAATTTGAATGTAAATTTAGAACGGCTATATGTCACTTACCATAAAGTGATTTTAAGTATTATTTTGAGAGGGGTTGGTTATTTTTAAAAGGATGGAAAAACTAATTTGACATCGCTCTCAGTGGCACTGAGAAAATGCTGGGATATCAATTGATTCTGCCTAAAGAATGTATGGAAGAGCTACAAAGCTGTCTTATGAATTGGAAACCACATCAAAGCATGCTATTATCTGGAAAGGGGTTTCATTCTTTCCAAAGTGCAAAGTCCATTTATTATCAAAATATGTATACATTATACAACCTTGAGATTCATCTCCATACAGGCAGCCAGGAAACAAAGAACCCAATAAAAAAGAGAAGACTGTCAAACACCCAAGGTGCAGAGAGAGACAAAAGCACTTCATGCATAACAATAAACACAAGCAAATAGCATTCTGAACTGAAGTCCACAATAAGAGTCTGCCCTCATACCTTTAGTTCGGCACAAAGCTGTATAAACATTGCGCTTAAATCAATCGAACATTATTCTTGGTGATGGGCCCCCTGCCACACCTCGCCTTGGTTCTGTCACATCAAATTGCCTCCAGGTCTAAAAGGAAGCTACAGGCTATTGTTTGTGAAGACTGTTTGCCAGAAAAAGAGTAATTAACCAAGTATTTAGTACTTTTCTTTGTATCATTGGCCACCAGCCAATTCACCAGCACTGTCTTAAATTGGAAGAGAATATCAAGAATAGAATAGAAACAAAACTGATACAGTGCGTGTTTTAATCACTCTGTGATTGTTTTTCCTATTGCTATTTGTATTGGCATTGGTATTGGTTTGGGTATGGGCATTGATATTGGTATGGGTATTGGTAATGGGTATTGATATTGGTATTGGTCGGGTATTAATATCGGTATGGATATTGATATTGGGTTGGGTATTGATATGAGTATTGGTTATTGGTATGGATTTGGGTATTGGTTATTGGTACGGGTATTGATTATTTGTCTTGGTATGGGTATTGGTATTGGTATGGTTATTGGTTATTGGTTTTGGTTTATTTATGTCACATGTAATGGTGGTGTAGTGGCATCAGCGCCAGACTTCGGGGCGAGAGGTCCCGAGTTCGAATCCGGCCAGCTCCCTTGCACGCTCTCCATCTGTGCCTGGGTTGAGTGTTGAGCTAGCAACTCAACTTCGTAAAAAAAACCTGGAGAGGGATTGGCTCCGCCAGGTTTCAGATGCCCAAGACATGCTGTAGAATGAGCAATCACCAAAAAGATCGGTACAAAAAGCTTGTTGTGACGGTGCCCTGACGACTCCCCCAGGAGTTAAGGGTGCGTGCCCGCGTACACACACACACACACACACACACACACACACGCACACACACGCACACACACACGTTTGTCTTACAAATCGTCCACAGAAGTCAGATAATTATACAGTACATTGAGCTAGAACAAGGCAAAACAATTGTCAGTGCATATTCTAGAGTTATGGAATATAGCAAATATTGATTTCAACAGCCACAAGTCTTCAGTTCCGAATGTAGACTGTAGATTGAATTGACAATGCAGCTCTGAACAAAGGCCTTCCTGGAGCTGCAGACTGATGATTGCCAACCAGGAAACGGCCATTCACCTGAGATGTCTGCATACGCATGAATACAGCAGCAGAGACAGAGGTGATACACACTTTGGTGTGTTGGTGTGAAGATTTAGGTGTTTGAAATAATGTGCAACTCAAAGGAAGCATCCTGAATGCATTGTAACTGTAGAAATTGTTCTGTTGTTACCTTTGTTCTTTAACATTATAATATTGGGTCAGGAGGCCTCTTCTTCCAAGTGTGTCTCAAGTATGAGGCCTTCTGAATAAAGTCTTCTATATCCAGCAGCTTAGGTGTCTCCTGGCGACTTTATTTGCAGTTACAACAACAATAGCAATGCAGAAGTAAGTGTAAAGGCTACTGAAGGAGTGCAGAGCCAGTAAACAATAAAGCACAGACCACAATGAGGTATAGTAGTGTGCAAAGGTCTGAAGCAAATATATAAAGCTAAGGTGCCTCAGACATTGCACAGTACTGTAGTAATGTAATGAATTACACTGTACTGCTGCTGCATTGAAAAGAAAACGATATATGTGAGTGATGATAAGTCTGATTCTGATATGGGTCTCTATTGTGTAGTGAGAGTGGACAGGGGGCAGGGAGAGGGAAATCATGGTTGGGAAAAGGGAGAGGCAGAAGGGAGGAAACAGGTAGCACCAGAGAGACATTCCGTAATGATCAATAGACCAATTGTTTGGAATCAAATGACCTTGCCTGGTGTCTCAGGGCTGGGTGTGTCTGCACTTGCATCAGCCCCCACCCCTGGCACTCCACTGCCACCTGTCACACACCTCTCCCATGATGCTCCACTCTCACCATTCCCAACATCCTTTGCTCCTGCCAGATTTACAAACTCTCTCTCGTTCCACATTGACAAATACAGTATCGTGCAAAAATCTTTGGCACTCTAGCTATATTTATGTGCACCGTAGAGTAGATTATGAAGCCAGGAATCCATCTTATCATACAAGAGGTCCATTCAAGAGTCTGATAACGGTGGCATAAAAGCTGTCCTTGAGCCTGGTGATACTGATGTTTTGGCTTTTGTATCTTCTGCCTGATGGGACAAAGAGAAGAGAGATACAAACAAAAAGAAACTATAATAACCCTCTTCCCTCAGTGGTGATTTCTTCACTAGGATACATGTTTTACAACTGAACATGCATGGCAGAAAGTATCACAACTAGTGTCGTGTTAATAACTGGTATTACAGATTTTTAAAAGGCCAAAGCCATTTCTCCCCATTCTGCCTTCTGTCTGGAAAAGTTGTCCTCAATCGTTTAGTCTATCCCTATCAGCCTTCTACCATCATCATGTGCACCATGCTGGCATAGCGATTAGTACAACGCGACTACTGCTTGGTGTATCAGAGTTCAGAGCTCAATCCCAGTGTACTACGTAAGGAGTTTGTACGTTCTCCCCGTGGAATGCATGCGTTTTCTCCAGGTGCTGCGGGTTCCTCCCATAGTCCAAAGAAGTAACAGTTCAGAGGTTAATTAGTCATTGTATATTGTCATGTGATTAGGTTAGGGTTAAGTCTAGTGTTGTTGGGGGGGTTTCTGGGTGACATGGCTCAAAGGGCTGGGAGGGCCTATTCCACGCTCTATCCCAATAAATAAACAAGCAAACAAACAAACAAATAAATCGATAACTAAATAAATGGATAGATAGATAGATAAATAAACAAATCATGTAGGGATTCTGAAATAAATACTGAAAATGCTTGAAATATTAAGCTGGCCAGGTAACATCTGCAGAAAAGAGGAAAGAAATTTCAGATTAAAGAAACTTCATCTATTTTTTTTCTCCAGGGAAGGGTCTTTGATCTTATCCATTGCTTGTGTGATACTTATGTTTCTCCATAGCTTGCTGCTTTTTTTAAAACTTTGGTTGCATGTGTGGTTGATGCCCAGAGTTGGCAGCTCAGTTATTACATATGCTTGGCACTGCTCCCAGCAAGCCCTTTTACCATCATCAGCGAACTCGGCCTGCTGCCCTGGCTTGGTTCTGGTAATGTAGTGAAGGCTATGCTGAGCCATGCCAGCTCAGATTTTGGCAATGTACATTTCTGCTGCACCTTCACACCTGAATCAATCCTGAATATACTCCCGTCATCATGTTGCAGTACCACCTAACAAGATGGAGATTGCACTTGGTGTGAAAACACAGCTTTATTCAATGCAATCATGGACAGATGAATCAGCCGCAGGTAAACTAGTGATGAAGAATTCAAGTTTTACCCTTCTGTTGGTTTTGCTTTTGCTGCAGACCCAGTTTGGAAGCTTTGTCCCTTAGGACCTTGCCAGCTCAGTTAGTGGTGGTACTATCAAGATACCCTTGGTGACAAACATCCATAAAAAACCCCCATAAAACAGAGTCTCTCTGCTTGCTACTTCCACTGTTTTGTTCAAAACAGAGGGACAATAATTAATCAGCTGTAATAGTACTTATTTGTACTTCTGGGTTTATTTCCTTCTGTCTACATTCCTCTAATAGGCTGGCCCCACTGTTGGGTGCATCTTGGAATAGCTATGGAGGAGTCTTGCATTTTGTCGGCAAGTAATGATTCTGTGAGTTGGAATATGTCAGGTTATTGCTTGACTGGTCTGCGGATCAACTCTCTCAATTCATTACTCTCCAGATGTCTGTAAGGAGGATTCTTCAAGAACAATTGGGATTGGCTTTGCTCTGGTTTGTCCAGTTTCAGGCATGTGGGCTGCAAATGATGAGTCTGTGAGTGTGAACATGTCAGGTTATGGACTGTAGTTCTGGACTCTGGATCAATGTTTCTGGGGGCTTTTGATGTTGCTTGCATGGTGGGGTGGGGTGGGGTTTGGTGCTTCTGCTCTTTCTACTGTTGTGCAGAAGGTGAGTGGGGTGTTGCTTCACAGCTTTGACGCTTTATCATTCATTCTACGGGGGGTCTCTTGTTTTGTGGATGTCTGTGAAGAGTATGAATTTCAGTTTGTATACTGTATACTTTCTCTGATGTGTACACTAAGTCATTTGCTGGGCAACTGAACATTTCTTCTAAAAAGAGACATGACTCTTTCATCCTGCATGATGCCTCAGACCGAGGCTATTGATCTCCTATCAAGGTCAAGTAAACATCTATCACCTACAAAGCAGGTCTAACGATCAAAGGCAACCACATTGAGTTGCGATAAAATGCACTTCACCACTGTTGTCTTTCTATTTGTCAGTGAGGAGATTAACTGAGATGCAAAATGTATATTGATGTTAAACAAGATCAATGCAAAAGCATTACTGTTAAAAGGCGACATAAAAATCACCACTTGTCTGCTCAAAAACTGAATGAAAAGGCTGAAATTAGGATCACTTGTTTTGTAAAATTAACATCGATAAATAGAATCCCAGGGGTAGAAATTCTTCAGTGCATTTTTTCCACTGAGGTTGGATGGGACTACAACTAGAGGTCATGGGTTAAGGGTGGAAGGTGAACAGTTTAAGCAGAACATGAGGGGAAACTTCTTCACTCAGAGGGTCATGAGACTGTGGAATGAGCTGCCAGCACAAGTGGTGCATGCAAGTTCAATTTCAACAAAGAAATTCTTTGCTTATTTATTTATATATCTATATCTCTATTTACTTGTTGATTCATTGATTGAGATACAGCGCAGAATAGGCCCTTCTGGCCCTTTGAGCCACACCATCAAAAAACACCCATTTAACCCTAGCCTAATCATGGGACAATTTACAATGACCAATTAACCTATCAATGGATACATAGAAACATAGAAACCCATAGCCCTCTATTTTTCTAAGCTCCATGTAATCATCCAGGAGTCTCTTAAAAGACCCTATCATTTCTGCCTCCACCACTGCCGCTGGCAGCCCATTCCACGCACTCACCACTCTCTGCATCAAAAACTTACCCCTGACATCTCCTCTATACCTGCTTCCAAGCACCTTAAAACTATGCCCTCTTGTGCTGGTCATTTCAGCCCTGGGAAAAAGCCTCTGACTATCCACACGATCAATGCCTCTCATTATCTTGTACACCTCTATCAGGTCACCTCTCATCTTCTGTGTCTTTGGACTATAGGGGAATCTGGAATACCTGGAGGAAACCTTTGGGGTCATGTGGGGAATGTACAAACTCCCTCACAGACAGCAGGCAGAATTGAAAATGGGTCGTTGGTACTGTTGTGCTAATCACCACACTACCTTGCCACCCCAGTTGACTGAGTACTGGAGGCAAGATGCTTCAGATGCTTGGTATAGAAAAGCACTGAGTAACAGAATTTATTTTTTATATTCCACAGAAGGATACCATTCAGCCCTTCATTTTCAGATTACCAAAAGGAAGTTTTAGCTCAATCTTCTATGCCAATACTCAGACAGAAGAGACTGTAGATGTCGTGCTCTGGAGCAAAGCACCAATTACTGGAGGAACTTGGTGGGTCAAGCAAAGGAACAAAGTGGAGGCAAAGGAACAGTCTATGACTAAACCTATTTCTCCATTGGTGCTGCTCAGTCTGGTGGGAATTTAACCTGAATGTACAGCTGGTGCTGTAAAGTGCTGGGCTAAAGTGTTAAGTTACTATGCCGCCCTAATACAATAAAGACATCGGAACTGGTGGATATTCAACCTCAGATACCACACAAAATAAGCAAAACACCCAGAGGTAACTATATTGTATGTTTAACAAATGTGGTCAAGAACAATTTTTATAGAGTCGTGGAGAAGAAAAGCACAGAAACAGGCATTTTGGCCCATCTAGTCCATGCTGAAGTCATTTAAACTGCCTACTCCCATTGATCTGCACTGGGACCATAGCTGTCCATATCCTCATGATCCATGCACCAATCCAAACTTCCCTTAAACGTTGAAATTGAGCTCCCATGCACCACGTGTGCTAGCAGTTTGTTTCACACTCTCATGACCCTCTGAGTGAAGAAGTTTCCCCTCATGTTCCTCTTATACTTTTCACCTTTCACCCTTAATCCTTGACCTCTAGTTGTAGTCCTTCCCAAACTCAGTGGAAAAAGTCTACCCTGTCTATACCCCTCATAATTTTGCATACGTCGATCAAATCTCCCCTCGATGTGTGGCTTTTATTCAAAAGAAGGGTATCTATATTACTACAAGGTATTTCTCTGTCTATTTATTTTTTCCTTTTACTCACTCATAAAAAATCCCTCAGGAACTATTGATTAGAAAACAATTATTAATCAAGTGGAAACATAATAATACAGATCTTGTTTGCTCTTTTATTTCAGAAGATCAACGGAAATCAGGTCAGTATTTTTAGGATGTCAAATACAACGAGAATTGTCTTTTAAACTAGAGATTCTCAGTATTTGTTTTAGAATCAACACTTCTGGGTTGAAACACAAAGCAAAACATATCATGATCAGGAGTGAGTGTGATGCCCTTCAGATTTAAGCCAGGCTTCTGTTTCCATTTCCTTGCTCATACCCCAGGAGGTCTCAGAGAACTATGGGGCTCCGATTTTTATTAAAACAAATCCTTGCAGTTGTTAGATCTCTGAATTTGGAACACATTTTCATGATGGATTTTGTCAAGTGATGGATTGTGTCAAGTGAATTGGTTTTAAAGCAAGTCCAATTTAATCTGCCTGTCCTATGGTATGAAAGTCAGCTACTGATTCTGTATATAAGTGGCATCTCATTGATATAACCCAGTTGTCACAGTAAGACAATACGGTGATAGATGTTGTTGACAGAACTGCATCACAACCTTTCTTTTCCCTTCCTGTATTTTGAGCCATTTCATTCGTCATTTTTCGCTACTCATTTCCTTTAAGCTGTGACGGTACACATGGACTTGACTCTAGTTCATGACTTTTATGGAAGCTTTACTCTAAAATGCCCCAATATCTTTCCTAAAAGTAGATCTTCTAAACTAATGGTTAAAATAATTCACAGTCATCACATTTATAGTTGGATTAAATATAAGTATGTGGCATGGCAGCACTCTCATCAGAACATGACATATGAAACTCGGGCTGATGGCAAAGTTAAAACTTTTAAAGACATTTCTGCTCACTAACACAGTATAAAAAAAAACAAGCAGGGTAGACAAAGGAGAATCAGTGGATGTTGCGCAGTAGAACTTTCAGAAAGCCTTTGACAAGGTGCCACACATGAGGCTGCTTAACAAGTTAAGAGCCCATGGTATTACAGGAAAGATTCGAGCATGGATAAAGCAGTGGCTGATTGGCAGGAGGCAAAGAGTGGGAATAAAGGGAGCCTTTTCTGGTTGGCTGCTGGTGACTAGTGGTGTTCCTCATGGGTCTGTGTTGGGACCGCTTCTTTTTACTTTATATGTTAATGGCTTGGATGATGGAATTGATGGCTTTGTGGCCAGTTTTTGTGGATGATACAAAGATAGTTGGAGGGGCAGGTAGTGTTTAGGAAGTACAGAGGCTACAGAGGGACTTGGACAATTTCGGAGATTGGGCAAATAAGTGGCAGGTGCAATACAGTGTCAGGAAGTGAATGGTCATGCACTTTGTTAGAAGAAATAAAAGCATAGATGATTTTCTAAATGAAGAGAAAGTTCAAAAATCTGAGGTGCAAAGGGACTTGGGTGTCCTCATGTAGGATTCATTAAAAGTTAATATGCAGGTTGAGTCAGTTGTGAGGAAGCTAAATGCAATGTTAACATTCATTTCCAGAGGTCTAGGATATAAAAGCAAGGATGTAATATTGAGGCTTTATAAAGCACTGATGAGGCTTCACTTGGAGTATTGTGAGCAGTTTTGGGTATTTTGTCTGTGAAAAGCTCTGCTGACATTGGAGAGGATTCAAAGAAGTTCCACGAAAATTATTCCAGGATTGAAAGGCTTATCGTATGAGGAAATTCTGACAGCTTTGGGCCTCTATTTACTGAAATTCAGAAGAATAAGGGGCGATCTCATTGAAACCTATCGAATGTCGAAAGCCCTTGACAGAGTGGATGTAGAAAGGATGTTTCATATGGTTGTGGAGTCTAGGACCAGAGGTTACAGCCTTAGGCTAGGATTCTCCTTTTAGAACAAAGATGAGGAGGCAACACGAGTGAAACAGCAGATGCTGGTGGTAAATAAAAACACAAAATGCTGGCAGAACTCAGCAGGCCAGACAGCATCTATGGGAGGAGGTAGTGACGACGTTTCGGGCCGAAACCCTTCATCAGGAGTGAAATAACATGGGATGGTCAAGGGGGGGGATAAGAAGTAGGGGGAGGGATAAAGTAGAGAGCTGAGAAGTGATAGGCTGGAGGGAAATGGGCTAGGGGGAAGGTGGAGAATTATAGGAAATAAAAGAGGAAGAAAGGTAGGGCTGGGGGGAGATAACAGTGAGGGGGAAAAAAGAGAGAGAAAGATGGGGGTAAGGGGGGCAGGGGTATCAACGTAGGTCTGTGAGTTGGATGTTCATGCCGGCAGGTAGGAGGCTACCTAGGCCATCGACCTGTGTGTGGCCTCATCTTGACGGTAGAGGAGGCCATGGGCAGACATGTCGGAGTGGGAGTGGTCTGTGGAATTGAAGTGTGTGGCCACAGGGAGATCCCGCCACTGCTGGAGGACTGAGCGCCGGTGTTTGGCGAAACAGTCTCCCAGTCTGCGGCGGGTCTCCCCAATGTATAAATGGCCACATCAGGAGCACTGGATACAGTATATCACCCCAGCTAACTCGCAGGTGAAGTGGTGCCTTACCTGAAAGGACTGTCTGGGGCCTGGGATGGTGGTGAGGGAAGAAGTGTGGGGGCAGGTGTAGCACTTCTTCTGTTTGCAGGGATGAGTGCCCGGAGGGAGGTCGGTGGGGAGGGATGGGGGGGATGAATGGACAAGGGAGTCGCGTGGGGAGCGATCCCCGCAGAAAGCCGAGAGTGGGGGGGAGGGGAAGATGTGTCTGGTGGTGGGATCACGTACGAGGTTGCGGAAGTTACGGAGGATTATACGTTGGATCTGTAGGCTGGTAGGGTGATAGGTGAGGACCAGGGGGACTCTATCCCTGGTGGGCTGGCGGGGGGATGGGGTGAGGGCAGAGGTGCGTGAAATACGGGAGACGCGATGGAGGGCAGAGTTGATAGTGGACGAAGGGAAGCCCCTTTCTTTAAAAAAGGAAGACATCTCCTACATTTCACGTGATTCAGTGATTCCATTACCTATTCATCCCTTTCTACTAATCTCCGTCCATCACTTATCCCTGCAAGCAACAGAAATGCTACACCTGCCCATTAACCTCCCTCCTTGCCTCCACTCAGGGCTCCAAACAGTCCTTCCAGGTGAGGCATCACTTCACCTGTGAATCTGTTGAGGTTGTTTATTGTATCTGGTGCTCCCAGTGAGGCCTCTTCTGCATTGATGAGACCCAATGTAAATTGGGGGGGTCGCTTTGTTGAGTACCTCCACTCCATCTACTAAAAACGGAATTTCCCAGTGGAGAACCATATTAATTCCTATCCCCATTCCTGTTCTAACATGCCAATCCATAGCCTCCTCTTTTGTCACAATGAGGCCACTCTCAGGATGGAGAACCAACACATCATATTTCGTTTAGGTAGTGTGTAAATAAATATATATAAAATTTTAATTCATTTCCCTATTATTATGTATTTCATTGTACTTCTGCTGCAAAGACAACAAATTAAATGATGTATACTGGAGATATTAAACTGACTCTGATTCTGATAACTTTATCAGTTGGTGTTGGTTCAGAAGGTAATCACTGTAACAAGAAGAATGCATGCATTTCAGGTACTGCCTACACCAAACCATCAGGGATTAATTGTGCATTGCCTTTGCAATGAACTTCATTCGGGCAGTCCTTCTAGGAGAAGGAAAACTCTGATTTTAAACCTCTGCTGTCTTGCAGCCATACCCACCCATGAGAAAGGCTTTGGGAGTAAACCCCAAGGAAGAAATCTGGAGCTGGGGTCCCTAAGGCAGTTTGATGTTGTTTACAAATTCACTCTGGCAACCTCTGCGACGGCACTGGTGCCAACCTGTATCGGCACTTGCCCTTCCCTTGGACTACATCCGTGACGTGGAGAAGGTGGACCCACTGCATGGGCCACAGCCAGTTCTTCAAATCTTCCCGCCCAGGCTTGCGTCCTAGCGAGGGCACAGTCCACCAGAAACGCAAACCCATGATCCCCTGGGATCGATGGCTGCCTACACATTTCAATGAACTTCATGAAAGCATGAAAAGGAAAGAATAATATTCAATAGTGAAAAATAAATATTACAAAGGATTCATCATCAAATCTATCACTAGTAACAGCATTTAATACAGTACTTTATCTCCCCTCACATTTGATGAGACTATCAGTTCATTTCTGACTCTAGGCCTCTTTGATACTGTAGTATTCAAATGATTCAGTTAATTCACTACTGCTGTTCCAACTCCATTCTTTCTTTATGATACAAAAACAATATTAGACAAACTTAAAATATACAGCATTTGAATATCAATATACAATATCGTGCCAAAGTCTTAGGCTCATATGTATAGCTAGGGTGCCTAGAACGTTTGCACAGTACTGTAGTAATTGTATGTATTGCACTGTACTGCTGCTGCTGCTGCTGCAAAAAATAATCTAGACATATGTGAGTGATGATAAACGTGATTCTGATATGGGTCTCCATTGTAGACTGAGAGTGGGAAGGAGGCAGGGAGAGGGGAATAATGTTTGGGAAAAGGGGAAGAGAGAGGGCAGGGAGCAGGAAGCACCAGAGAGACATTCTGTCATGATATATAACAAGTTATTTGGAATCAAATGACCTTGCCTGGTGTCTCAGGGCTGGGTGTGTCTGCACCTGTGCCACCACCCCTTAACCCTGGCACTCCTTCTCTGCCACCTGACCCACACCCCTCCCGAGGTGCTCTACCCTCGCCATTCCCAACATTCTTTGCTTCATCTAGATTTACAAACTAACTCTCTGCTCCACATTGACACATACAGTATTATGTAAAAGTCTTAGGCACTCTAGCTATTAATATGTGCCCAAGATATTTGCACTGTACTGCAAATAGAACAAATAACATAACAAAATAATCTATCACCCTTCTGAAGATGACTATAAATTAGTTTAGCTGGATTTGGAAAATAGACACTTACAAGATTAAAAATGAACCTATTTGCATCAGCTTCAAAGAAACAGCATCCATTTTCTACATTTAAAGCAAGCAGACAGTTCAATGTAGAATGGAGGTTACAAAAATAAATAATTATTTACATAAAGCTACAATGCTAAATTGCATTTTAGGTTGTGATAATATAAAGGAATTGCTGTAGAAATTTGAGCAATGAATAATTTGATTGACAAACAATGAATAAAGCAATTTTAAGTATATTTTAAGTATATAGTTCAATGGTTCAACTTAATACCAGAAAATGTATATAGTATGCGACCTGAAATTCTTACTCTTCACAGACTTTGACGAAGCAGTAGAAAAAACAAAGCATGAATGACAGAAACTTCAGAACCCTAAAGCCCCTCCCATGCAGCAAAACACCAACCTTCCTCCCTCCCGGTCCCCCCACCTGCTCCAGCAAAAGCACTGAAACCACTCCCCCCACCATGCAAGCAATAGCAAAGCCCTCAGAGAGACCATGCTCTAGAATCCATCAATAAAATACAGTCCATCCCAACACTTCAACATCTCAGACAGGCTTTCTGTTATGAGCGAGGGAGAGAGAAGGGGCTTTTTTCTCGACAGCAGCACATACCACCTGCTGTCTCGATGTCTCTGAACTGGCTCATCCGAAGAGCTACACCCTGAAGGTGCATGGGGGGGATACTGAAATGCCAGGCTGTTCGGT
Organism: Hemitrygon akajei; assembly: GCF_048418815.1. Classification (NCBI taxonomy): domain Eukaryota; kingdom Metazoa; phylum Chordata; class Chondrichthyes; order Myliobatiformes; family Dasyatidae; genus Hemitrygon; species Hemitrygon akajei. Next base: position 74,797,476 of record NC_133137.1, on the reverse strand, counting down.
GAGTCCAAGAATGTGAATCTACATGGACAACTGTAGCTTGAGCCACAGAAGTAGATGACAGACTCCGACAGGATCCCAGCCACCTTGAAAAGAAAGGAGAGATGCGAGAAAAGAAGAATAAACTGTTTTGTAGATGATCTAGAAGAAATCACCTGGGACTGCAAAAACATCTGGCTCCATCTTTTCTCCACATTTTATTTTACTGCACAATGAACTCATCTGCAATTACTTGAACCTGGTGTTTAGCAGTAATGCATAAATTCTGCATTGCTACTGTAGTCCCATTATTTTCACATAGAGCAATAGAAAAATACAGCACAGAAGCAGTCCCTTTGGTCCATCTAGTCTCTGCTGAACTATTTAAACTGCCTACTCCCTTTGGTTTGCACCAGGACCACAGCCTTCTGTACTCCTACCATCCATCTTCTCATAAATGTTGAAATCAAACTCACATCCACCACTTGTGCTGGCACTTCATTCCACACTCTCACCATCCTCTGAGTGAAGAAGCTTCCCCTCATCTTCCCCTTAAACTTTTCACCTTTCACCATTGGCCCATGAGCTCTGGTTGTAGTCCCACCCAAACTCTGTGGAAAAAGTCTGCTTGCACTTACCCCATCTATACCCTACATAATTTTGTATACCTCTATCAAATCTCCCGTTAATCTTCTACAGTCCAAAGAATAAAGTCTATTAAATTAGTATCTATTATACTAAATTTCAGGAGTGGATTGCTTGGTTTTGTGTTTAAATTCAAAAAGTGTCTGAGGACGATGTTTATTCTCTGTGTCTTTGGAGTGGTTAATTGGAATCAGGTTTATTATCACCAGCATGTGTTGTGAAATCTGTTATGTTATATACCATATTTTTATCAGTTTCGTCAATGACTCTCAAATTGATGAAAAAGCAATAATTAAAAATGATGACATTGTTGCATGTTTGTATTTCTGAAGCCTGTTATTCAGCAGCTATAAGATTATGTTTGCTTATGGTTTCCGCTCTCACTCTCTAAATCCAGGACAACACTCTAAAACCAAATTAATATAACAGAATTAAATGTTACACAATGTGTCAGGCTCTGCCTTGAGATTCAACTACAAATGAGGCATTTGGTTAGTTTTGCAATTCGAAGATAGATTACACGTCTTTAAAAAGATAGTCTTATTAAATGTTGTCATTTTTAAAAGGAAAGCAGAATCGTACTCCTAGGATTTCACCTTATCTTGTAAAATAAAGTCATCCACACAACATACCAGTGTAACCTTAAGGGACGACAATGTCAAAGGTATATTGTTGAGATGGGTAGTGAAGCAGCAGGTAATTTCAGATTAGAGTCATGGAGCAGAACCAGCAATATGAGATTTGGGCACTGGGACTGGCTTTCAATTGTAGTGAAGGACTGAGATTGCCTGCAGACAGGACTCAAATTGGAACAAAGTATAGACTGCACCTGTGGAATGAGCTGTTGACAATAGTATGTATTGGAAATAGCCAGAGGGAATAGTCAAGGATTGGGTCAGACTACAAATGTTAGCGATAAACTAAAGTGATAATGAGAGTCAGTAATGGACTGAACATGAATGGGAGTCAGGAACTTGGAAAGGCTATGAAGTAGAAATAGAGAGTGTGACTAAAAGGAAATAGAGACTGTGGCTGAAACTAATCATGGGTGCAAGTTGGGCAGTCAAAGATAAACTTGATATATATTAGAAAGCACTATGTGGTTAGGAGTAGTTGGACGATTAGGTTGGAACACACAAGGTGACTTTATTAAGCCAAACGAATAAGAGTTACCTGATGCTACTTTTATAAAAAAAAGTCATGAATATATAAAACAAAGGTTTTTAAAATATTTTATATTCAACATAATTATTTCAAAGATTCAAAGATTTAATGTATATTTATTATCAAAGTATGTATGCAGTATACAACCCTGAAAGAATGTATAATATATCCCTCTGAAAATGTACCGTCTTTTACTGTGCTCAGTCACTGGTGTGTAAATCGTCCAGCGAGTTAAGGCAACAATGCTAGAGAATTCTTGTAATTGAAATTCTTGTATTTACATTTTAATTGCTAACCAAATATGGCAAAATGTTACATATGCTATTCAGCAGCATAAGTACCCTTTTCATGATTTTTTAAAAATGTTAAACCCTTTAACACAACAGTGCAACATGTTGAAATACTAGAGTGTTATTCCTTCAGGGAGTAAACTACTGTTTAATCTAGACTTGATTATCCCAATGTCCTTCTGCCTATTATTCAGTTTTAATCTTTCTACCATCTTGAATTTATCCAAAACTTAATTCTGCTCCTATGTCTCATGGTATTAAAACATTTTAACATAATACTTTACATTATCCCAGGCTCATTCATCTGTATTGACTCCTGATCTGGAAAAACATCATTTTTAAAATTCTTACCCTTTTTTACATATCTTACTTTCACCTCATCCCTGCAATTCTTGTAATCTCTTTAAGTCCTACAATTGTCTGAGATCTCTGTTCATCCAAGCTGTTGGTTACCTAACCCTATATCTCTGTTTTACTCAAACATTGAACAATAATTAACCACCCTATCAAACAATATTAGAAGTATTAAACATGGTGGGAGGAGCCAGGAAAGATGGCGCCAGAGGTTTTTGTAGACCCAGGTGACTTCCTCCAGTTTGTCCACTAAACAGCTTATTCTTCTTCTCTTATGTCTCTCTATTCCTTTCAAGGTGGCTGGGGTTCTGTCGGAGTCTGTGATCTACAGCTATAGCTCAAACTATGGTTCTCTGCAAGCGTTCTCAGTTCTCAGACTGGCTGTGCAGTCTGGCATTTCGATACCTCCAAGAGCGACCTGGAAGGCATACACCTTCGATGAGTGGCCCCATAGGTGAACTGGTTCCTCGCTAATTCTGCTGACTGATGCATCATGGGAGACTGAAACAATGAGGCAGTGTGCACTGCTGTTGGAAGAAGGCCCCTGTACTTGAGCTATCCCTCTTTCTCTCTTTTTGATGGAGAGTGAGAGCCTCTTGGTCTCTGAGTCGGAGGGCTTGGAAAAGATTGTAACATAGGAACAGTAGCCGCTGGACTTCTGTTGTCATTGTTGCAGGAGTGATCACTCTTTCCCTCGATAGTGAAGGAGTGTCTGTCTGAAGTACCGAAGTGGTGGGTTATGGACAATAGTTTTTGATGGACTCTAGATCAAGGTCTCTTTGGGGATTTTGCTTGCATGGTGGGGGCAGGCTGAGTCAGTGCTTCTACTGGTGGAAGTGGGGGTAGAGGAGGGGAGGGTTGATGGTTCTACTGTTGCTTGTGCATGGGAGGTGGAGGGGTGGCTTTAGGGTTCTGATGTTATTATCATTCATTCTTTGGGGTTCCTTGCTTTGTGGATGTCTCTGTGATGAGTAAGAATTTCAGGTTGTATACTATATACATTGTCTGATATTAAATTGAACCACTCGAACCACTTGAAACACATATTTAAATAAATTCAATTATTTTAATACTGCATACCTTACCACAAAGAAGAAAGAAATACAGAAGTGTAAACCGAAAGTGGGCAACAAAACAGTTAAGCAAGCATGGAAGTTCAATTACTTAGGGAGCACAATAACATCTGACAGTAGGGCTGATGTTGAAGTTAGAAGAAAGATTGTGCTTGGTAAATGCACGTTCGATTGTTTGAGGAAGATATTAAAGAATAGTATAATCTCTATGGGTACAAAACTTAAAGTGTTGTGGTGCTACATTCATTCCACACTAACATTTGGAAGAGAATATTGGAGAATATTAAAGGAAAATCAGGGCAGGTTCAAAACTGCAGAAACATGGGTTTTTGCTGGTGATGTTAAACCTGATTCTGATTCTGAATTATGAAAGTATCATGAAAGGACAGAGTAACAAATGAGGAAGTGTTGTGAAAAGCTGGAATAAGAAGAGAGCCAATATCATCAATCAGGAATTGGCAGCTTGAATTTCTTGGACATGTACTGAGGAAAGAGAAGCTTGAACATCTTGCAGTGATGAAAGAAAAAGTCGGGGTCGACAATGCACGACATTCATGAGTTACATCAAGGGATAGACAGGCAAAAGTTTTGAAGTGCTTATTAGAACCTCCCAGGTTAAAGATAGATGGAAGACCATGATCTTCCACATCATATGACACAGCACATAATGACTATCATGGTACCTTCCTACAACTTACCTACCTCCTTCTCGGCCATTCCTTTCCATTGAAATGTATAGAATGCCTGAACTCAGATTCAGCAAAAAGTTTACCAGCTCAACTGTTGGGAATTGCTGGAAGTTTGAACTTTGTGGTTGGACTCCATAAAAAGGTCTATGATAGAGTGTGATTGGAAAAATTGCAAACGAACATTTCTCTGGAGTGTTGGGGCTTTTAGAATAGTGCCTTTTCATGCAGAAACCCTAAGCTTCCTGGTAGTCACACAATGCAGTTTCACATGGAGCTACCAGCAGCTCTCAGCAAAATCTATGCCATTATTGACAGCACAAAATTAAATTTTCACTTTTGGTAAATGCATTATTCCCAGTAGAAATTTGAGTCTTATCCAGCTTCAGAGAATCTATGTTGCAAGCTCATGTTGTAACTAGATGTCATCTTTCATTACACTCCAAAAAATAAATCTGCTTTATCAGGCATTGCAGCTTTGCATGTGGTTTAACAATCCTATTTGTCTTCATTGTATAGAGTTTTAGTTCAAGAGTATTCAAAAAAGCACTTTATATTTCTGAAATATCAAAGCTAAATCAGAATGGAAGTTATTTACTGTTATTGAAGTTGAACAACAACACTCTAAATATTGCAAAGAAGATCAACATTGACTTGTTAACAAAATTATAGGAAGTGTTTTAAACAAGTTAATCACATCACAGTTTGGAGCTGATAAAAGTAGCTTTTTATATGCAAAAGGGTAACACAATCACAATTATTTTGTCAACTAATTTAAGATTGCTTTCATGTTGAAATGTTCACTTGTTTTTTGTTCTGCATTTCATAGATTAAGTATTCCAGTCCAGAAGGGTTTTGAATGTAAGACACCATCATTTGTGATGTTGTATATTTCATTTGTTCTATGCTACTGCAGTTTATATAACTTTGAAAGTGACAGATCAGCTTTAGCTGTAGAATTCTCATACTTTTTTAACTCCTAATAAAATATAGCCATTGTCATGTCTTCAATACAATTGCAACAACACGCTGGGCCCAGGATTGATTTTCAGAGATGTTGTCTCCCAGGAACTTCAAACTGCTCACCCTCTCCAGTGCTAATCCCTCAATGAGGACTGGTCTGTGTTCCCTTGACTTCTCCTTCCTGATGTTTACATCAATTCTTTGCTCTTACTAACCTTGAGCACAAGCTTGTCGTCGTGACACCACTCAACCAGCTGATCTGTCTCACTCCTGTATGGCTCTTCGTCACCATCTGAAATTCTGCCAATAGTTGTGTCATTGGCAAATTTACAGATGGTGTTTGAGCTGTGACTTAGCAGCAAAAAGGCGGTATCCATCATTAAGGATACCCCTCACCCAGGACATGTCCTCTTCCGATTAAGGAGGAGGTACAGGAACTTAAACACACATACTCAGAGCTTCAGGAACATCTTCCCCGCCGCCATCATATTTCTGAATGGATAATGAACCCATTTAGACTACCTCACTATTTTTTGTCTTTTCTTTGCTCCCTTTTTGTATTATTTATTATATTTATTTTTCAAATATATTTCATACTGTCATTTATAGTTCTTTAATTGTTATAGACAATAGACAATAGGTGCAGAAGTAGACCATTCGGCCCTTCGAGCCTGCACCGCCATTTTGAGATCATGGCTGATCATCTACTATCAATACCCGGTTCCTGCCTTGTCCCCATATCCCTTGATTCCCCTATCCATAAAATACCTATCTAGCTCCTTCTTGAAAGCATCCAGAGAATTGGCCTCCACTGCCTTCTGAGGCAGTGCATTCCAGACCCCCACAACTCTCTGGGAGAAGAAGTTTTTCCTTAACTCTGTCTTAAATGACCTACCCCTTATTCTCAAACCATGCCCTCTGGTACTGGACTCTCCCAGCATCTGGAACATATTTCCTGCCTCTATCTTGTCCAATCCCTTAATAATTTTAAATGTTGCAATCAGATCCCCTCTCAATCTCCTTATGTTTGCAATGTACTGCTACCTGCAAAACAACAAATTTTATGACATATGCTAGTAATATTAAACCTGTTTCTGACTCTGAGCTTTTGATAATTGTAATCTATACATGTTAAAATATAATGGTTTCTCAAAATTGGCCACAGAATATTATTAATTTTATGCACTGCAATATGGATCTACATCGAAAAATGTAAGCTTGTCATCCTTCAATATTTAGATTAAAGGACACTTAAAAATCAGAGCTTGGAGCTACAGCCAAATATCTAAGAAAAAATGTCATGGAGTTATAAAGTTAAACAACACAGAAACAACCTTCACCTCACCTGGTCTATTACAACCAAAATGTCTTTACAAATAAATGCACAGTTATGATCCAGCTACAAAAATTAGTGAACCTTTAAATCAGCCAATTACTACCCTAAAAGCTTCCTCACACTCATCAGCAAAGTACCACAAGGGCAGTTTCTACCCCACTGTTATAAGATCATCAAATAGTTTCCTAGTACAAATAATTGGACTCTCAAACTTCAAAATCTTCCTCATTATGACCTTGCTCCTTATTGTTAAACTACACTGCACTTTCTCTGTAACTGTTACACTTAATTCTGCATTCTGTTATTGTTTTATCTTGTTCTACCGCAATGCACTGTGAAATGATTTAATCTGTATGAACAGGATGCAAGAAAGCTTTTCTCTACATCTCAGTACATGTGACAATAATAAATGAATTCCAATTCCAAAGTAGTGGAGATAAAGTCACTTTGTAAGTAATAAGTCACTCATAACGTGTGCCAGGATGGAATGGATTCTCGCTTAGTTCACTAATTTGTTATTCTTCTTTTTGCACGATATATTTGTTTTATAATTTATAGCAGTTTTATGTTTCGGGTAGATGGAGCTTGTCAGCCTAGGAAGGCAGTCCATCTAAGAGAGGGAAACTCTGATTTCAAACCTCCGCTGCCTTACAGCCATATCCGCTCATGCAAAAGGCTTCGGGAGTAAACCCTGAGGACAAATCCGGAGCTGGAGTCCCTAAGGCAGTCCGACGTTGTTTTCAACCTTGTTCTGGCAACTCCTGTGACGTCACTGGTGCCAAGTTGTATCGACCCTTGCCTTTCCCTTGGACAACATCGGTGACGTGGAGAGGGGAGACTTGCTGCTTGGGCAACTGCCAGTTTTCCATACAACCTTGCCTGGGCCTGCGCCCTGGAGAAAGCAAGACTTTCCAGGCACAGGCCCATGGTCTCACGAGACTAACGGATGCCATCCAGCAGTTCTATGTCTTTGCACTGTACTGCTGCAAAAAAAAAAAATCATGCCATATAATTCAGTGATAATAAATCTGATTCTGATTGTGACCACTATGGAGTTCTTGTTCACTTCGGGAGCGATAAAGTGGACCAAGAAATTATTTTTTTTTAGAGGGTGTAAAAATCATTCTGCCTGGGTGCATAATGGCTTGGTATAGCCACTGTGCTGCATGTGATCACAGGAAACTGTAGAGAGCTTTGGGCACAACTCAGCATATCACAGGCCGCTGCCTCCTCGCTATTGACTCTGTCTATACTTTTCACTGTCTCAGTGAAGTACTCAGCAAAATCAAGGCCCCATCCACCCCTTCTTCCATCAGGGAGATGATACAACAGCCTGAATGCACATACCACCAGGCTCAAGAGCAGCTTCTATTGCACAATTGAGTGGACATCTTATATGATTATGTGGATTCTTGTCCTCATAATCTATTTATTATATTTAGAGATGACAGCGTGGAATAGGCTCTTCTGTCCCAACGTGCCACACCATTCAGCAACCTACCTATTTATCCCAAACTAATCATAGGACAACTTACAATGACCAACTAACCTACTAACTGGTACGTGTTTGGAATGTGGGAGGAAACTGCAGCACCTAGAGGAAACCCACTTGTTCATGGTGCAGACACACAAACTCCTTACAGATCACACTGGAATTGAATTTTGAACTTCCGATCCCTGATCTAACCACTATACTTCCATGACACCCCACCTCTTCATGATCTTACACTTCATCATTTAGCTGCACCGCTCCCTTTTAGTATCTCTTACACTTTATTTTACATTGATATTTTTATCTTTTTCTAGCCCAATGCACAGTGTAATGATTTGATCTGTATAAACAGAATGATAGACAATTTTTTCTTTATATCTTGATACGTGTGCTAAAAAGTAAACCAATACCAAATAATACCAAATTTAAATCAAACAATGCAAAATATTGACCTTCATTTGGTTGATTTGGTTTACATATGATTATTTCATACTGGCAAATCACAAGAATCATTTCAGGAGTGAAAAGGAATGTTTGATAGCTCTGGAACTTAGAAGAATGAAGAGGGATCTCATTGAAACCTATCAAAGGTTGAATGGCCTTGATAGAGTGGATGTGGAGAGGATGTTTCCTATGGCTGTGGAGTTTAAGACCAGAGGACAGAGCCTCAGAATAGAGAGACGCCCACTTAGAATTGAGATGAGAAGGAATTTCTTCAGCCAGATGGTGGTGAATCTGTGGAATTCGTTGCTATGGGTGGCCGTGGAAACCAGGTGTATTTCTGTCAGAGGTCGCTAAATTCTGGATTCATCAGGGCATGGAAAGTTATGGGGAGAAGACAGGAGATTGGGTTTGAGAGGGAAAATGGATCAGCCATGATGAAATGGCAGAGCAGACTTGATGGGCCAAAAGGCCTAATTCTGTTCCTATCTCTTATGGTCTTATTGTCTAAATGTAGTTTACTCTGCAGTTATGATATTGGTATGTCTCACCTTTACCCTATTTCAGTAACGTTCTTCATACATTTGGGTCCAGTGAGAAAACTATACACCATTCAGCACAAATGGGTATGAAATTGGCAATCTCACTCAAAAATCCATAGGGATTGCAGATGGGGAAATGGAAAATTCCACCTTGGTGCTGTAAGATTGAGGACAAACACTGATTGAATGAGCTGAGCAATTGAAGAGAGAAATGTGCAGAAAGCATTATACTAAGTTGCAGGTGACACTGAGTAGCCCTCATTCCAAGGTAGGCCTCGCTCTTAAGTAACACTTAATGAGGTTACAAACAGAATCCCATCGACTCGGAAAAGGATAAGTTGGTTTATTGGTTTATTATTGCCACATGTACTGAGGCACAGTGAAAAGCTTTTTTTTTGTATGCTATCCACACAGACCACTTTATTGCAACAGTGCATTCAGGTAGTACAAGGGAAAAATAAAACAAAATGCAGAATAAAGTGTTGTTGTAGTAAGAGAGAAAATACAATGTTGGCAGATAATAAGGTGTAAGGCTATAATGTGGTAATTTGTGAGGTCAAATGTCCTCATCATTCTAAGGAATTGTCCAACAGTTTTCCACAGCAGGATAGAAGCTGACCTTGAATCTGCTGTACATACTTTCAGGCTTTTGTATCATTTGTAGGACAGTGTAATGGTTAGCATAACATTTACAGTACCAGCGACCCAGGTTCAGTTCCCGCCACTGCCTTAAGGATCCTTCCCGTGAGTGTGTGGGTTCCCTCCAGGTTTTCCGGTTTCCTCCCACGGTCCAAAGATGTACCGGTTGGTAGGTTAATTGCATTTCAAAGTGCATTTATTATCAAAGTATGCATATAATGCTGAGATTTGTCTTCCCACAGACAGCCACAAAATAAAGAAACATCATGGCACCAGTTCAAAGAAAATCATCAACCCCTCCCCACCACCCTTCCCCAATGTGTAAAAATTATCTCATGATTAGGATATGGTTAAATTAGGGGTTGCTAGGCAGTGCTGGTCAAAGGACCAGAAGGGCCTGTTCCATGCTGTTTCTCCATAAATAAGTAAATAGAAGGGGAGAGAAGAAAGGATATCTAGGGTGAGTAGGGTCTTTGATTACACTGAGGCAGTGAGAAGTACAGAAAGAGCCCATGGAGGGGAGGCTGGTTTCCACGAGGTGTTGGATTGTATCCACAACTCTGGTCTTGGGCATGTTGCATCTGAGTTGGATGTGTGTTAATATGTAATAAATCTTAAATGCTTACCTATTCAAATAAATAATATATTTCTGGAGTTAATTAATCAATATTTTTCACTGCAACAAGAATCACCTGCACACTGGGTGCAATCAATCTATTAATAGAAAGAGCCCTCATGGCTGTATCTTCTAAAGAACTAGTGTGAAATGTGTTCAACTTAATATCGATGCTGTTGTATTAATATCTACTGCATCACTGCCTGGTATGGGAACTGTCCTCCCTAAATCGCAGGACCCTGCAGAGAGTGGTGCGGACAGCCCAGCGCATCTGTAGTTGTGAACTTCCCAGCATTCAGGACTTTTACAAGGATGGGTGTGTAAAGAGGGCCCGTAGGATCACTGGGGACCCAAGCCATCCCAACCACAATCTATTCCAGCTACTACCATCTGGGAAGCAGTGCCGCAGCATAAAAGTCAGAACCACCAGGCTCTGGGACAGCTTCTTCCACCAGGCCATCAGACTGATGAACAATGTAATACTCTATATTACATTGACTGTTCTATTTATTATAAATTATTATAAATTACTATGATTGCACATTGCACATTTAGATGGAAACATAATGTAAAGATATTTACTCCTCATGTATGCGAAGGATGTAAGAAATTAATTCAATTCAATTCATTATCAAGACCTCAGTTTTGGAAGGCTTAAAAGCTGGGCCAAATGGATTGAAAAGGTATGGTGTCAGGACAAGTGACAAGAGTCGGGCCAGTTCTGTTCACTGTTCTGTGACACTAAGTCAAAGCTCCACAAGAAAGTGTTTGTGTTCTTTGAAAGATGAAGAAGCCTAAAATTCAGCCTGAGAATAAGAGTATTTATTCATATCTCTGAAGTTTCAGATCCAATATGATTGGTTTGTGGTAAGTCAAGTTGAAGCCATCTTAGCTGTCCATTCTGTAGTTGGGTATGAATTACTCAAATATCTGGTGCTGCTTGGAATGTTAATTGTCAGGAAGTCCTTTTATCCTCTGTCTGCCCAGCAATGATTCAAAAATCGTAGGTCTTAGCTGTTTTCTGATCAAATAATGATCATTGTTATGAAGAAAGTAAAGAATGTATCATACCAAGATAACAAACCCGGTCTTCCAAATCAAGTTAACTCTAGGTCAGGTCACTATGAAGAATTAACCAGCCAGATTGACTCATCAAATTGAATTTGGAGATATCTATCAGTACTGAGTGAAAAACACAATCTAGAATCAGTGTTGAAAGATTGGAGCGATTGGGCTTGTATACACTGGAATTTAGAAGGATGAGAAGGGATCTGATTGAAACATATAAGATTATTAAGGGATTGGACATGCTGGAGGCAGGAAGCATGTTCCCGCTGATGGGTGAGTCCAGAACTAGAGGCCATAGTTTAAGAATAAGGGGTAGGCCATTTAGTACAGAGATGCGGAGAAACTTTTTCACCCAGAGAGTGGTGGTTATGTGGAATGCTCTGCCCCAGAAGGCAGTGGAGGCCAAGTCTCTGGATGCTTTCAAGAGAGAGTTAGATAGAGCTCTTATAGATAGCGGGGTCAAGGGATATGGGGAGAGGGCAGGAACGGGGTACTGATTGTGTATGATCAGCCATGATCACAGTGAATGGCAGTGCTGGCTGGAAGGGCCGAATGGCCTACTCCTGCACCTACTGTCTATTGTCTATTGACTTAGAAATAGGAGAATCTTGGTCGAGTAAGCAACTGGAATCTTAACCATATTCAGAGCAGAGACTATGTAGTTTTCACCCTTATCTATGAAACCTTACTGTATCTCTTAATATTAAAAAACTACCTGTAATCATTCTAAACTACTCATAATCCCTTTCACTTCTTTAATTTCCTCCCGTCTTACTCTAAGGAACATAGAACAGCACAGCACAGTACACGACATTTGGTACAGAATGTTGTGTTGATCTTTTAATAAAGATCAATCTAACCCTTCACTTCCACATAGTTCTCCATTTTTTATTCACCTATGTGGCTATTTAATAGCCTCTAAAATGTCCCTAATGTATTTGCCTCTACCACCTCCCTTGTGTGTTCTATGCACTTACCATGTGCATAGACTTACACACTTAATCTATGTGAAAAATCTGCCTCTGACATCCCCACTATACTTTTCTCCAGTCACTATGAAATTATGTCCTCTCATTTTAGCCATTGTCACACTGTGTTAAAGGCATTGGCTATTGACTCTATCAATGCCTCTAATCATCTTGTACACCCCAATCAAGCTATCTTTCATTTTCCTTTGCTCCAAAGAGAAAATCCTTAGATTGATCAACCTATCCTATAAGACATGCTCCTTAATCCAGGCAGAATCCTGGTAAATCTCCTCTGCACCCTCTCTAAAGCTGTCACATCCTTCCTATAATAAGGCAACCAGAACTGAACATAAAACTCTCAGTATGGTCTCAGCAGAGTTGTATAGATCTGCAACATTACCTTACAGCTCTTGAAATCAATGCCTGATAAACTAAGGCCAACACGTGATATGATTTCTTAACCACTCTATCAAGTTGTGCTGCAACTTTGAGGGATCTGGAGACTTGGATTGCTTTCTCACAAATTTCCCTTCATGTTTACTTATACTGAATAAAGACTTCATGCACCTAATCTTCAGCTGTTGCCAGTCGCTAAGCAATGTCTTGCGTAGAGGGTGTTCACCGGCCGCAGGTACTGTCTTTTGAGGGCGTCCAGTGCCCCTTGGTAGGTCGGCAGGTCTCTGATAAGGGAATATACTTTCGGACTTACTCTTGATAGTAGGATTTTGTACATTGTGGCAGGCTCAGTCACTGGAATCTGTTCCAAGTATGATTGGAAGCATGCCAGCCAGAGTTCAAAGGCAAGAGCTGCTTCTGGAGTTTGGGGGTCCAAGTCTAATTTTTCCGGACGTAAAATACTTTCCATGTTTTAAAACTTCCAGTCAATAAAATTGATGCACCATCAATAACTGTCTGAGACGTGAGGCGAGATATAGGCTTTTATTGACTGGAAGAAAGAACAAGCAGCAATTGACCACCATACTACATCCTGGAGACTGAGGGCAGGGCTCAGGCCCCAATCGCCTTGATACCAGGGTCTGTGGGAGGAGCCACAGTCAGTGGGAGGAGCCACAGGAGCAGTCAGCGGGGGGGGGGGGGGGGGGCGTGTCCAGACAGGTATATGTAGTTCACCACAGAGTGGTTCCTGCGACATCAGCAAGATCAGTGAGAAGAAGAAGCAACCAATACCCATCTTTACAATGATAATTAAGGAAGAAAATTTCCCATTTAGTCTTTGAGTATACAAACAAAAAGAGAGAAGCTCCTCATTGTTCAGATTTGGATTGAACTGTAATAAAGGATAATGCTCTAAGAGCAAAGCAAATCGCTTTAATTAGTGAAATAAGTCAACAGATCTGAGATTTTGCTGCTTCAGAACTTGGGTGCAGCATGTCTGAGCATCATACAGTGGTGTAGGATGACCATGGAACTCGATACTGTAAGATTCATGTGACATATAATAATAGCACAGCAGGCCATAAGGTATCAGTTCCTTGAGCAGGAAAACAATTCATTATACTGAAGTCGAACACGCGAGGTGCAAGAGAATGCCTATGCCCTTCCTATCAATTATGTTTTGTAACTCCAAAACATTAAACTAACTCCAAGGAAAACAGGAGTGCTGAGAGATACAAATCTAACTTAATCTTTTACTTTAAGCAAAGTGCGCCCGGATCACATGGTAGTGTAATGACATAAACAAGTCACATTTTTTTTTACATATAACAATGAGTTATATAAACAACAATGAATGTTTAATCAAACAATGTATTTACAAGATTATTCAAACATTAAAAGCACAACACTATCAGCCTTGTATATCAGTATTTGTGATGGACATTATAGGGGGTTCAAGCAACACACGCAAAATGCTGGTGCAACGCAGCTGGCCAGGCGGCATCTATAGGGAGAAGCACTGTCGAAGTTTCGGGCTGAGACCCTTTGTCAGGACTAACTGAAAGGAAAGATAGTAAGAGATTTGAAAGTAGGAGGGGGAGGGGAAAATGCAAAATGATAGGAGAAGACTGGAGGGGGTGGGTGCTGAGAGCCAGAAAGGTGATATGCAAAAGGGATACAGAGCTGGAGAAGGGAAAGGATCATGGGATGGGAGGCCTAGGGAGAAATTGATTGATCTCCCAGTGGCCACACATTTTAATTCCACGTCCCATTCCCATTCTGATATGTCTATCCATGGCCTCCTCTACTGTCAAGATGAAGCCACACTCAGGTTGGAGAAACAACACCTTATATACCGGCTGGGTAGCCTCCAACCTGATGGCATGAACATTGACTTCTCTAACTTCCGTTAATGCCCCTTCTCCCCTTCTTACCCCATCCCTGATTTATTTAGTGTTTTCCCCCCTCCTTTTTTTTCTCTCTTTCTGCCAATCACTCTGCCTGTTCTCCATCTCCCTCTGGTGCTCCCCTCCCCCTTTCTTTCTCCCTAGGCCTCCCGTCCCATGATCCTTTCCCTTCTCCAGCTCTGTAACCCTTTTGCCAATCACCTTTCCGGCTCTCAGCTTCACCCCACCACCTCCGGTCTTCTCCTATCATTTCACATTTCCCCCTCCCCTCTTACTTTCAAATCTCTTACTATCTTTCCTTTCAGTTAGTCCTGATGAAGGTTCTCAGCCCAAAACGTCGACAGTGCTCCTCCCTATAGATGCTGCCTGGCCTGCTGCGTTGCACCAACATTTTGTGTGTGTTGCTTGAATTTCCAGCATCTGCAGATTTCCTTGTGTTTATATTATAGGGGGTTCTTTGTTTTCATTTGAACATCTACTACTTTTGCTTCCATTGAACGAGGATTTGAACTGTTTATATTAAATGATTAATTCTGTGCTTTTTTTTTGCATTCTTATAGCTTGTGTGTTTTGAGACACCAATCATGTGGCAGCAATTCAAAGTATAAAAGCATGCGGACATGCTCAAGGAGTTCGTTTGTTCTTGAGACCAAACATCAGAATGGGGAAGAGAAGTGGTCTAAGCGACTTTGACTACAGAATCATTGTTGGTGCCAGATGGGGTGGTTTGAGTATCTCAGAAACTCCTGATCTCCTGGGGTTTTTGTGCATCTCACTCTCACATTTACAGAGAATGGCACAATAAACAAGGCAAAAAAACCATCCAGTGATCAGCAGTTCTGAGGGCGAAAATGCCTTGTTCATGACAGAGGTCAGAGGAGAATGGCTAGACTGCTTCAAGCTGACAATAAGGCAACAGTAACTCAAATAACCATGATTTACAACAGTGGTGCATAGAAAAACATCTCTGAAAGCACATCATGTCAAATCTTGAAGTGGATGGGCTACAGCATGAGAAAAGCACACACATATACTCAGCGACCACTTTACTACTACAGTAGGAACCTAGCAGAGTTGTTTGTGAGTATATATGTGAATGGAAGGAGTGGGTGCTACTACATCAAATACATTCAGTATTATATTTGGGATTATTAATTACATGGAGACAAACAAGGGAATGTTTGATTGAGATAGCAATAAAAATAACTAAATAC
This sequence comes from Hemitrygon akajei, assembly GCF_048418815.1. Taxonomy (NCBI): domain Eukaryota; kingdom Metazoa; phylum Chordata; class Chondrichthyes; order Myliobatiformes; family Dasyatidae; genus Hemitrygon; species Hemitrygon akajei. The sequence continues at coordinate 74,781,706 of NC_133137.1, read as the reverse complement.
ATCCAGTCCTCATTTTGCCAGCTGTTTGCACAGCTTCCTATCTAATTCCATGGTGAGTTTAGTTCCAATGTGCTTGTATTATTTGATAGATTTCTATAATTCACCAAAGGAAAGGAACTTACATAGAGCCCATTGAATCCAAACTTTAAAAAAGCAAAATAAAGATCAGCTGCAAGTGAGAATGACATGACAAAACATCCAGGCAATACATGCACAGTGCCTATAAGAAGTATTCTCCCACCCCTTGGAAGGTTTCATGTTTTATTGTTGTACAACATTAAATGACAGTGGATTTAATTTGGCTTTTTTGACACTGATCGACAGAAAAAGACTCTTTTGTGTCCAAGTGAAAACAGATCTGTACAACATGATCTAAATTAATCACAAATATAAAACACAAAATAATCAATGTCAAACAAGGCCAAATTAACTCCACTGTGACACAATATTGTAAAACAATACAACATGAAAACTTCCAAGGAGCATGAATACTTTTTAAAGGCGCTGTATTTAATAGTTCAGAAATATTTCGGTAAATCTTGTATACGTATATTGGTTGACTAAGATTTCTTGCTTGGTTAAATAATTCATTATGGGTTATATGTAAAATACAGTAATTGCATACGTCGTCACACTACCACCTGGTACATGCATGCCCTGCCTAAAGTAAGCTCGAAGTTAGATCCTCATCTTGGAATCCAGTGTCCTCATTTGAATTAATTTAAAATTTTGAAGTCATGAAACATAACACGAATGTGGTCCACAAAATCCAATGTGGGGACTGCAACAAATATTATACTAAACTAGGAGAAAACTATCCACGATAGTTCCAGCTTAGTTAGGAGAAAACTATCCAAAAGGATCCGTGAGCATAAACTGGCTGTGAAATGGCATGACCAACTCTTCCTTAGTCACTAGTCATGAAGACCAAGAGGGGCAAAAATTCAACTGGGTATCTGTGAAAGTCAGAGCACAAATGAACATGCAGCATGCAAGAGGATTCCTAGAAGCATAGTGTTCTGTAAACAGTTCTGTAAACAAACACATGGACCTCAATCCTGCTTATGAGCCGATGCAGGCAATATTCCAGACCACAATGCATGAAGTTTGCCACACAGGCAATCAGCGATGAGATTTTCTCCTCACATCACAACAGAGTTTCTGAAATTACATCTAATCAGCTGCTTGAAATGAGTGTGAAGGCCAAGCATTTGGAGGACACACCACCATCACGTCTCCTTGCATGGTGATGAAATGTTTGCAAGTAAATTGCCAAGATCAGAGAACAACTCAACCCAAACATAGCCACCTAGCTTTGAGTAATTGAATGATAATGAAATTCATATTACATTTCAACTCAACAACCTGTTTGATATTTTTTGAGAGACAAACAGATAAATGCTTCTGGTCAAGCAGCTAATTCAATTACAAATAAAAAGAACTTCACGTTTGTAAATCAATACACTGCAAGTGCTTAAAAACTCATAAAAAAAGAAAATATTGGGAAAACTTAACAGTTCAGGCCAAATATGTCTAATAGCAGAGGACATGCATAGAAGGTGAGAGGGGGTAGGTTCAAGGGGGATGTGAACCTCAGAGAGTGGTGGATGCCTGGAGTGTGCTGCCTGATATGGTGGTTGAGGTAAATATCTTAGAGGCTTTTAAGAGACATTTGGATAGGCATATGGATGTAAGAAATTGGAGGGATATGGACATTGTGTAGGTAGCAGGGATTAGTGTTTGGCTAATTTTGCTTTGCCTTTTAGTTGGTTCAGTACAACATTGTGGGCTGAAGGACTGGTTTGTGTGCTGTACTGTTATATGTTCTATGTAGATCAGACAGTACTAATGAAGAGAGAAATAAACTCTAAATCTCTTTCCACAGATGCTACCAGAAAGTTTCCAGCAGTTTCGGCTTTTGTTTCACATTAGTAATCATATGGATCAGTTTAACATCGGTGGGAGTGGAACTAGAATTGTGCCATAATAAAGATGTCAGGAAGGCAGTTCAATGTTAAGCTGGATCCAAGGAAACATATTGCCAATACCAGTACTTTAATATACCACCCACTGTGATACTAATGTGTTTGAGGAGTTAAGCTACACAAGCAGCTGGGAAGTTGGCAGTAACAAGTAGGTAAATAAAAGGAAATTGGCAATTTGAGGGCCTGAAGCCAAGATGGGGATATGAAAACCAATGTTAGTATTCACAAGCGTGTTTCCTTGTACCTCCTGTGCCACCAGAGTGCTTGAGACAAGCGATTACCTTTTATATATTAGTATTAATGTTACACATTTTGGAAGTGTCAACTTCACTGTAATGCATTAATGGTCTGATCTACTCCTAGGAGTTCTGCATTAATCCCATGTATATTGTGTTCCCTTAGACCTAAGATGAAAAAGATCAAATGAGAAAAACAGGGCATCTCTAGAGGCACCAGAAGTTCTGGATGCTAATTTGTCAAGGAATCCAAAATGACTGAGGAGCAGGAAGCATGATCAAGAAACAGGTGAAACTTTCTTCCACTTTCTGTGACATTACAAGAGCTGCAAAGAGAAGAGCTGTCAAGACCATCATAGAGGCTGCTGACCAAGCCTCCATATGGCTGTGGATCAAGAGGTGCGACCCGTAGACCAATTCTGCTGAGACACAAGCCAGGCCCTGATCAACCCTGGCTGGGTCACCTGGGTGATGGTGCCTGACAGAAAACACCCAATGACCCCAGTTACGTCACTGATGATGTGTCCCAGTGGATCCTAGGATGTATCTCAGCATCTGGCCCATAACCAGGCATGTGACAGCTGGATCTTTATTTCTCACTTTGAACAAACAATGTGGCCGATCTGACCACTGGGATGTTGTTCATTAACTTTTGCAATGACTCGGACAAGAAGACCAAGAGAAATATTTCCAAAGATGCTGGTGAGGCTGAATTTGGAGTACCAAGTGCAGTTCTGGTCAACTAACTACAGGAAAGATCTCAATAAGCTTGAAAGAGTGTAGAGGAAGTTTACAAAGTTGTTGCTTTGGACTTAAGGACCTGAGTTATAAGGCAAGGTTGAATAGATTAGGACTTTATTCCTTGGAGAGTAGGAAAATATGTGGATATTTTGTAGAACTATGCAAAATTACGAGGGATATCATTCGTTTGTTATGCTGTGTTGTATGACATAGGGAATCATGGTCTTTCCATAACCATGTTTGTTCTTGGCCAATTTTTCTACAGAAATGGTTTGCCACTGCCTTCTTCTAGGCAGTATCTTTACAAGATGGGTGACCCCATCTGCTATCAATACCCTTCAGAGACTGTCTGTTTGGCCTCAGTGGTTGCATAACCAGGACCTGTGATATGCATCAGTTGCTCATACAACCATCTACCACCTCTCCCATGGCTTCACGTAACCTTATTGGGGGCAGTGGGGCAGTGTGGGCTAAGCAGGTGCTGCATCTTGTGCAAGGGAGCTCTGTAGGCTAGTAGAGGGACGGGACCCTTTACACCTCCTTTGGTAGAGACATTTCTCCACATCGGCACCCAGTGAGGGGTAAAGATAAGGTAAATAGCTGCTGGCTTTCCAACCCCTCTCCCCCTTAAATCTGTAAAGCTAGAAATAGAGTTCATAGGTTTAAGGTGAAAGGGAAACCTGGGCAGGGAACTTCTTTACTCAGAGGGTGGTACAATTTAGCCAGAGGAGGCGATGGAATGCAAGTTCAATTGTAGTATGTTGGAGAACTTTGGATAGGTGCATGGGTGAGCATGTACGGAGGGCTACCGTTTAGGTGCAGCTAGATGTACTAGGCAACAAAATGGTCAGCATGATGAGATCTTCTTTCATCTTCCTCCCAAGCATGTTTTCAGTGGCCATTGAGGTAGCAAGTTAGGGCTGGGTATGAAATTTTTGCCATTTTTCCACACCTTCTGACCTCTCAAGGTCTTTATAATGACTCCATTTTGTATTTCAAACAAAAAAAACTTCTACCATTTTGATAAAATTACATTAAAACTCATTTCAATTTAAATGGGAAGATAACATAAATTCTTATTTTTAATATAAAAACTATCACTTAAATTAAAATATTTGACTTTAATTCACAAGCAACATCATTCCAAATAGCTATAAACATACAAGGGGTAATTGATAAGTTTGTGGCCTAAGGTAGAAGGAGATGAGTTATACAGCTCTTGTTACATGCACGTGCAGTTCAACCTTTTGAGTGAAAATGCAGAAAGTTTGAAGTTAATAACTCATCTCCTTCTGCCTTAGGCCACAAACTTATCAATCACCCCATGCTGTGGACCACATCTGGAGGTCCAATACGCCGACTTCTACAAAGAAGGGATCCGTATGCTCCACGACCGCTGGACTAAGTGTGTAAATGTAGGAAAAATAAATGTGCTATGTTTTCTAAAATTCACTCCTTCTACCTTAGGCCACAACCCTGTTAGGGTTAACGTTAGGGTTAATTCGAGACTGCCATTACAGGTCAGGAGTGGCTCATGTAATATTAGGAGGCTGGAATGCGAGGGAGGGGGGAAGCGAAACTGGTGACTCTGCTACACCGAAACTACCAGTGTCACGCGATTCAGTAAACAAAAGAAACAGGTAACTCGTGAATGTATGGCATCGGGCCAATAAGATGGACACAAGTGCCCGATATTACCTAATATGTAGCGGGGGGCTGTGCTGGGGGGAAAAGGGATATAAATAAGAGCAGATTGTAAGGGGAATTCGGAACGCGCCTTCTCCAGCGACTCCGTCGATTCGCTGTGCCAGTTACGAATTCTGCAATAAACCCAAGTTTTGTAATATTCCGGTGTTGGTTGTCTCTCTTCCTAAACGAACACAGGGCAGAATTTCAAGCCCAACACCCCTCATATGCATCATTGATATTCCTCATTGAATAGACAGAAGCTGGATAAATGAACACATTCTATAAATGACACCTTGTTCAATTATGGGACATTTCTGCAATTAATTGCTGGCCAATGATTATATTTCATATGGAAGAAGAGGTTTAGTAGGATGATGCTTGGTTTAGAGGGCATGTGCTACAAGAGGCTGGATAAACTTGGGTTGTTTACTCTGGAGAGTCAAAGGCTGAGGGGAGACTTGATAGAGATTTATAAGACTATGAGAAGCACAGATAGAGTGGACAGAGAGTATCTGTTTCTCAGGGTAGAAATGTCTAGTACCAGAGGGCATGCATTGAAGGTGAGAGGGGGTAGGTTCAAGGTGGGTGTGAAGGGTAATTGTTTTATTCTGAGAGTGCTGGATGCCTGGTATGGTGGTAGAGGCAAATACATTAGAGGCTTTTAAGAGACATTTGAATAGTCACTTGGATGTAAGGAAGATGGAGGGATATGGACATGGTGTAGGTAGGAGGGATTAGTGTTTGGGTGATTTGATTTGCCTTTTAGTTGGTTTGGCACAACATTGTGGGCCAGATGGCCTGTTCCTTTGCTGTGCTCTATGTTCTTCTATAATCAAGTCAAGTCAACTTTTATTGTCATTTCGACCATAACTGCTGGTACAGTGCATTGTAAAAATGAGACAGCATTTTTCAGGACCATGGTTTACATGACACAGTACAAAAAACTAGACTGAACTACGTAATAAAAAAAAACACAGAGAAAGCTATACTACAGACCTACACTGGACTGCATAAAGTGCACAAAAACAGTGCAGACATTACAATAAATAATAAACAGGACAATAGGGCAAGATGTCAGTCCAGGCTTCGGGCATTGAGGAGTCTGATAGCTTGGGGGAAGAAACTGTTATATAGTCTGGTCATGAGAGCCCGAATGCTTTGGAGCCTTTTCCCAGACAGCAAGAGGGAGAAGAGATTGTATGAGGGGTGCATGGGGTCCTTCATAATACTGTTTCCTTTGCGGATGCAGCGTGTAGTGTAAATGTCCGTGATGATGGGAAGAGAAAGACCACAATTCTCTGGCATTTGTCCAGGCAGAATGACTACATCTCTTATAGTTGGCATCAACCCTGAATATTCTTTACTTCTGGGGTATTTATTTTTGAATCCTGACGAATTACATAATTGTGATAGTGTTACCTTGTAATATCTGAATATCTATTTAAATGTATTAGCATAATACTGTCCCGGTTTATTCAATACAATTGAGTCTCATTCTGAAAGAATCTCCATCTGAGTTATCTTTTGTGTCAATAACTATGTGGGAGCAATTCCTATATGACATAAATGACATGCAAAAGGTATCCCTGGCATTAATTCCTTCTTTGGAAACCAATCATATCAAGTATCTTATATTTTTAATGCTTCATTTGCACTACATTTCATTCACACCAACATCTTCTGGAGTTCCACCTGCAAATTCCATGAACAATTTGTTAGTTATTCATAGGGACTATGGTTCAAAGTTTAGGTGTTTTCTCCTGAAGATTCTTTAAACTTAAATATATTATTATTATCATTTAATACAAGGACATGAAGGAAACTAGGCATCTCTGTTTTAGTTAAAGAAAAATTCTAGGCTCCAGTCATATGCATTCTCCCAAAGTTACCAGAATAGTTTTCTTCTATCATTTCCAAGGATTCAATCATTCACCTCATACGGTGGCACAGTAGCATAGTGGTCAGCACTACATTTTACAGTACAGGTGACCTGGGTCCATCTCCTGTAAGGAGCTTGTATGTTCACCCCCTGTCGGTGTGGATTTCCTCCGGGTGCTGTGGTTTCCTCCCACAGTGCAAAGACGTACTGGTTGGTAGGTTAATTGGTCATTGTAAACTGTCCCATGATTAGTCTAGGGTTAAATCAGGGAGGGGTGGGATTGCTGGGCAGCATGGCTCAAAGGGCTGGATGGGCTTATTTCACATTGTTTGTCAATAAAAAAACAATGTTTCGATGTAAGTACCATTTTCCTAGCAACATGACTCAACTTTATCATGAGAAAAGTCCTAGATAAATGCAGAACTGAAGAAAATCGACTTCATTGCTGTTTTAATACAAGTAGAAGCAAATTATCCACCAGATTCATATTTTGACAGGCTGGATAGCTGGACAGATGTGTTTTCTTTTGTTCCCCATTTGTTTAATGTAACAATTTATATAATATACATACTTTAATTCACTATTTTTTCTCTATATCCTCATTGTACTGCTGCCGCAAAGTTAACAAATCTCATGACATACAGTATGGCGGTGATATGAAACCTGATTCTGATTCTGATTCTGATTCTGTTTACAGAGCACAGGTGCCACTGATAAGGTAACATTTTATCATCCTTTTCCAACTGAAAATATATGGTCAATGTGCTGAATTTTCTCCTACAGTGCTATAGGGTAGGGTTCCATAATTTAGACACGTTAACAATAACAGTGCGATCATAAAATACTTGATGAGAATAGTGTGTGGCTTGAAGAAGGTCCTGCAAGTGATGCCATTGCTATCTGCCTGCATCTTTGTTGCCAGCTGATTTTAGCTTAAGTGAGCAATATGCTTACGCTGAAAATAAAATATTAGCCAAATTCCAACTCATTTCTAATATAGAAACATCGACACCTGCTGCACGTTACAGGTCCTTTGGTCTACAACGTTGTGCCAACTTGTGAACCTACTCTAGAAACTGCCTAGAATTTCCCTACCACATATCCCTTTGTAGAGTCATTGTAGAGCCATTGCTTGCCGGTGTGTCCCCCAAAGCTATCATATTTCTTGCAATTGACTATGAAAGGCATGTGTTCACAAAAACTTAAAATACATCCAGAAAATCTGATCGATAAACAAGGTGGTGATAAATAAGAGTTAAAATCTATAAAGATATAACAATCATGAAGAATGACTCCAGAAAATAGGAAGAGACCAAACTGCACCGAAGGAAATACTAGACAAAATTATAATGTTCTCATTAGTTTTAATTAAAATGCTAAAATAGGTAATTAGTCCTAAATTAATAGATCATGCTCTCAGGCAATTGACCAATGATCTCTGCTGATTGATGTTCTGTACATTATGATTTATTATAATCGCAGCTGTAATTAATCTAAAAGGGATTCCGTCTGACCATGATATTTAATAAAACTGAATTGATTATTAATTACTGTAATTACCTTTCGAGGCTTCACAAGAAAGAGTTTGGAGGAAGGCAAATTGAAATGTCCTGTGAAGATTTTGTGCAGTAATATTGACTCCAATTATAAATGTTGATTCCAGTTTCCTTTCTCAAAAGAATTAAATAAAATATTAACATGATGATTTGCTTAAATATGAATTTGGGACTTTATCCTTTTTTTGTAAAGAGATAACAATGTTCTCTGAACACTTTAATGGTTTTTACTTGTAGTGTGGAAGGGAGGGGCTGGGGTGGCAGAACTGTGTGGACTTATAGAATGCTTTGGAGCTCTCTTACCAGTACATCTACTCTCTCACTCTGCCAATAAGCTCAATGCAGAGTCCAGAAATAGAGAAGAAACATCCTGAACCCCAAGGAGCCAAAAAGATTTTGTGTTAAAGCCTATTAGTTTTATGCCAGTGATAGCTGGAAATGCAACTCAGCTGGCCTGGATTGATTAACAATTCTAAGTTTTTTTTCCAAAGTTTAATTAATATTAATATTTTAATTAATTTATACAAGTTTGATGTGTGTTTAATTTACTTTTTAAACATTTTTAATGTCTTAATTATTTAAATCTATTTCAAATGTTCTTTAAAAAACTTTCATTAATGCTATTTTAAAATCATTAACAAAGGCTTTTGACAGAGTAAGTTATTGAAAGGATATTAAAGCAATTCAGGTAAGTGGCAACTAGACCTCAGGATCTGACAACGAGGTCTAGTTTCACTAATGGACCACTTCGCTCCTTAGGACAACCTTGGTAGCAAAATTTTCTCATTTACTAATATGCACTCAATATTTTAAATATACAGTACACTCAAAATGAATGTATTCTTTTTCAAGTGCTGATAGTACTGTCTTAGCATAATTTTGTAATTTTTACAAAACTTAACAGGCATAGTGATATGCCTTTCATTACTGGCTGGAAAACTACTAGCTGTGGACCGATACTCCATTATACCCACCTGACTTCTTTTTTCACTGATTTGACTGTTGTAGCTGGGAGATACATGCTATAGAGTGACACAGTAGTGTAGTGTGGTGATTAGCACAACACCTTAAAATACCAGAGACCCGGGTTCAATTCCCACTGCTGCCTGTAAGGAGTCTGTACATTCTCCCCATGGACTGCATGGGTTCCCTTTAGGTGCTCTGGTTTCCTCCCAGTGTCCAAACATGTACCAATTGGTAGATTAATTGGTCATTGTAAATTGTCCTGTGATTAGGTTAGAGTTAAATTGGGGGTTGTTGGGCAGCTCAGCTAGAAGGGACTACACTGTGTTCTATCTCACTCAGTCAATTAATCAATACATAATAACTTATTAATGAATTAATGGATAAACTACATTTACAGTTAGTTATGGAACAGACTCATTTAGTTGGAAGTTGTCAGCTTGCTGTTTAGAAGGATGGTATCCCTGACTTAAACTGAAAAGTATTTTTGTATCTTTATTAAAAGTCACTTGCTTAGAAATTCATCCTTTGGTCCTACAGCTGAATACAACATGATGTTGCAACCAAGCAGTACATTTGTTCTTATTAGCTGGGGATGGATTTACAGACAATTGTCTTTCCACATTGGCTCGCAAGTGGTGATATTCATATACATTGAAAAGACCAACATCAGAATTCTCCAGTCCCTGATACTGCTCAAACACCATCTATAGATTCATGCATGTCACCACTGTTGTTGGCAGCATCTGAGATGGTAACAAGATGGCTGACAGGAGTGAGGTAGTTTGGAGGGTTGAATGGTGCTGCAATACCAAACTTGCACTCATTAGTAAGACCAAAGAATTTATTGTGGACTTCAGGAAGGAAAAGTCAGAAGAACACACACCAGTCCTCATCACGGGGTCAGCAGTGGAAAGGATGAACAGCTTCAAGTACCTGTATGTCAACATCTCTGAGGATCTATCCTGGTCCTAACACATTAATGCAATTATGAAGAAAGCCGGCCAGCAGCTATATTTCAGTAGGAGTTTGAGGAGATTTGGTCTGACACCAAAGATTGTAACCAATTTCCACAGATGTACAATGGAGAGCATTCCAATTGGTTGCGTCACCAATGATATGGAGGACCCAATGAACAGGATCGGAAAGAAATGCAATGGCTTGTAAACTCAGCCAGCTCCATCATAGTCACTGGCCTTCCTGCCATCAAGGGCATCTTCAAAACATAATGCACCAGGAGGGCAGCATGCACCATAAAGGAACCTCTGCTTCCAGGATATGTCTTCTTCTCATTATTACCAGCAGGGAGGAGGTACAGAGCCTGAAGACACACACTCAGCATTTTAGGAACAGCTTCTTCCTCTCCGTCACCAGATTTCTGAACTGTCCATGAACCCATGAACATTATGTCATCAATAGCTGTTTTCTTTTTGCACGGCTTAGTCTTTTTTATATTACTGATTGTAACTCGCAAAGTTTTTATTATTTATGGCACTGTACTGCTGCTGCAAAACAACAAATGTTATGACATACAGTATATCAATGATAGTAAACCTGAAGTAATTTAAATATTAAAAAAATCATAAACTGTAGCCTTCATTGAATTACAAATGTGAGGTTGTGACACTACAGCTTTACAGATCGACAAAATTCCAAATACTTCTCTGACTTTCTTCAAAATTAGTGGCAAGTTTCTAGAAGGTATTTCATATAGATTCATCAAAAGGAGAAAAATGTTTTAGCTGATCCATTACAAGGACAAGATGCATAAATTTGGTGTTTGCTCCTTGAGGATTTAAAGTGTAATCTAATAAAACTTCTTTTTTTAAACGATGAAGGCTTTTGACAGCAGAGACAAGAATTAACTACTTCTTCCCAGGGGTTTAATACGAAAGTTAGATTCTGACAGAAGGGAAATTGACAAAGCTGTTTTCACACTATGAACTGTGGAAACCTATGTCTTTTTCTTCTAAAGGCAAAATTAATATTTTGGGCCTGAGTTGATAGATCTTTTTGTAAGGAAAAATGTTAAGAATTTTGGTATAGCTTGTGAAGCTATACTGTAGTTATATGATTGGCAATTTGGATCACCTTAATTCTTCTTATAAACAGATGTACAAATAGTTGACCTAATGGCATTGGGCATCACAGGAACATTTGAACACTTACCATTAGGAAGGAATGCAACATAAAGCCAGCTAATGAAGAGCGACTCCACTATAGCAGTCTTATCTCTATGGCAACCCTGGGTCCATAGGCCCGTTGCTTAATGGTATTGGTCCATGGCATAAAAAAGGTTGGGAACTCCTGATGCCAATTATAGCTGATGACATGTCTGTTACACACAGACAGGAACTTCATACATAAATTTCAATAGGGGCTCTTGGTCACCTCAAAACTTTCTCTAATGTAACCCTCAGGTTCGGCCAGCATGCCAGCATTAATGTATCAAGGACCTCAGACACTCCCACATCAGCCTCTGAGAACTCCAGCTTCATTGACAAATAACCATCGTATGGATAATCACCAGCACTAAGACCCCAGATCTCCAGTGCCCTGAATGGTGTCAATAGTAAATGCTTCAAATACTGTTGTAAAATGAACAGTACAACAACATGACCTGTGACCTTGGTGTGGAGTATGGCTTAGCATAAATATCCTGTATCCATAGTGACACACTAGAGCATGGCTCCACTAAGCCTTCAGGAATAGGGTCTTTCGTTTTCAGGGTTCCTTGAAATGTGTTCCTTGGGAATGTGTTCGTCTAGAGACACCAGGCCGTTCCCTCACTGAGTCTCCTCTCAAGTTTCCCGATGTCTCTCTGCTTAGGTACCCAGGGGCTCACTCTCTGAGGGGCTTCCCGCCACTCACACCACTGTCTGAGAGTCCCTCTTCACTACATTTATACCAGACAATACTGGCCGCCCCCCCTTCTTGCAGAACCCCTGGCCACCTGCAGTCTCTGCATAGCCCATCCCCTTAGGGGGTCCACCTCTCTATCAGGCCTATCATATGGGGTGTCCACACCTGCTGTTAACACCCAGGACATCTCAGATCACAGCTCTGCCACAATCTCCTTTACAATCCCCCGTGGTCTATTCACCACAAGGAGTTACTTCTGAGGACCGTACCCTGCTGATGGAGCCCACCGCACCTCTGACATGTTCTCTTCCTCCCGTACCTCTCTGATCAGCTCAACAAAAGAGGGAAGGGGGCGAGATAGTCATAGACCCCAAACAAGAACAAAAGGATGACAGGAGTGAAGTTAGGACCAATTAGAGATGAAGGTGAGAAGATGTGCCTGGAGGCTGTGGAAGTGAGCGAGGTCCTCAATGAATACTTCTCTTCGGTATTCACCAATGAGAGGGAACTTGATGACGGTGAGGACAATATGAGTGAGGTTGATGTTCTGGAGCATCTCGATATTAAGGGAGAGGAGGTGTTGGAGTTGTTAAAATACATTAGGATGGATAAGTCCCCGGGGCCTGACGGAATATTCCCCATGCTGCTCCACAAGGTGAGGGAAGAGATTGCTGAGCCTTTGGCTAGGATCTTTATGTCCTCGTTGTCCACGGGAATGGTACCGGAGGATTGGAGGGAGACGAGTGTTGTCCCCTTGTTCAAAAAAGGTAGTAGGGATAGTCCGGGTAAGTATAGACCAGCGAGCCTTACGTCTATGGTGGGAAAGCTGTTGGAAAAGATTCTTAGAGATAGGATCTATGGGCATTTAGAGAATCATGGTCTGATCAGGGACAGTCAGCATGGCTTTGTGAAGGGCAGATCGTGTCTAGCAAGCCTGATAGAGTTCTTTGAGGAGGTGACCAGGCATTTAGATGAGGGTAGTGCAGTGGATGTGATTTACATGGATTTTAGTAAGGCATTTGACAAGGTTTCACACGGTAGGCTTATTCAGAAAGTCAGAAGGCATGGGATCCAGGGAAGTTTGGCCAGGTGGATTCAAAATTAGCTTGTCTGCAGAAGGCATGGGATCCAGAGAAGTTTGGCCAGGTGGATTCAAAATTAGCTTGCCTGCAGAAGGCAGAGGGTCATGGTGGAGGGAGTACATTCAGATTGGAGGGTTGTGACTAGTGGTGTCCCACAAGGATCTGTTCTGGGACCTCTACTTTTCATGATTTTTACTAACGACCTGGATGTGGGGGTAGAAGGGTGGGTTGGCAAGTTTGCAGATGACACAAAGTTTGGTGGTGTTGTAGATAGTGTAGAGGATCATTGACGATTTCAGAGAGACATTGATAGGATGCAGAAGTGGGCTGAGAAGTGGCTGATGGAGTTCAACCTGGAGAAGTGTGAGGTGGTACATTTTGGAAGGACAAACTCCAAGGCAGAGTACAAAGTAAATGGCGGGATACTTGGTAGTGTGGAGGAGCAGAGGGATCTGGGGGTACATGTCCACAGATCCCTGAAAGTTGCCTCACGGTAGATAGGGTAGTTAAGAAAGCTTATGGGGTGTCAGCTTTCATAAGTCGAGGGATAGAGTTTAAGAGTCGCGATGTAATGATGCAGCTCTATAAAACTCTAGTTAGGCCACACTTAGAGTACTGTGTCCAGTTCTGGTCGCCTCACTATAGGAAGGATGTGGAAGCATTGGAAAGGGTACAGAGGAAATTTACCGGGATGCTGCCTGGTTTAGAGTGTATGGATTATGATCAGAGATTAAGGGAGCTAGGGCTTTACACTTTGGAGAGAAGGAGGATGAGAGGAGACATGATAGGAGAGGAGACATGAGAATGAGGGGAGACAAGATAGTAAGAGGAATAGATAGAGTGGATAGCCAGCGCCTCTTCCCCAGGGCACCATTGCTCAGTACTAGAGGACATGGCTTTAAGATAAGGGGAGGGAAGTTCAAGGGGGATATTAGAGGAAGGTTTTTCACTCAGAGAGTGGTTGGTGCGTGGATTGCACTGCCCGAGTCAGTGGTGGAGGCAGATACACTAGTGAAGTTTAAGAGACTACTAGACAGGTATATGGGGGAATTTAAGGTGGGGGGTTATATGGGAGGCAGGGTTTGAGGGTCAGCACAACATTGTGGGCCGAAGGGCCTGTGCTCGGGTGCTCTTGGCTATCTGGTCCATTCTTAACTGATCCACCTCAGCCATGTGAATGGCCCCTCTGTGCTGCAAGCAATTTAGCTGCCTCTATAGTCGAAAAATAAAAGCTGGAAGCTTCTCCCCCTTCTCCTGCTGCAGGTTCTGAAACCCTGTCATGAGCTCCATTGGGCTCCCTGTCGTGCCAAAGGCATCCTCCAATGCTCCCAGATAATCGGCAGTGTTGGCTAGGGGTTGCCGTGTTTTCACAGCTCTCACCATGTCAGCGGCCAACCCCCTCAAACTCTCAACCAATCTCTGTTGCTCTGCGTCATTAGAGCTCTGCCACTTATCTAACATCTGAGAGGTTTGCTCCACCCACGTCTCATACTTCTCTTCTCCTTGGGGGTGAGCGTTATTCCAGAGAATATTCTTAGCTTCTGGAGGGGACCCTCTGCCTATGCACTGGGCCACTTATTTGCCAGAGAGATAAGGGCTAATGCCAACGCAGAACTCTCACTCTTCACTGGGGGACAGGGACATTCCAATTCTGACCACTCCTTCCCCTCACTCATGTCTCCGCCTCAGCTATGGGAAGCTCAACTTTTGACTTGGCCCGCTCTGCTCCACTCCCTTTCTCTCTGACAGTATGGACAGGCTGTGCCCCTGCCAACAACGGGCACCAATAGAAGCGGGCAGTTCCACTGCCGTTATGTCAGCGCTAGTCTGAACTAAAGCAGGTCTGTGCCCACCGTTTTGTCAGACCTCCACCCTGCAATCATGACTTTGCCAACAACTTTAACAGTACTCAAAAGTCAAATTAACAATTCATCCGGAGTACGAATATCTACCCAACTCAACACGTACGCATTAGTTACCGGTAACCTCATGGAGGCACATCACTGCTCCACCCCGTCAGCGTCCATACCAGCACAGAATTAAACACACAACCCACTGGCTCAATGCTCAGGGCAATCACACAGCATCCAATGGAATCAATCCCAGAACGATACCCCCACAATTGTAACCCTCAGGTTCAGCCGACATGTGCTTGGCTAGGGGTAGACAGCTTCCTGCCCAGCCAAACTGAGGAATCTTGTTTGTGTGGATGCTGCGTGATGTGTTGCCCAGTTACAAATCTGAACCACAAAATATCAGACAGTACACCGTGTGGAATTAAACAATTGAGCTTTATACTTCTGACTATAGGGTTAGTAAAGAAAACAAAAAAGAAAATGGGCCCATTTTAATGAAACAGTCTAATGTGCACATTGGAGCTCACGGTTGTTAGTTCCCCATTGACCTCCTCCGAGCATCATCAACTCATGGAGCCTCGCTCCAAGTCCACTCCGTCCTGCGGTCTACCGACTCTCTCCACTCGCGGCTCTTCTCTTCATCTCTCGCCGACAAAAGATCGCGAATCTCTTCTCTCAGACACACAAGAAGAAACAACACGCCTCTCAAAGTCCCCGTTATCTCTAGTCATAACCACTGCTGCTACAGAGAAACCATTACATTAGCAGTGAAACCTTGCAGAGCGTTACACTTGAAGACTGGCAATGTAAAATTAATTCGAAGTTCAAAGTTCAAAAGATAAAGAAAATTTTATTATCGAAGTACCTATAGGTCACCATATATACCCCTGAGATTGATTTTCCTCTGGGCATACTCTGCAAATCTATAGAATGGTAACTATAACAGGAGCAATGAAAGATCAACCAGAGTGTAGAAGACAACAAATTGTGCAAATGCAAATATAGATAAACAGCAATAAATAACGAGAACATGAAATAATGAGATAAAGAGTCCTTAAATTGAGATCCTTGGTTGTGGGGATATCTCAATGGATGGCAAGTGTGTGTAGTTATTCCCTTTTGTTCATGAGCCTGATGGTTAAGAGGTAGTAACTGTTCTTGAACCTGGTGGTGCAAATGTTGAGGCTCTTGTACCTTCTGCCTGAAGGCAGCAGTGAGAAAAAAACATGGTGGTGACGATCTTGGATGATGAATGCTGCTTTTCTATGATAGCATTTCATGTAGATGTGCACAGTGGTTGGGAGGATTCTACCTGTGATATACTGGGCTGAATGCATTACCTTTTGTATGATTTTCTTTTCAAAGTCATTGATGTTTCTGTACCAGGCCATGATGCAGCCAGTCAATACACACTCCACCACACATCTATAGGGGTTAGTCAAAGTTCTCTGCAGACTCTGAAGAAAGTAGAGGAGCTGCCATGTTTTCTTCACAATTACACTTATGTGCTGGGTTCAGGACAGATCCTCCAAAATAGCAAAACTTAGGAATTTAAAGTTGCTAATCTTTTCCACGTCTGATCTTTCCCTCCCCGAAGCAGGAAAGTTAGTAGTTTCAGATGAGTTATTCTTATTGCAATTTTAATGAAAATGATCACTATGTGGGGAAGAGAGCATGAAACAACTTTTAGTACACTATGTTCAAAAGAAAACTTAACAAATCCACTTGTCATATTCCCTTCCCATTTGTGCAAAAGCATACCTTAATGAATTTAATTGAAAAACTAGATTAAAAGCATATCACCTACCTTCAAAAACAGCAAGTTGCAATGAATGAAATTAATTATTAGAATTCAGAATGGCATATATGTAATTTATAGACTTTTCAGTTCATGGCCATGAAGAACTTTTTGTCACAATGAGCATTATTGTGCAGTTTACAACATAGTTGAACATTATATAAAATCAGAATTATTAACAGCAAGCATCTAGAATAAAACGAGTGGAAATGCTAAAGAATCATTTCACAGATCTATGAACACATTTACAAGATAGAAAAGGATTCCATTTTTAACTTTCAAGTGTACAATTCAAAACCTGCACTTCAATGTGGCAAATTTTCTATCATTTTTACACCTTCAAGAACCTTGTTACTGCAGTTTAGTTGTCAGCTGAGCTGCAGACCTCTTAAAGACTAATAGAGCCTTCAGATGACATGGCCTAGCAATGGCATTTTGCACTCTTCATCTTGTCAAGAGATGTCAGGTGGTCAGGTTAGACTTTTTGACAACAGGATCATCACTGAGATCAACTCTCTTGACAAATTCACAGTAAAAAATCAGCGACTTTTATAGAGCAAAAAATGGAACTGGATACATGAGAATTTCATAATAACTTGCTGGCAGCATTTGAAAGGGTATCAACACTTCAGATCTGAAATTCCATTGGGCTATTTCCTCTTGCTGCTGCTCTACTTATAAAGCCAATGTTTCTATGTGCCAGGCTACTCCAGCAATAACCCCACCATAAATCACAAAGTTAGTTCATTTACAAATCATTTGATTCTTTTTTTAAATTCCCAAGCAATATAAGAGAACTCTGAGAACTGGATCCTTCACAGAGCTAAGGATTGCAGAAACAGCTTAGGAAAATGCAGATAAGCAGTGCATCAAGTGAAAGAATAACTAAGTGATTGGGTACATCTATCAGCTGATCCATTTGAGATTTTAATGCATTTGTGAAGATTGTAGAAGAAAGAGAAACAGAAATGAGTTACCAGCTGAACGAGCAGAACAAAAAGCACAAATTCTAACAAAAACCTACCTGCTTACAGTTCCATAAGCCACTGGCGTTTTGGGCAGCAATGAAGATCCTCCATCTCTGGTGGTGTTCAGGGCTTCCTTCATCATGTCAGTAGCTTGCTCTTAGTTTTCCCTGCTATCAGCCATGCAAGTCCCAAGTGGAGACTCTGGTATGGCACTGCACCTGTATGTAGAAGGATTCTTTATTGCTGTTTCGGTAAGAATTTTGTTTTACCAGTGTTGATAACCTTGAGCTGAACCCTCAAGCCTGGAGGACTAGTGGACCACTCTTTGTTTGCCCTCTACCCTCTGACCTGTTCGTCATGGGTCACCCTACCAAGAGCTAAAGCATTAAGACCTGCTTCCAGCCAACATAGCTCTCTGGGTCATTGAGGCATGCAAGCATCCAAACCACAACACGATCGAGCTGTAATAGCGTTGTGCTCACTATTGCACTATCATGGCATCTTTGCTTGAAACCTCACGGAGCTCCCTCGGAGACAGCAAAGAATCAAATTGCTTAATCACCGGAAACCACACCAATAGTAGCAGAATCATATTTGAAAGAAGAAGAAGAAGTAAAAGAAGTGAAAGAAGTAGTTTCAAGAACAGTCTGAAGGATGCCGCCTTTGGTCGCATTGTTTGCCGGCACCATCTTCTTCAAGAAGAAACGGTCAATGTTTCAGGCCTAGACCTTTCGCAGGACTGTATATGATGGGGTAGAAGCCAGCAGGTAGAGGGAAGAGAAGGATTACATGCTGGCAGGTGTTAGGCGAAATAGGATGGATGGGGAGGGGTGAAGTAAGATGCTAAGGAGACGATAGTTGGAAGAGGTAAGGGCCTGAAGAAGAAGGAAGAGGTTTGGAGCATGGACTATGGAAAAAAAGGAAAGGAGGAGGGTCACCAGAGGGAGGTGACTTGTAGGTGAGAAGAGAAGGAGTGAGAAGGGAAAATGAATGGGAAATGGAAGCAGAGAGAACAAATGTGGCAGAGGTGGAGGAACTGAGAAAAGAGAATAGTATCTTTACAAGTGACAGGGTAGGAAGAGGCATAGTCAGGATAACTGTGAGAGTCACTGGGTTTGTAAAAGATATCAGTAGAGAGTCTGCCTCCAGAGATGGAGACAGAGAGATCAAGAAAGGAGAGAGAGGGGTGTCATAAATAGACCAAGTGAATTTGAGGGCAGGGTGGACGTTGGAGGAAAAGTTGATGAAATTGACGAGCTCAGCATGGGTGCAGAAAACTGAAGAGCATTGCCAGTGACGGCCTGGAAAATCTTTGATTTTGGAGAGGAACTGGTTAGATCATTTGTCTAGAAAGAAACAAAAGCTTTAAGGCCTTCTTGATGGGGGAGAGGAGTGTATAGGGAATGGATATTTATAGTGAAAATGAGGAAATCAGGGCCAGGGAACATAAAGAGATCGAAGTATTGAGACTGTGTGAATTGTCACGGATGTTAGTAGGAAGGGATGGAACCAAGGAGAACAAAATGGAGTTGAGGAATGCAGTCATGAGCCCAGCAGGGCAGGAGCAAGTAGAAACAATGGGACTACCAGGACAGTCAGGTTTGTGGATCTTGAGTAGGGGGTAGACACAAGCAGTGCTGGATATGAGGCAGTGGATGGGAGATATCCAAAGGCAATGAAGTTTGTGATGGTGACAGAGGCAACGGCCTGATACTCTTTCATGTGGTCCTGTTTAATGAGTAAGTAAGGGAAGGTGTCCCTGAGCTGCGCCTGGACTCAGTAAGTTTAGTCTGCCAGACTCCAACAGCACATCTCTTGTAGTTTTGATGGTGAGCTGGAGATTAGTGCAAAGAAATTGGAGGGCAGTGCATTGAGGCTGAGGTTCGAATAGGAGAGGGAAGTGCTGAAGTCAAAATGGTTGATATGCCATTGGCAGTGAGAGATAATAAGATCCAGAGCATGCAAAATACCAGGGTGGGCAGAAGACAAGTGTGGGTGTCCAAAAAGAGGAGAATGGCTCAAGGTGGCAGAAGGAAGGGAGTGGGAATCATTGCCAAAGATGTAGGCTCAGAGACAGAGGCGATGGAAGAAGAACTCGGCGTCATAGTAGGCATGGAACTCACTGAAGTGCAGGCATAGGGAAACAAAGGTAAGGATAGAATGTTTTGCTTCATAGAGAGTGATGTCAAAGGAGATGATGAAGATATGGCTGGAATTAGAGTGGGGTTCAGGGGAGGATAGAGATTTGGAGGGATCAAAAGAGAGGGGAGGATTGAGAGGGGGTGAGTCAGTTAAGAGGCCAGAGGAATAAAGTGGGGTGGGGAATGGGATTGATGGGAATAGTGGTGAAAGAAGAGGACCCAGCAGCATTGAGAAAGGTCTCAACTTGGAGGTGACTGAGGCCAAGGTCGAAGCTAGAGCTAGAGGTGACAGGGATCATGGCCTGCAAGAGGTGGGGCCAAGATCTGAGTCAGAAGTTGCAGGGGCCACATCCTACCAAAGGTAGTGGAAAGGTCTGAACTGGAGGTGGCCAATGCTGCAGCTTGTATGCAGACAAACTTCTGATAGTTCTTGGATGCAAGGAAGGAGAAGAACTGGCAGATCAAGGCAAGAATCCAGCAAAGGATGAAATGCCAGGGAGGCCCATGGCAGGTGGTGAAGACTGGGGCCAGAGCTGCGGCAGAGAAAGAGACAGAGCACATGGGTATCACTTCATGGTGGTGACGATGGCACGCAGAAATTCGAGGGAGAAGCGATGGGAAAAGCGGCAAATCTAACAAAAGCAATCTTAATTCACATCAAAGGGAACTGCAGCAAAGGAGAGAATGATCATTGGATGCCCATGGGAGGAAACATTGGCAATGTACTTAATACCCCATATGGAGGCTGGCATCACTAGCATTAATCATATTTCCTTCACCAAATGTATTCAGAGTAGAGCAGGAAAAGCTCAATGTTAACAAATTTTTTATCCTCTACATCAGGGGTTGCCTGCCTAGGGTCCTTGGACCCCTCGGTTAATGGTAGAGGTCCATAGATTAAAAAGGGTTGGGAACCCCTGCTATACAGCATCCTTGGGAGTTCACTCCTTGATGGTGGATTTGAGGAGGGAAGGGACTTCAATGTGGATACAGACGTAACTTCAGGTTTGACAAGTGCAGCCTGTTAGGACAGTTTGTGATGTGGTGCAGTTTTTCTGCCATTTACACTGGGTTTCTGTGCAGTCCTGATGAATAGACCCAAGGCTCTCAAGGTAATTCATTTTCCAGGATTAGGAGAGCACCTCATTGACTACCGGGAGGAAACAGTCAATTTCCCAAGAAAAGTCAAAAGGGAAGCTCTTCTGTTTCTTCTGAAGATAAGTTATGGTGCTTTTCTGGGTTCCATGGAAAGAGAGGAGACTTATGGTTTATTTGGCTTATGGGCTTTTGACTTGCTGCTGGTCTGTCTGGTGGTGAGATTGGACTGGATAAATTTGCTCTGGAATAGTATCAAGGACATTCATGTAGAGGAGAAAAGCATAGTTGAGCTTCCTTCGAGAAGGCACTCATTCCTGACAGGTTTAACTTCATTTTGTCTCTCAGCAAGGTTGAGCTGTAAGTGATATTGACATTACTGAATGAAAACCAAGCTTGAATGCATAGATATTAAGACACAAAAGTCATCACATGCATAGATTCTTGTCAGGAGATATGTGCTTACAAAAACATAGATTTAGGCACAAAGTCCATTGCCCTCTCTATAGATTTCACACCTCACTCACCCTCATTGTTACATAACTCATCCTCAGCCTTCCCTATTAAAGAATCTCCTCAGTGTTCCTCCCAATCCTAAGGCTTCCTCCGACTTACCCTTGGATTCTGGCCCCCTCAGATCCCCACTTCCATCATCTACATCAGGGTCCTTCATGGGTAAAGCCCATCACGCTATTGAGAACATGGAGCGTTGTCAAAGGAAAGCAGCATCCATCATCAGTGACCCCTTCCACCCAGCTCATGGCCTCTTCTCACTGCTGCCTTTGGGAAGGAATTACAGGAGCTTCTGGACTTGCACAGTGAGGTTCAGGAACAGTAATTATCTCTCTACCATCAGGCTGTTGAACCAAACAAGATAACTTCACTCAATTTTACTTGCCCTATCACTGAAATGTTCCCACAATCTATGGATTCACTTTCAAGGACTCTTCATCTCATGTTCTTGATACTTATTGCTTATTTATTAATTACTATTATTCCTTTCTTTTAGTATTTGAACAGATTTTTTTGCACACTGGTCCAATGCCCAAGTAGGTGTGGTCTTTCATTGATTCTATTATGGTTATTGGCTCCAAGGGTAGTCATAGCCGAAGGGTGGTAGTGGGGGACGAGCTCCCACTGCTAAACAAATGCTCTTGATGGCGTGCGTCTCAAACAGCCTCTGACAACCAAGTCCAACTCCTGGCCTTCACGTGTGGCATGGTTCTGATGCCCGGCGGAGCTGTTCTCACTGACAGGAGAAGGGGCAAAGGCTGACCACTGGCGCCTTAAAACCAGTCACTCCGGGCAGATGGGCCTCATTAACCATGGATGGTAGCTCATCTAGGACAGGAAAACCTCTGATTTCAAACCTCCGCTGCCTTGCGGCCATACCCACTCATGGGAAAGGCCTCGGCAGTAAACCCCGAGGAAAAATCTGAAGTCAGAGTCCCGAAGGCGATTGACTGCTGTACCCAGCACCTGCGATGCTGCTGGCACCAAACTGTATCGACTTTCGTCATTCCTTTGGACCTGTAATCAGCATGGAGGTGGGGGGGGGGGGGGGTCCCACTGCATGGGCAACAGATGGATCTCCACATCAACTCTGCCCTGGCTTGCACCCTGGAGAAGCCCCTCCCAGTGACTACCAGAGGCGCAGTACCCATGGTTGACCACGACCGGCGGAGGCCACACACATTATGGTTATGATTCCATTATGGATTTATTGAGTATGCCTGCAAGAAAGTAAAGTTCAGGGTTATATATTGTGACATATATGTACTTTGATAATAAATTAACTTTAACACCTTGCCAGTTGGCCCCACCTTTCTTCTTACTGGGGCCTCCTTTTCACTCCGCCCCCTCTTTCCTTTGGTTATCCATCTCTCACACTTTCCATTTGATCATGCAATCTCACACCCCAGCCCCAAGTTTTTCAACCTTCAGTTTTGTGAAAAATCTATGTAGCATCAATGTGCTGTTTTCTGATCAACAGAGCTGGAAAAGATGTGGGTTGTCTGAAGGCAGCAACCTCAATGTGAGGGAAGAGTCTGAGCCTGCAGCAGAGAATTGCACGATACTAGCAGCAAGGAGAGAATCATTAGTTTTGTACACGGACTTTTGTTCAGACTGAATAAGCCTTGAAATCTCTATCATCACTTGCTTCCATCTCTGCAACACTGCATTTCTTTATCTTTACCACATTTATGTACTGGAAGGAATGGTAATACTAGTAGTTAATTTACTAGACTAGTGATTCAAAATCCTTAATGTGAGACTTCAAGTCCTACTATGGAAACAGGAGAATTTAATAATTCAGCTAGTAAAATCCATTATGGGATTAGAAAGATAATATCAATTATTGACCATATAACTCCTGAATTATTGCTTTAAAAAAAACCTCATATTCACAATGACCTTTAGACAGAAAATCAGTTGTCTTTACCCTGTCTGGCTTGTATTTGACTTCAGATCAGCAGCAACTGTGTTAACTCTTAACTGTCCATCAGTTCAAGGGCAAGTAAAGGTTGAAAAATGTTTGTGAAGTTTATTGTCCATGAATGATTCAAAAAAAAGTATCGAAGCTAATAGCTATGGTGTTGCCACAGTAAGACATATTCACTCCGCTGATGCTTTTGTTGATTTAGTCCTTGAGTTCTTTTTAAAACAACCTATCTAAAGTGCACCTGCATTCATTTTGACATACCTGTCCTTTACGATGTACAATGGTTCCTTGAGGCATGGCAGCGTAATGGTTAGTACAACCCTTTACAGTACCAGGAACCAAGGTTCAATTCCTGCCGCAGCCCATTAGGGGTTCATATGTTCTCCCCTTGATTGCATGGGTTTCCTCCGGATGCTCCAGTTTCCGCCCAGAGTCCAAAGACCTTCCCGGTTGGTAGGTTAATTAGTCGTTGTAAATTGTCCCTTGATTAGGCTAGGATTAAACTGGGGTTTGCTGGGCAGTGTGGCTCGAATGGCTGGAAAGACCTCTTCCATGCTGTATCTCAATAAATAAAAAAATCGATTTGTCTCCTAACATACAGACAACAATAAGTATTTTTTTCTTTTTTAGTCATTCTTTGCCTGAGCCCTCCATCTTCTGTGGTTCAACTGACTTTCCATTCGGGTTTCCAAAGTTTCCCTTGATCTATTTGCCACTGACTCACAAGGACCACTTCCTTTTCTCTGCATTGTTCACTGTCACTGACACAGCTGTTTGGGATTCCCCTCACATTCTCAGTCTCTAACAGCCAATAGAAACAGCTTAGTTGGAGGGTTGTGTGATGGTTATTCATTCTTGGCCAGTAGGCTGCTTGGTTGTTTGCTAATCTTGCTTTCCAAACACAGCAGCTGCCACTTGTAAGATCACAAACAATTTAAGTAAACTTTCAACTAACAGTTGTTTGACTCAGTTTTCGGAAACTCAATTGGAGACTCCCCACATCACAAATGAGGTTCCAAAATGATGTCCAGTCAGCTGATTGAAAAGTATATAAAGGCCAAGCATTCAGAGGACGTGGTATAATTAACAGCACACTGAAAATGTCTCGCCGCATGGTGACAAGAAGTTTGTAAATGAATTGCCAAGATCGGAGAACAACTCAACCCAACCATCAACCATCTAAGCTACACATCTTCCAAATTACTTCTAATCAGTTTGTAGATAAAACAAATACTGTCTATTGAACAGCTTTGCAAACAAGCTCTGCAGATAGTACACACTCTGTCTGTGAGAAGTAAGATTTAGCTCACTACAGCTGATTTATTGCAGCTCGAGAGGCAGTATAGGACAATGGGTTGTATAATTTGGCTTGTTTCAAACAGACAAGCTGATTTCAAGTTGCTTAGTTCAAGGAAGCTTGCAAAACCAAATGAATAATATCATTTAGCATATCAAATAACTGATGTATTCATAGTTGAAAAGTTTATGCACTCAAGGAAGTTAGCTTTACAGCATTAATTCTGAAGTCCACAATCAGTTCTTTGGTTAGTAGATAAACGATATATGAAGACCAGGAGCTGGACTTGATTGCCAGAGGCTATTTGAGATGCGTACCATTTGGAAGCATTTAATAGGTAGTGGGAGCTTAGCACCCTGCCAACTCTGGCTATAACAACATTAAGGAACCAGATAAGCTCCAAAAGTTTAAATTAAAGTAAGTCCTTAATGCCTAGTTTCAACTAACTTGTTCAGATTTCTTGTATTTACTGGGAAGATTTTGTTCAATATTTAATGGTAAGGATAGATTTAATAGTAGATTCACAATATTAAAGAACTTCTAAAAAAATCCAAATTGATCTGCCCTGCATAGTGAATTATAAGAAAGCAATATGCAGGCATCTCATTTTATCACTTAGATTACAACAAAAATAATAAGAATGGCTCCCCTAACCTGCTCTCTCATTCATCAAGATCATTACAAGTCTTCCATCGCAGGCCCATTTTCCAGGAATATTCCCATACCTCTGAAGATTGAAATAATGTCTCTGTTACTCTCTCCACAGATGCTGCCTGGCCTGCTGAGCACGTCCATCATTTTCTATTTTGTCTCAGATCTGTAACATATGAAATACTTTGCTCTTTGATCTAAAAAAGCAATTGATCAAAAAGATATCTAGCGAATATATTAAAAAATGAAGTAGTTATATATTCAATTGGGTGCCAGGGTGGAGACCGTGTAAGGTGCTCCTTCCCTCTGCTAGCCTGCAAGTAGCGCTTGGGTATGGTGTAGGACCTGATTAGCCCGTCCATCAGCATCACGTGAATCCATGTGAGCAGGTGGGCGATGGTCATATGAGCAGCTGGTGCATATCACAAGTTCTGGTTATGCAACCACTGACGCTAGGCAGACAATCTTTAAAGAGTATTGATAATAGCTGGAGTCATTCATCTTGTAAAGACACTGCCCAGAAAAAGGCAATGGCAAACCACTTCTGTAGAAAAAATTTCCAATTAATTATGGTCATGGACCATGATCGCCCACATCATATGACATAGCACATTATGATGATTATGAGGATGGTTGTGTCTGTACAGCTACATATCAATTAAAATAGAAAACACACATGCAGAGATGGCATTAACTTATGTATTCACATTGCAGTGAGAGACAGAGTGGGAGAGAGAGCATAGATCAATGCACATACATAGACAACAGATCAATGTGCATAGGTAAGTTATCAGTCCATGATACTGCTAAGAGGAATCATTGCTCTAAAACAAATAGATCCAAACATTACACTTCCTCTCCTTTAGATTAATGTAACATAAAACTGTATATGTAACAAAACATTCAATTTCCCTTCAAAAGACCATATTCAAATAAATATGCTTTCACAATTATAGTCCATAACTAACTTCACTATGTCAAAGATTCAATCGTTTGAGTGGTGTTCTGTTTCTCTCAGAAGAGCGCCAGTGGCATCAGGTTTGGCAGGCGTCTTGTCAAAGACAACTTTCGTGGGTGCAGGTGTCACGTTGCTGTTAGTGACTTGACCATCAGTAAAAGAGGTAAGTTTGGTGGCTGTAATGTGTTGATCTTGTTGGATGCAGTCGACTCAGGTGTATTCTTCAGTTGAGCATCCAGTATCTGGTCCAGATGACGTGTCCTTGTCTGATCTCCACTGTGTACATCAGCAGTTCAGTTCTTGTAGCTATCCTACCAGGTACCCACTAGTCTTCTCGGTAATCACACGCTAGGACTTCCTGTCCAACCTCCAAGTTCATTTGGCAACTAACTAACCTGTTTATTCTACACTTCCCTCTGTAGATCTGGTTTCAGGAGATCTATGCAAGATCTCAAATTCCTGCTCAGGAGCAGCATTGCCAGTATTTGATTTGTTGTTCCATGAACAGAGTTCTGATACACAAAAAGGAAGTTGTGCACCTTGTGCTGTACAGAAATATCCTCCGTGTCCCTAGCTTTAATGGAATTCTTGAAGGTTTGGATACATTTTTCAGCTAACCCATTGGTGGTGAGGAGCTGACTTGAAATGTTTGACAGCATTTTCCTTCTTGAATAGTCTGAACAGTCTTTTCTGATGTGGTTGCCTGCATTGGTATGACCTCAGGCCACTTCGAATGAGCATCCACAGCAATCAGAAACATGGAGTTCATGAAAGGCCCAGCAAAGTCAACATGCACCCTTTAACATGGTGAAGACAGCCACTCCCACGGGTACTTATGGGGATTCATTTTGAACTTGGTGGCATCCTAAACAGCTTTTGGTCAAGTTTCCATCTGTCTATCTATTCCTAGCCACCACACATAGCTCTGGGTAAGACTTCATTTTGACTGTCCCCAAGTGTCCTTCATGCAGATTCTCTAACACTCTGGTGTGCAGTTTAGAGAAACCACGACATGGTGTGACACATTTACATTCTTTGACATATTGACAGTTAGTTTCATCTCACTGAGAACTCTGGAAACATAGGATTACCCTAAGCTGGCCATCCTTGTACGGTGATGTCACAGACTTTTGAAAATGTTGGGTCATTCCTTATTACTCTTTGTATTCCACAATTTGTTACCGGCAGCCTGTCCACTGATGCTGTGTGGAGCATTTCTGCTGGGTC
The DNA here is from genome assembly GCF_048418815.1 of Hemitrygon akajei. Taxonomy (NCBI): domain Eukaryota; kingdom Metazoa; phylum Chordata; class Chondrichthyes; order Myliobatiformes; family Dasyatidae; genus Hemitrygon; species Hemitrygon akajei. Next base: position 74,754,279 of record NC_133137.1, on the reverse strand, counting down.
ACAGAATGAAATCTCTCCTTCTTCACTTGGCAACAGTGGAAGATGTGACAAGCTGTCAGTGTTGCTGTGTTGTTTGGTACCCTTGAACTCTATGTCATAAGAGTGGGCTCCCAGGAATAGTGCCCAATGTAGCAGTTTTCACTAGGATTTCCTTTCTGGTATTGAAAAAGGACTCAAGGGGCTGGTGGTCTATCACTCATGTAAACTTCTGTCCGTAGAGGTAGTGGTGGGTCTTCTTTATTCCAGTTACTAGACAAAGGGCCCCTTAGTCAATCTGTGCATGGTTGCATTCTGCACTCATTATTGATCTTGAAACAAATGTAATTGGACGTTCAGATCTACCATTCATTGTGTGAGACAAAATGGCTCCAATGCCATAAGGGGATGCATTGCATGCCAGTCTGATGGGCAAGAATGGGTAATAATGGGTGAGAAGTTCATCTGATGTTATTAGTCTCTTTGATTCCTTGAATGCTCTTTCACATCTTTCTGATCACTCCCACTCAGCTTCTGTCTGCAACAGTGCATTCAATGGATGCAGCACTGTAGCAATGTTTAGGAGAAGCCAGTGGTAGTAGTTTTAAAGGCACAAGTATGACTTGAGTTGTGACTCAATTACTGGTTTGGGTGCCTGCAGCACTGCTTCAGGCTACATCCACACTAGACCGGATAATTTTGAAAACTGCTGTTTCGTGTAAAAATGATAGGCGTCCACACTATGCATTTTTGAAAATATCTCTATCCACATTGAAATGGCGATTTCGCCGAATCTCCTCCTACTGAGCATGTGCAGGACACATCTACCAAAAGCAAGCGACATGTTTGGTGTCGAATCTCGCCATAAAAGTGTGTGTTTGTATAGTTACAGACGAGAAGAACTTAAAACAATGGACAGCTGTTGGCTGTCGCGCAGGAGAACTTAAAAGTTAAAAAAAAAACAAATACTGGATTGTACGGAGGCAACTGACAAGGAGTTCACGGACAGATTGACCCGGCTGACGACGAACATTAAAAAACTGACTAACTCTGTTGCATTAATAAAGCACCTTGTTAAATGTATGAATGTTTTAATGTCTGCATCAGTGTTATCTTGTATTTCCATACAATGTTACACATCTATTGTCAGAGAAGTACTTGCATAAATAAGTAAACCACCTTCATACGAGCAAGGACAGAAAACAGGGCAAAGTGAGTATACTTATTTATTCAGGAAGTTATGGGTCAAAGTATTTGGTGAGTACATTTCTAACTCTTCTGGCTTCAGTCTCGTTGCCATCTGTTCTGAAATTGTTAGGTTGCGTTCATGAAAACAATGAAATAGCGCACTCCGGTTACCCTGTCCACACTGATCTGCCCAAGCAGTGTTTTCAAAAATACCCACCATGGAAAGTATTTCTGAAAAGCTCCGGTTTTGGGGGACAAAAACGCTGTTTTAGTGTGAACGGAGGGTAAAAACGAAAAGAAAAAGCTTTGGTTATGGATTTATCCGGTGTAGTGTGGACGTAGCCTCAGTCTTCTCCTGTGACTCATGTAAGCCGTGCTTGTCAATGGTACGCCCACAATATGAGATTTCATTCTTGAAGAACTCATAGTTCTCTTTCTTTGCACGCAGACCATACTCATTTAGCCTGGTAAGCACTTTACTAAGGTTCTGGAGGTGTTCTTCATCATTTTTGTCAGTCATGACAACGTTATCAAGGTAACATTGTGTTCCTGGGCCAGCTTGGAGCACTTTGATGCGATACCAAGGACAAGATGATTATACTGGAACGGTCCTTTGTGAGTGTGGATTGTAAAGAACTTCTGGCTTGACTCCTCAATTTCCATTTGCAGATAGGCTTGTGACAAATCAATCTTTGTAAACTTCTCCCTGCCTGCCAAGGATGCAAACATGTCTTCCATTCATGGCAGGGGATACTGCATAGTAAGCAGTACAGGGTTGATACTCAAGTTGAAGTCCCTGCATATGAGAACAGCTCCACCCTTCCCTTCCTTGAAAACTGGGTCAAGGGGCATGGCCCAATCGCTTCTCTTATCCTTGGAGAGAATGCCAGATGCTTCCAAGCTCTGCAGTTCAGCATTCACTTTAGGACATAATGCGTAAGGCACTGGATGCACTTTATGGAATCTTGGTGTTGCTGCTTCAGTCAGTTCAATTCTGGCCTTCATGCCTCTGAATTTACCAATACCCTTCTCAAACACCTTTTCATTAACATCAAGCAGCTGTGACAATCTCTGGTTAGTGCTACCATTTGGGCTGCAGTTGTCTGTTGATGACACAATGAAAGTGTCACAACCCACGATTCAGTAGCGCATCAGACATGGTAATTGCGCTCGTGGCTATGCACAGGTCAGCTAATTATTATTTCATTGTGATAGTATTTAACTCCATTCTTTCCGTCACAATACTTGTCGAGACTTGAACCCAGCACAGCAATGCTTGCATTCGGCCTTGCCTGAGAAATCGGACTGTTGAGTCAGCTGACTCTGAGGACTAGCAGTATTTGTTTTATATTTAGTTATTCCTTTCAGCCGCAGTGTAGGCTTTGCTTTCTATTTGAGAGTTTTAGTTAATGGCCCTGTTTGGCCGAACATTTATTGTGTTCTTTTCCTTCTAACTCTGCTGGCATTAAACTATCGACCTGCTTCAGTGTCTCTCGCTCCGCACTTGGGCCATATTCGAACCCAGTGATAGAGAGCTTTGATTGTGCCCCAGTCTAGTTGGATTTTACTCAACCATTCAAGTCTGAAATGTGCTGGCCCTCCATTTTTCAATACATAAAGCTCTAACTGTTGTGTTTGGCCTCCATATGTCATATTTATTTGTTTGCCTTTGCGAGACACTTTTTCACCCGTGTAGGGCTTTAGCATCACTAATGTCTTTTCTAATGGTAGCTTAGAAAACACTTTCGTAGTCAGCCCCTGACATTATAGAGAAAGCTGATCCTGTATCCAGCTCCATTTTCAGTTTTGCACCAGACATATCTATTGTAATCCATATGATTTTATGATCTGCTTCAGTACTGCTATGCAGTTCTAGGCATGACAGCTCAACTTTGTCAGACTCTGTGTTGTCTGTTTCTGTTTCACATTTAGTCACTTTATGCATTAATTTAGTTTTGTGTTTGAAACTTTGTCTGTCTCACACATTCTCTCTCTATGTGACCTTGACTGTGACACTTTCTGCACACTTTTTCATTCAACCAACAGTAATTTGCATCATGGGAGGAATTGCCATATCAATATTTTTTGGCTTTTGGCTTATTTCACATTCTAAACTCTTTTTCTGTAGTTCTATTGCATCCTTTGCTGCAGCTTCTAATGATATTGCAATGATCAATGCCTGTTCTAAGATTATGTCTCTTTTTGATTAAGGTTAGGTCCCACACAATGCCTTTTTTGAGTGCATTGACTATGCAAACCAAATGCAAACCATGGATTCTCAATATTCCTGGATTTCAGTGCTTTAAAAGGGATAGAGAGGGGGGAAAAGGGGAGGAGGGGTGGCATTACTGGACAGGGAAACTACTACAGCTGCAGAAAGGGTGGGTAATGTAGCAGGATCCTCTTTTGAGTCAGTATAGGTGGAAGTCAAGAACAGGAAGGGAGAAGTTACTCTACTGGGGGTATTCTATAGGGCCCCTGGTAGCAGCAGAGATATCGAGGAGCAGATTGGGAGGCAGATTTTGGAAAGGTGCAAAAATAACAGGGTTGTTATCATGGGTGACTTTAACTTCCCTAATACTGATTGGCACTTGATTAGTTCCAAGGGTTTAGATGGGTCAGAGTTTGTTAAATTGGATGGATTCCTGTCACAGTATGTTGACAGACCGACTAGGGGGAATGCCATACTAGATCTAGTATTAGGTAACGAACTGGGTCAGGTCACAGATCTGTCAGTGGGTAAGCATTGGGGGACAGTGATCACTGCTCCCTGACCTTTAGCATTATCATGGAAAAGGATAGAATCAGAGAGGATAGGAACATTTTTAATTGGGGAAGGGCAATTTACGAGGCTATAAGGCTAGAACTTGCGGGTGTGAATTGGGATGATGTTTTTGCAGGGAAATGTACTATGGATATGTGGTCGATGTTTAAGGATCTCTTGCAGGATGTTAGGGATAAATTTGTTTCGGTGAGGAAGATAAAGAATGGTAGGGTGAAGGAACCATGGGTGACAAGTGAAGTGGAAAATCTAGTCAGGTGGAAGAAGGCAGCATACACGAGGTTTAGGAAGCAAGGATCAGATGGGTCTATTGAGGGATATCGGATAGCAAGAAAGGAGTTTAAGAAGGGGCTGAGAAGAGCAAGAAGGGGGCATGAGAAGGCCTTGGCGAGTAGGGTAAAGGAAAACCCGAAGGCATTCTTCAATTATGTGAAGAACAAAAGGATAACAGGAGTGAAGGTAGGACCGATTAGAGATAAAAGTGGAAAGATGTGCCTGGAGGCTGTGGAAGTGAGCGAGGTCCTCAATGAATACTTCTCTTCGGTATTCACCACTGACAGGGAACTTGATGATGGTGAGGACAATATAAGTGAGGTTGACATTCTGGAGCATGTTGATATTAAGGGAGAGGAGGTGTTGGAGTTGTTAAAATACATTAGGACGGATAAGTCCCCGGGGCCTGATGGAATATTCCCCAGGTTGCTCCACGAGGCAAGGGAAGAGATTGCTGAGCCTCTGGCTAGGATCTTTATGTCCTTGTTGTCCACGGGAATGGTACCGGAGGATTGGAGGGAGGCGAATGTTGTCCTCTTGTTCAGAAAAGGTAGTAGGTATAGTCCAGTTAATTATAGACCAGTGAGCCTTACGTCTGTGGTGGGAAAGCTGTTGGAAAAGATTCTTAGAGATAGGATCTATGGGCATTTAGAGAATCATGGCCTGATCAGGGACAGTCAGCATGGCTTTGTAAAGGGCAGATCGTGCCTAACAAGCTTGATACAGTTCTTTGAGGAGGTGACCAGGCATATAGATGAGGGTAGTGCAGTGGATGTGATCTACATGGATTTTAGTAAGGCACACGGTAGGCTTATTCAGATAGTCAGAAGGCATGGTATCCAGGGAAGTTTGGCCAGGTGGATTCAGAATTGGCTTGCCTGCAGGAGGCAGAGTGTCATGGTGGAGGGAGTACATTCAGATTGGTGGGTTGTGACTAGTGGTGTCCCACAAGGATCTGTTCTGGGACCTCTACTTTTTGTGATTTTTATTAACGACCTGGATGTGGGGTTAGAAGGGTGGGTTGGCAAGTTTGCAGATGACACAAAGGTTGGTGGTGTTGTGGATAGTGTAGAGGATTGTCAAAGATTGCAGAGAGACATTGATAGGATGCAGAAGTGGGCTGAGAAGTGGCTGATGGAGTTCAACACAGAGAAGTGTGAGGTGGTACACTTTGGAAGGACAAACTCCAAGGCAGAGTATAAAGTAAATGGCAGGATACTTGGAAGTGTGGAGGAGCAGAGGGATCTGGGGGTACATGTCCACAGATCCCTGAAAGTTGCCTCACAGGTAGATAGGGTAGTTAAGAAAGCTTATGGGGTGTTAGCTTTCATAAGTTGAGGGATAGAGTTTAAGAGACGCGATGTAATGATGTAGCTCTATGAAACTCTAGTTAGGCCACATTTTGAGTACTGTGTCCAGTTCTGGTCGCCTCAGTATAGGAAGGATGTGAAAGCACTGGAAAGGGTACAGAGGAGATTTACCAGGATGCTGCCTGGTTTAGAGAGTATGGATTATGATCAGAGATTAAGGGAGCTAGGGCTTTACTCTTTGGAGAGAAGGAGGATGAGAGGAGACATGATAGAGGTGTACAAGATATTAAGAGGAATAGACAGAGTGGACAGCCAGCGCCTCTTCCCCAGGGCACCACTGCTCAGTACAAGAGGACATGGCTTTAAGGTAAGGGGATGGAAGTTCAAGGAGGATATTAGAGGAAGGTTTTTCACTCAGAGAGTGGTTGGTGCGTGGAATGCACTGCCTGAGTCAGTGGTGGAGGCAGATACACTAGTGAAGTTTAAGAGACTACTAGACAGGTATATGGAGGAATTTAAGGTGGGGGGTTATATGGGAGGCAGGGTTTGAGGGTCGGCACACCATTGTGGGCCGAAAGGCCTGTACTGTGCTGTACTGTTCTATGTTCTATGTAAATACAAGCCTGTCTTTTAATGCATCAGAAAGTTCATCTCTAAAGTCACACTATTGGGAAAGTTTGTGGAGTTCTTCAATGTATCAGAAATGCTTCCATTCTTTGACTGATTCCTTTTGTAAATTTTAAATTGTTCAGCTTTTACCAGCGGTTTAGGGCCCAAGTGATTTTGTAAAATTGTAACAATTTTGTTTGAACGACTTGCTTGTTGGCTTTTCAGGAGTTACTAAGTTGTGTAAAAGCTTGGATGTTTTAGCATCCATTAAGCTAAGAAGCTTGGGTACTTTCTTTTCATCATCCACGTTGTTCACATTACAATACCATCTCGATATACGATTACTACTCCTCATTAGCGCTATCAAATTCATCAACTTTCTGACTAAGGCCATTGTCCATTATTTTCACTTTAACTTTGCTAGTGTGTGTTTTGCACTGTGGCCCATGCACTCATACTCACGCATCCCTTTGTTCATGTCTGTGACTCCGTGACTGTCTTCTCCATACTGATCAGCTCTTTCCTCTCGCTGTCTCTTCCTCTGAATTTTGTCGTCCTGTAACTGTCATTGCTGTTGCTAGTATTCACTGACTTTCAGGTTTGGTCTTGTCACCTATTTGTTGTGTCTGTACAACTACGCATCAATTAAAGTAAGAAACAAACATGTGGAGATGTCTTTAACTCATGTATTCACAATGCAGCGAGAGAGAGAGCACAGATCAATGCACATGTGTAGGCAGCAGATTACCGCGCATAAGTAAGTTATCAGTCCGTGAGGACTGCTAAGGGGAGTTATTGCTCTAAAAGAAATAGAGCCAGACGTTACAATGATGATAATATTCAATGGGATGAATAACTGCCTTTTGGGCTGTGATAATTTCTATGATTTGACAAGATCGTATTTGACACTGAGTTAATAATGTTCCAGCATTTCATCAAAGGTCTGAGATACAATAGAAAACTTCACTACAGTGGAAAGAAAAGAATTGATGAAGTGGATGAAGCCTCATTAATATTTAAAAAACACAAATTTAACAGTAACCTTGTTGTTTGAGATGAGGAGGTATAGGAGCCTGAAGAACAGCTTCTTCCCTCCACCATTCTGCAGGATGCATGAACACAATCCCTCTATTCTTCTGTTGCATTACTTATTTATTGTAACTTGTTACGTTACAATAGCACAGCACTGCACCGCTGTCGCAAAGCAACAACTTGCATGGCAACATGAGTGAATCTGCAGATGCTGGAAATAAATAAAAACACAAAATGCTGGCAGAACTCAGCAGGCCAGACAGCATCTATGGGAGGAGGCAGTGACGACGTTTCGGGCCGAAACCCTTCATCAGGAGTACTTGCAGGACTTGCATGGTGTATGCCAGTCATGACAAACCTAATACTGATACTGATTCTGAGCAGAAAAACTTGGCAAGACAGTGTATTTTCAACATCAGCTAAATAGCACAGAATCAAACTTAATATCAATCAAAATACTATTGATTTGTCTATCAGAATGTGTCAAGGAAAGGAGCATAATTTTAATTCCATAAAATGAAATCCAAAATCTTTTCAGTCTATTGGAAAAAAGAACTTCATTAATATAAATGTATTAGATTTTCTATTATGCCTTGAAAAACAAGATATAAGAACATTTGGCTCAAAATTATCCCTGAGAGTTCACAGTAACATACCAACATTCTACTCAAAGGTTTCAAGGTTTCAAAAGTACATTTAACGTCAGAGAAATGTATACAATATACATCCTGAAATGCTTATTCTTCACAACCATCCGCAAAAACAGAGGAGTGCCCCCAAGGAATAAATGACAGTCCCCAGGTCTTGACACTCAGAATCAGAATCAGATTTAATATCACTAGCATATGTTGTGAAATATGTTAACTCCTCAATGTTCTTCCATTAGCTTCCACATTTAGCCCACTGAATACTTCATTATAAAAGACTCAGAGCTCTCAATTAGGTTTCTTTGCTGTGACACACCCATAACCCACATTTTACTCCTATATTATCTACCTGCTCGAAGACCATTCCCTAACACTGGGGAATGTGAGAGGTCCCAAAAGACACAAATCTCTCTGAGGCTATGAAAAAATGGGAAGCCACTTAGCACAGTTCTAGTTTCTACGAAACAAATTCTCCCCACACCTGTCTTTCTGAATTCAAACAAATTTAAGAACTACAGGAAAATGAAGAAAACATCACTATTTCTACCAGCTATACTGAGAAACAGATGGTGTGGTGGAGGTATGTCTCTAGGGAAGGAGGTGTAAAGCATTCCTTCCCTCAGCTAGCCCGCAGGTCACCCTTGGGCAAGGTGTAGCAACAGTTTAGCCACCTGATCAGGGTCACGTAAAGTCATGGGAGCAGGTGGTGGATGGTCATATGAGTAGCTGCTGCCTATCATCAGTCCTGGCTATGTGACCACCAATGCCAGGCAGACTACCTCTGAAGAATATTGATAATGGCAGGGGTCACCCGCCTTGTAAAATCACTGCCCAGAAGAAGGCAATGGCAAACCACTTCTGTGGAAAAATTTGCCAAGAACCATCTTGGGCATGGGATCATGATTGCCTATGCTGCACAGCATGCCACACAATGAGGATAATGATTCTGAGAAAATAATTATCATATCTCTCAAGTTTCTTCTTTATTTCTCTTCTGTCCATCCGGTTCTTCCCCTGATAGATCTCCTATCTGAGTTCAGATATCACTTCTTCTCCCAAACATTGGCATGCACCTGATCGTAACTGCAATAAATTCAATATTTAGGAGATGTAACATCTTTACTAAAAAAATTAAAGATTGGCAATGCATTATAAAATTGAAGGGGAAGACCATCAACAGTCCTTATAACAAATTCTGTTGATTTTTTTGGAGCAGGAAATGTATATTAATTCTGCATAAGGATATTACACATTTTATGAAGGCTTCCATTCATCCAGTTCTGATAGTGAAGTGACATATTCTAATTGCAGCAATGATTCTTCAATGGATTGAATATGATCATTGCAGGAGAAGGCAGAGCAATCACTAATAGTAACTAATAAATAATAGTAAATAATCACTAATAATAACTCATAAGATTGAGTTATTTGATATGCAGTTGAGTACAAAATACAATAGAGATTTGTCGGCTATAGCAGACCACAAATTAATTTCCAAAATGTAAAGGAAAAAACGTCAATGTTTTTCAAATTACCTTAATTTGCATTTGCACTTTATCTTCTCTGAAGTCTGAACACAAGGGAAGCAGACATTTTCCTCCTGTGACACAAGAGGTACTGCAGATGCTGGAAATCTAGGGCAATACACACAATGTGCTGGAGGAGCTCAGCAGATCAGACAACATCAATGGATGGGAATAAGCAGTTGACGTTTCTGGCTGAGACCCTTTATTTGGACTGACGAAGGGTCTTGGATTGAAACATTGACATAGTTGCTCCTCCAGCACATTGTGTGTATTGCTGAATTTTCCTCCCACAATTTTTGTAGTACAAGGGAGATCTACTTCCATATTACAATTACTGGAAGCTCACTTAATTTGAAAATAATTGTAATATTTTCTATGTTGTGGGCTGTTGGTCCCTTTATAGCTTTTGCAACAGTACAGCCATGAACTGAGACATTAACTTTCAGTTACTGTTGGTCCATGGTCACCTTTTGCGCCAAGATGAGGACACCCTCAAAGTGGAGGATCAACACCTTAAATTTCATCTGGGTAGCTTGCAAACTAATAGCATAAATATTGATTTCCCCTTCCAGTAAAGTTTTTCCACTCCTCACCCCTCCTCTATTTCCCACTCTGGCCTTTTACCACTTCACACCTGCCTGTCACTTCCCCCAATCCCCTATTTCTTCCCTTTCTCCTACGGTCTATTTTCCATTCCTACCGGACTCCTTCTTCTCCAGCACTTTATCTTTCCCATCTACTTGGCTTCACCAATGGTGTCTATAAAAAGTATTCACCACCCCCCTTGGAAGTTTTCATATTTTAGTGTTTTACAACATTGAATCACAATGGATTTAATTTGGTTTTTTTGACACTGATCAACAGAAAAAGACTCTTTCATGTCAACTTGAAAATATATCTCTGCAAAGTGAATTAAATTATTTACAAGTATAAAGCATAAAATAATTGATTGGATAAGTATTCTACCCCCTTCAAATCAGTATTTAGTAGATGCAGCTTTGGTGAAAAATTACAGCCTTGAGTCTGTGTAAGTAGGTCTCTATCAGCTTTGCACATCTGATATTTTCCCCCATTCTTCTTTACAATAGATTGCATGGAGATCGTAGATGAACAGTCCTTTTCAAGTCCTGCTACAAATTCTTAATTGGATTGAGGTCTGAACTTTGACTTGGCCACTCAAGGACATTAACTTTGTTGTTTTTAGGCCATTCCTGTGTAGCTCTGGCTTTATGTTTGGGGTCATTGCCTTGCTGGAAAACAAATCTTCTCCCAAGTCGCAGGCCTCTTGCGGACTACATTAGGTTTTCCTCCAGGATTTCCCTGGTATTTTGCTCCATTCATTTTACCCTTTACCTTCACAAGCCTTCCAGGGCCTGCTGCAGTGAAGCATCCCCACAGCATGATGCAGCCATCGCCAGGCTTCATGGCAGGGAAGGTGTGTTTTTGCCAAATGTAGCATTTAGATGGCCAAAAAAGCTCAATTTTGGTTTCATCAGATCATAGAACCTTCTTCCAGCTGTCTTCAGAGACTCCCACATGCCTTCTGGCAAACTCTAGCTGAGAGTTTTTTCAACTTTTCTCTTTGCCACTCTCCCATAAAACTACAACTGGTGAACCACCAGGGCAACAGTTGTTGTATACACAATCTCTTCCATCTCAGGCACTGAAGCTTGTAACTGCTCCAAAGTTGTCATTGGTCTCTTGGTGGCCTCCCTCACTAGCCCCCTTCTTGCATTGTCACTCAGTTTTTGAGGATGGCCTGCTCTAGGCAGAATTACAGCTGTGCCATATTCTTTCCATTTCTTGAAGATTGACTTAACTGTACTCTAAGGGATATTCAGTGACTTGGAAATTTTCTTGTATTTATCTCCTGAATTCTGCTTTTCAATAACTTTTCACGGATTTGCTTGGAGTGCTCTTTTGTCTTCATAGTGTAGTTTATGCTAGGATACTGACTCACCAGCAATTGGACCTTCCAAATACAGGTTTATGTTTACTACAATCTATTGAAACACCTTGTCTGCACACAGATCTCCATTCAACTAATTATGTAACATTGAAAACCACTTGGCCGCACCAGTGATGATTTGGTGTGTCAAATTAAAGGGGGTGAATACTTATGCAATCAATTACTTTTATTAGTAATTAATTTAGATCACTTTGTAGAGATCTGTTTGAAATGAAAGAGTCTTTTTCTGTTGATCAGTATCAAAGAAAGCTAAAGTAAATCCATTGTGATTCAATGTTGTAAAACAATAAAACATGAAAGTTTCCAATGGGGGAGTGTGAATAATTTTTACAGGCACTGTATCACTTTCTAGCTAGCCTCTTTCTCTCCCTCCACCTTTTTATTCTGGTATTTTCCCCCTTCCTTTCCAGTCCTGTAGAAGAGTCTCAGCTTGAAATATCAACTGTTTATTCATTTCCATAGATGCTTTCTGACCTGCTGAGTTCCTCCAGCATTTTATATGTGTTGCTTTGGATTTCTAGCATTTGCAGACTTTCTCATGTTGATTAAATTTCAGAATTGGTTTTACTCTAAACAATGTGATCTGTTAGATTGGTGTATTTTTTTTATTATTTAAGAACAAAGAGTTCACAACAGTTGGCTTATGCCACCTCAGAGAAAAGAAGTTTAAATGTTAGTGCAACATTTCTTTAATCTGCTTGTGGCATACAGCAGGCAGAAAGTCTTTGATTGGAACACAGGTCAGTTTGTAGAAAATGCATCTTGTTTTAAACAGAAGCAAAAAGATAGCAACAAAAAAATTGGAATGCTAAACTCTATGCCACATCAGCAGAGCATGAATTGGAAACAGCCAAATGAAATTGCACAGTGTTCAGGTCTAAGATCTATACTACTACCAAGTGTAATGTCCATTTATACTGTATTAAGTACTGAACAAGAGTAGCAGAGTGGAGATACATCACTACCAAGGAGAAGTAAAGTGCTGCTCTTCTGTGAGTGTGCAGGTCATACTTCGCAAGATGTAGCGCCTACTTAGACCTCGATCAGAGTCATATGAAGCCATGTGAGCAGGTGGTGGATGGTCATATGAGCAGCTGGTGCATATCACACATTCTGTTTATGTGACCACTAATACCAAATATACAATCTCTGAAGAGTATTGATAATGGCTGGAGTCGCCCATCTTGTAAAGACACTACCCAGAAGAAGACAATGGTAAACCATTTCTGTAGGAAAATTTGCCAAGAACAATCATGGTCGAGACCATGATCGCCCACATCTTACGGCATGGCACATAATGAATGAATGAATATAGATCAATGTCTCAAAGCAAATGCTGAGTCACTTAAAGAGTCAAGAAGACAGTTATGAAGTAAAATGTTGAAAACTTTTACATTTAGAACAAGTGCTTAAGAGCCTATTTGAGAGGCTTCTAGATCATCAGGTAGAGATTGTACAGTACTGTGCAAAAATCTTAGGCACATATATATAACTAGGTTCCTAAGATTTTTGCACAGCACTATAGCAATTTTATGTATTGTGCTGTACTGCTGCCATATAAGAAAAACAAATTTCATGACAGGTGAGTGATGATAAACGTGATTCTGATATGAGTCTCTATTGTGAACTGAGAATGGGAAGGGGGAGTGGAGGGTGCAGGAAGCACCAGGGAGATACTCTGTATTGATCAATAAACCAGTTGTTTGGAATCAAATGACCGTGCCTGTTGTCATAGGCCTTGGTGTGCTTCTACCTGCGCTGCATACCCGCAGCCCCTGCACTTCTTCAGTGCCACATGTCCCACACCCCTCCCGCAGTGCTCCACCCTCTCCATTCCCAACATCCTTTGCTTCTGGCAGATTTACAAACTCACTCTCTGCTCCACATTGACAAATAGAGTATTGTGCAATAGTCTTAGGCACTCTAGATATATATATATAATTCTAAGACTTTTACACATTTCTGTATGTAAACAGGATAGAATTAGGCAGGGATCAGATCACATTGTTTTGCAGAAAATTGAGCTTCATTAAACACTTGTCAAAGTTCTTGTGAACAAGAAATCAGTCACCATGTATAAAATAGTTTAGTTTAGTAATATATACTTTAACGTACAAATAAAAATATCTTCCTTTCTCTATGAGAAGCTATTTGCTCAAGTAGGCAGGTTATATTTCTTTCTTTAGAAATAACTATTTTAAGTCTGTGATTGTGCTTATCATCTGTCTTTCAAACTGACGGGTGCACCTGGCTTTTCTTCTGTTGAATTTTTGCCTTGTAAATTTGATAATCTCACCTCATAGAAATTGGCTAATGGGCACAATCCTGCATTAATGCTTCTTTTCACACAATTCAGGCAGTTAACGAGCCGGTTAATCTGCAGCACTTGCAAACAGGCCATAATTACATCTGCGGAGTTCAGAATTTATAGGCATTCATTGATCACAGCAGTAAAACATGTCGTTGTTTCAGTTATAACCCACCTATTACACAGAAATAACTTGCCACATTTGTCACATCCCACTGTCTCTCTTATTTGATAGTCCATTTCCTTTAAATCTTAGTTTTTGAACAGTACATGAACTTCATTTCAAAATATTTGTAACAGAGGACTATATATTGTAAGGAGTCTTCTCTTCGATTCCATGACTTTTTGATGGTTGTATTTGGTCCCACTTATTAATGTGTGCTCAGAAACTATAAAGGTATGGAAATATGTGGAACAGAACTGGTGGCGAATTGAAAGTGAGAATGAGTATTAGGGTACATTAAGATCATGCTGCCTTCTCAACAAATGATTGTTTATGTTGATATTCTTATAACGGGCCCTAAACCAAGCTGATGCACTCTGGTTGGCTTAATGGTGCCTTTCCCACCATTTGCGGTGGAATATTCTATTTGTTTTAATAATGAGGATTTGTAAATGTGTATATATTGTTTGTATACCACAGTTACAAGGGGTGATTGATAAGTTCGTGGCCTGAGGTAGAAGGAGTCAATTTTAGAAAACCTAGCACATTTATTTTTTAACATAGTCCCCTGCTACATTTACACACATACTCCAGTGGTGGTGGAGCATACGGATCTTGGACCTCCAGAATGCGTCCACAGATGGGTGATTGATAAGTTTGTGGCCAAAGGTAGAAGGAGCTGAGTTATACAGCTCTCGTTACCTGCACATGCAGGTCAACTCTTTGAGTGATTATGCCGAAAGTTTGAAGTTAATAACTCATCCCCTTCTACCTTAGGCCACGGACTTGTCAATCACCCCAATAAGTTACTAACTGTTGAGTTATTAACTTCAAACTTTCTGCATAATCACTCAAAGAGTTGACCTGCACATGCATGTAACGAGAGCTGTATAACTCATCTCCTTCTACCTTAGGCCACAAACTTATCAATCACCCCTGCTGTGGACACTTTCCGGAGGTCCAAGATCCATATGCTCCACGACCACTGAACTAAGTGTGTAAATGTAGGAGGGGACTATGTTGAAAAATAAATGTGCTAGGTTTTCTAAAACTGACTCCTTCTACCTTAGGCCATGAACTTATGAATCACCCTTGTAAGTTAGATATTTCTGGTTATTTTGTAATATGATCGTATAACATTCTGATTCATGTGTAGTCATAAATTAACTTTGTGAGTAATTAAAGATGGTATGGCCTGGTGCCTAAAAAATGAAGTGAATTGCTTTCAGCAGGGAGAGACTTATCCAGCTGCCAGGAATTTTCTCTGGACATAGTATGCAGCTATAATTGTGTTTTCTGGTAGATACCTTTTTGTGAATATTGGCAGTTTATTTTTCACTATTCTCACTAATTTTTGGAGGTTTGATTTTTTGATGCATTGAATAAACACCCTTTCACAAAAGTGCTAAGCAACCTCAGCAATTCTTTTCATCCCACATACATAACAGTTACTCTCGGCTTTGAGAAACACTAAACATACGGGAGACTAAATTCCATGATTTTCTGATAATATGTTAAAACGAGGCTCTCCGTTAGTCAGAGTTGACCATGGATATTGTGTCCTAGCTGATACACACACCAGGGCAGTACAATATGGAGAGCAAGCTATTACCCAGGTAGCAGGCTCCTGCACTCCACTCAATTGATGAATCCAAAGTAACAGCAGAGCCCGATACAGTTTAGCACCAGCAACGTCACAGGAGTTGCTAGACAATGTAGGACTTCCTCAGGGACTCCAATCCTGTTTACTCCCAAAGTCTTCCCCATGAGTGGGTGTAGCTGCAAGGCAGTGACTTTATTTCCTATATCCTTCACATACATGTGGAGTAAAAATCTTTACCTTACGTCTCCGTCTAAATTTGTAACCATAGCAATTTATAATAAGTAGAATAGTCATTGTAACATAGAACTACACTGAAATCAGCGTGAGTTAAGCAGAAGCTGTCCCGGAGCCTGTGGGTCCTGGCTTTTATGCTGCAGTACCGTTTCCCGGATGGTAGCAGCTGGAACAGTTTGTGGTTGGGGTGACTCGGGTCATCAATTTTCCTATGGGCCCTTTTCTCACACCTGTCTTTGTAAATGTCCTGAATAATAGGAAGTTCACAATTACAGATGCGCTGGGCTGTCCACACCACTCTCTGCAGAATCCTGTGATTAAGCGAGGTACAGTTCCCTACCAGGCAGTGATGCAGCCAGTCATGATGCTCTAATTGTGCCACTGTAGAAATTCTTTAGGATTTGGGGACCCATACCAAACTTCTTCAACTGTCTGAGGTGAAAGAGGTGCTGTTGTGCCTGTTTCACTATATAGCTGGTGTGTCCAGACTACGTGAGGTCCACAGTCATATGGATGCTGAGGAACTTAAAGCTGTTTACTCTCTTAACCCCAGATCCATTGCTGTCAACAGAGGTTAGCCCGTCTCCATTCCTCCTGTAATCCACAACCAGCTCCTTTGTTTTCCTTCAGAATTTCCCTTCTCCTAGATGAGCTGCCAACCACGGCTTACGGACTCCACCAGCCCAAAGCAACTGGTTTTAAGGTGACAGTAATTCACCCTTGCCCCTTCTACTGTAGGTGGAAATGATTTCGCAGAGCTTAGTAGCTAAGCCACACTTGAAGGGCAGGAGTTGGACTTAGTTGTCAGCGGCTATTTAAGACACATGCTATTTAATAGGTAGTGGGAACTTACCCGCACAATCTCGTCTGGCTATGACAACCTTAAGGAACTAGTCATATGTTAAAGTGACTTGGTATAAGGTGTGAAAAAAATGAAATGATGGGTAGAGGGATGGTGCTGCTGGTGGGTGGTATTAGGGCTGAATACTTGGTATTGTGGACTTGTACTGGGTGAGGGAATGGAGATTGTGGGATTGGATAGGGGAGATGCTGAGGTTGGTGATGGATTGGGGAAGGGTTGTGGGTTGACTGGCAGTGGTTCGGAGGAGAGGGGAGGGCTTGGCTTCATTGGACTGGAGAAGGTTGGCACTTGGCTGGTTCTGGCTGCAGCAGTCAATTTCTCTCAAGCAAGTGATAAGAGTGGGGAGAAGCAGTAATGTTGGTCAACACCAGCTGTGTTGTTCTACTAATGAGCATAAATGCAGGTAGAAAGGTATTTAACATGCAAGGGAGCTGGGGGAACTCAATGGATCAGACAACACCTATGAAGGGTCAGACAGTTGATATTTGAGTTGAGACTATTCATCAGAACTGGAAGAAAGAGAGGAGGTAGCCAATATAAACTCTCTTGTCTGCTTCCTACTGATTTCCCTGCAGGAACTTACTCATGCAGTTATGCTAGGTGTTACACTTGCCCTTACACCTCCTCTCTCACCAACAGTCAGGGCCCTAAACAATGCTCCCAGGTGAGTTAGCTCTTCACATGTGAATCCATTGATTTTTATTGCTTAATATGGAAACAAGGGGTTTCTTTCCACATGACTTTACTGTCTCCCGCATCAGTTTAGACTCTTAAAATGCATGTACTTTTTATGTTCCTAAGGGAGACAGCTCTAGTGAGGAATCCGGCGCTGCTTCCAGAGCCAGGAACTAAGGAAAAGGAAAGGTGAGAGTCAATACATTGGATGTTGCTGAAGATTTCTCTGTTCCTGAATGCTGTGAAAGCCTACCGAATGTCCAGCCCAATGCCCGGTGCAATTACAAATCTGTACAAAAGGCAGCAAATAACATTTAGGATCTTGGAAGGATCCAACACGTAGTCAGTATTGAACAAAGGGACCACCATTTCCAACACTGAACAGGTGATCACTTCCGTCTGTGCACTTATAGAGCTTAACATAATCCAGCATCTGTTATGGGTTCTCGCATCTTGCACTGCAACTTCCAGTGTTACACTTACAGACCATCAAAGTGTGAGTGCAATGGTAGTGACTCAGTCCGCTGCCATCACAGTTGTGGATATCTCCATACAAAGGAGTCCATTGCCAGAGCTTGAAAGTAGTTCAACAACCTCAGAGGTAGGCAACTGGTGGCAGCTTGACGCTACACAAATCTGTCCAGCAGTCTCAGTGCCTTTCATGCTCCTGTCAATGATCTTGCTGTCCACCAGCCTACCAGCCCACACTTCTGCAGCCCAATGCAATTTGTCAAGCTAATTGGTCTCAGAACAGCTGAAGATCCCGTTCTAAGCTTATCTACAGACTTTGTTTACAAAGATTGGCAGCCATCCGCCATCCATTTAAGCATGAGGATAAATAAAGGCAGAAGCTGGCTGGTTATTTTGTCTGCATGGTGTAAGGATGACATTTTAAAAAATGGGACTGAGGTCTAAAGTTTAGCTTTGTACCATCAGAAGAGCGTTGAGCAATGGAGAAAGGGCACCAAGGTAGCGTAGCGGTTAGCGCAAAGCTATTATTGCTCAGAGTTTGGAGAAATTCCCCACTGCCTCTCTAAGGGGCTTGTGTGTCCTCCCTGTGGAATGTGAAGGTTCAAAGTTTAAAGTTCATTTATTATCAAAGTATGGGATCTTTGTACCATAAAACAAATAAACCCAATAAAACCCATTAAAAACAAAAGATCATCAAACACCCAATGAGCAGAGAGAGGGAAAAAACCAATAGAAGCAAGCAAACAGCATTCAGAACTGAAGTCCACAAAGCCAAGCATCAGTGCAGCCGATCCAGAAGTCCACTAGACGCAGGTCGTGGCCTCAGTCCAGCACAGAGAAGAGCAAACCCCACGGATCAGTGAGCTGAACCGGACCATCCCTCTCCTCCAACCCTGACAAACTGGCCCAGTGCTTCAATCGTCCAAACCTCGGGTCATTCCTCATTTTTGGGCTCAGGCTGTGCCACCTCTGTTTGGCTAGTACCCTACATTTCCAGTTCAGCGTGGCTCTTAAATCAATCAAACCTCGGACCTTTCCATGCCTCGCCTTGGCTCTGCCTCATCGAATTGCCTCCAAGTTCGCTTCTGGAACTCCAACCCATTCATGCTACAACTGTCCTGCTCCAGTGAGGCTCCTGCCACACCACACAAATGCCAGGTTGTTCAGGCAATCCAGCTCAGCTCTGACAGGAAAGCCATAGACTACAGGAAAAGTGTGAGTAGCAAATTATTTAGTTGCTTTCCTTGTTTCATTAGCCACCAGAAAGTGGTCACTGAATTGCAGCAGCGCCATCTTAAACCATGTGCTCGTTTCCTCGCACTGTCTAAAGATATACCAGTTAGTAGGTTAATCGGTTATTGTACGTTGATCTGTGATTAAGGTAGAATTAAACCGGGGTTACTGGGTGACGCAGTTCAAAGGGCAGGAAAGGTCTGCTCTGCACTGTAAATGAACGAAAGAATGAATAAATAAGCAAACACTGTTCTGTTTGCGAGCGGGGAGTGAGGTGGAGGTTAAATGTATCAGCAAAGAATTATGGGAATGTGGACATCAAGCCAAGAAGAGCAGTATAGTTCTTGTTGCAGTTCCTCCCCTTCATTTCCCCTCAACTTCACCTTTAGTGCTCATGCTCAATTTCTAATATATTTGGACCTCAGATAGGTTTTTCTGTAATGAAGGGCATGTTCCGCAGTATGGGTTATAACACTACAAGTCTTGATAACTGGTCGTTTGAGTACGCCACAGCAAAGAATGCAATGGAATGACTGTCTGCGAATACTGACGATCTTTGCAATGGTTGCTATGGCAACATGGCCCTAACATAGGCCTTGCATGTGTGTCAATCCGAGGTACAAGCCATGACTGGCACTTGTCAGAAGGGCCTGGTGATTTGATCTGATGGGACAAATACAGGTGGTGTAGGGGAACACCACGAAATGAGAAGAAGTTGCGATGACTATCGGGTCATAGTAATTCTCCTGGATGAATGGGTCATGAACATTATCAAGATGATGAATATTCTCCTGAATGATGCACAACCTTTAGCCGCATATAAACTGTGAACAGAGCAGAGGGTAAGGTCATCAGATCTTAACTCTGCTTCTCTCTCTGGAAGTGCTGCCTGACCTAAGGAACATTGCCTGAAATGCACGTTTTTGTCTCTATAACAGCTTAACAACAAGAGGGAGGAAGGTTAAACTGCCTCACTTTACATAGTGTGTAATGGGAGTTTCCTTGTGCAGGGGTGTAGTATAAACTGAGGGATGTGGTTTACATATCCAGTAAACCCGAAAAAAAATTAAATTACCACCATACCCATGACACACAAAGACCATGCTGTTCTTGCCCTGCTCCGAACATTCAGTCATTATTGTTGCTGTAATAATAGTTATATGAATTAGGTGTAGAAATCAGCCCTCAAGCCTGATCCGCCATTTAATCAGATCATGGCCGATCTGACCATCTGTCCATGATCTGCTATCATTGCCTTGCTCAACAGGCTTCTACACCTTCCTCTGGCATTGCCTCAAGCATTGGCCACAGACTTGAAAACAGCCCTGGGTGAATATGCTCTCATGTGGAGAGCTTTTCTCTCACATCTTCTATTCCCTCTGTAATCTACACAGTTTATGATTTTGATCTGTGGATAATATTTGTTCTTTTACTGCAGCCATGTTTTGACAGTAGTTTCACATAAGCAACTGCTGTTACATTAGGGGTTAGGAGCAGAACACTCAGGAAGAGATAGATGGACAAAAGCAATGTTAAAAAGATTAGGGCATATTCTAGAACTAGGAATGTGTAGCAAATATTAATTTCGACAGCAACCAAACTTCTGACCTGAACGTTCAAAGGTTTATTTATTATCAAAGTATACAACTCTGAAAGTATTCAATTCTCTGGGTAGCCATGAAACCAAGAAAGAAAAGAAAGACAGCATGATCATCAAATCTGACCTCCCTACAAAAATAATGAAGCAGGCACATCAGCCCCCAAATCCTTTTTCCAACACAACAAATAAACAAATCAGATCAGGCACATAGACCCCCAAAATACCCCTCCCTGCACAAAAAACCCCGAGAATATCAGGCAAAAAAACACAGAATATAAAATCCGTTACTACTGAAAAATAGAGTCTATAGACCAAAGTCCACGTCCAAAATGCAGAAAAAAATCCTGGATAGCACTTTTTGGGCACAGCAGCAATTTCTCTCCTCTCTGGTAAAGATCAACTGATCAAGAGACAGGCAGCCGGTGGTCACCCTCCGTGCTCTCTTCGATGCTTCTGTCTCCTTCATTGTTTTAATCAGTGAACAATGGAATCTTTAATTGTTGAAATGGAATCAAACATTGGCATGCAACCTGTCCTGCAGCTTGCTTGCTATGAGGTTCACACATGCTGCCTCTGCCTCACACACATTGCCTCTTCCTCTCGGAGGTTGCAGAGTACTGGAACACCCAAACGATCTCCAAACTTCCGCACTCACCTTGATGTTTCAATTGCCCTTTTTGCCTTAATTGATGAATAATGGAAGGCACAATCGGTGAAATGGGGGTCAAACATCGGCTGACATGGAACGTAAATTGAATTTAAAATGCAGCCCTGAACAATGATATTCTCAGAGCTGCAGAAAGGAGTTGATTGCAAATCAAACAATGTTGATTAACATTCACTTTGGGTGTCTGGAGTGTGGAGCAGAGCAGGAGGTGTTTGAAAACTATATGTAACTCAAAGGAAGCATTGAAGACATATTGTAAATATAGAATTGTCCTGCAGTTACCTTTGATCTTTAGCATATAAAATGTCATGTAACATTGGGCCTCTCCTTACAAGGGTTTCTCAATATGATGCCTATTGCTCATTTGTGCTGAATAAAACACTTCTATATCCACCAGCTTCATTGTCTCTCTGTCAACTTTGTTCACAGTAACAACAAAAGGCACTGACAGGCTCTGCAAGGAGTTTCATGAATAAAGTATTCTTGTTGCTAATTTATTGACTCCTCCCTGGGTGAATGAGTGAATTCAGGAGATTCTGACACATTCTCTTTCAGCTTACAATCTCTGTGACTTTGCATTTTCCATCCATGTGTGGCCAGTTCCCAGAGGAAGTCTTACTTTCTGTGAGCACACACATGCTCTTTATAATGAGCAGAAATGTATTTCAACAGCAACCAGACCACTCACCAAACTTCTGCCAATCAGAGGAGACCCCCACAAAAGTACTCAATTACAACAGTTATCAAAAGAAACTGATTTATAAGGAGTTCACGACCCCTTTAATTAGGTCTAGTGGATAGAATTTCTTTGCATTCAGTATTCCATTCAGTTGTGTAAGGATGTGACAGGCAGGGTTGTGCAGCTGGAAAATGGGAGCAGAGGCTATAAAGAAGATTGCTATATGCTGAATATGACATCATCTGCCTGCCCTGGAATGACCATGAGCTGCATGTGAATATGTGGATGTCTTTGTCAAGATGTTGTTCCCATGTGTGTGTATTTTGGACTAAGTCTTTGAACTTGAAGCTATTTTTCTCTCAAAGGTAATGACTTCATAGCTCATTTCAGCCTCCTGTTGGCTATGTAAAGAGATCTTTCAAAATTATTTACCTTAAACGTCACACTGTTGTTAGTCTTGCTTGGTTAGTTGTCCATTGTATGCAATGATAGCAGTGCAGTTCTGTTGTGTGTTTGTTAGTGGCTGCTGAGTCTAAGTTGTGACCGACATAGACATCTACAATGAGGACATGAAGAATGTGCTGGATCTGGAATGGAGACGTTGCTGTTGCTTTTCATCTTTGTTGGGCAATGGTTAGTACTACTCAGTGTCCCTCCTGCAGGTTGTTGTGAACAATTCTAACCAAGGCTCGCCAGGCACCCTGCTCCATCCATTTTGGTACAAGGCCAGTGTGTTTCAACTTAGCTTTCACGCAGTCTTTGAAACTATTATGGGATTCCCCTTGCCTCGATTCCTCTTGCCCAGCAAAAGCTCACTATATAGCAACTGCTTGGGGATTTGGGAATCCTTCATGCATATGACATTCCCTGTCCACTGAAGCTGTGTTTTTCCAATCCTGGCTTCAACACTTGTCGTTCCTGCCCTGTTGAGGACCTCTGTGCTTGTGGCTCAGTTCTGCCAAAAAATGCCAAGGATTGACCTCAGCCTAGGCATGTGGAACCCTTCTAGCATTTTGATGTGTCTTCTGTATAGGGTCCAGGTTTCGTATCCATACAGGAGACTGTTGAGGACAACAGCTTCCTACACCATTACTTTCGTGGACAGGCGGATGTAGTGCTGGTGTCACAGTGTGCTCGCGGAGGACTGGACCCAAGTGCAGAGGAGCATCGGGCTTTCCCTGTTCCAGGCATTGCTGGCACCTGGAGCTGCGGACAGCAGGTTCATAACTTGACCCAGGAGTGGAGGAATGAGCCTGCCATTTCTCTACACTTGGGTTCAGTCCTCCAAGAGCATATTGTGACAGAATGTGAATGAGAGTCCTCTTTACATAACTTCAGAATGCGGAAAACACATGGCACTCACAACTACCTTGACAAGATTTATTGAAAGCTCAAGGGCTTAACAGCTCTGGTTAAGCTAATGATTAGCAAATACACATGCTCAAGAACACTAGAAGCTCAACATTTTATGACAAGCTGCAGGGCTTATGACAGCAGGTTCAACACAAGCAATCACAATCAAGCAAGGTTCTGGCTGGCCTTGAAAATTCTGGCACCGATTTCTCTGTTTAGTGCGCCATCATGACGAATGACACTGCCGTGATACTTGAATTCTCCTACTGTTCTCAGTCTTATTAGCGATAGACCAGGTGGTAGCTGCTGATTCAGGAGCAGGTTGATCCTGACCAGCTCCTAGACCAGTCTTGCTCACATAGGTCTCAGAGCCCTGTTGGGGAGGAACAATGTGCTGAAAGCGTTATTATTATTACTGGAATTTGCAGAACAAGAAACTCTGAGCATGTGTAAATGTAATAAAATAGATGGCATCCACAAACCCCTGAGAGCCAAAGAAACGCAAGCCAATAGAGTTCAAAGGTCAACTGAAGGAGTAGCCAATCAGGACCAAGGCAAGTGAATAGGGGGCACATATAAACAAAAACACTCCCAGAGAGAAACACCAACAACTGCACACTGAGGATGTCACCTCAACCAGTGATGAAATGCCTGGAAATTAATTGACAAGCTTGAAGAACACCACAACATCAAATTCCCCGACAAGAGCTACCAATATTCACCACCATCCTAAATGTAATAAATGGCTGGAACTGCTCAAAGGCAGCTGATTGTAAAGCAATAGATCAGATTTTACATTATATTTTGTGAAAGGTATCCCAATCACTTAAAAGTTCTTGCATTTCTAATGGAAGAGCAAAGCACTGGACCTATTAACTGTCACTGAGACATGCATGTTGACTTACATAGAACAGAGAGCATCGTAGAACAGCACAGGAACAGGCCATTCAGCCCACAATGTTGTGCCAAACCAGCTAAAAAGCAAATCAAAATCACCAAAATCCCTTCTGTCTACACCATGTCCATATCCCTCCATCATCCTTACATCCATGTGCCTATCCAAACGTCTCTTATAAGCCTCTACCACCATAGCAGACAGCACACTCCAGGCACATATGACTCCGAGTAAAAAACTTACTTCTCACATCGCTTTTGAACCTACCCCCTCTTACCTTCAATGCATACCCTCTGGTATTAGACATTTCAACTCCGGGAAACAAATACTCTCTGTCCACTCTATCTATGCCTCTCATAATCTTTCAACCTCTTGATGATCTCCCCTCAGCTTCCAACACTCCGGAGAAACCCAAGTTCATCCAGCCTTTGGTGATAGCACAGGCACTCTAAACATCGATGAGATAACTGTGAATAGGCATCATTCTTTCTTCAGAGTGGCTTTGACGCTCACTAATTTTCCATTCTGAATTGTTTTATTTCGTGATTTCTGGAGTCGGTATAAAATAGTGTCACTAAGTCATTGGAATTTGCACATCATTAAGACTAATATTCAACCTGATTTAATCATAAATGTACCTTCTGAAAGCACAGAAAAGAATGAATGGCTGGTGTACTGGAGATAATGTATTAAACATTAAACCCCTATGACATGACAGGAAGGAGTTCTTTGTATTAGCTGCTTTGGTGAATAACTTGCCCGTTATGTTCCCTAAGGTACTAGAGTGGCAATGTAGGTGTGGAGCCACAGGAGGTGGGGTAAGGTCTTAGATAAATCCTTCTCATCTATATTATCATGGAGGACATTGAAGCTAATGAGTACAAGGAAGAGAAGGGTGATTGACGTTGTGAAGGAGGAGATGCTGGTTGACTTGAAGCATATAAAGGTGATACCAGATACATCTCAGATGCTGTGGGAAACAAGGGAAGAGTTTTCTGGGACTCCTGGTAGAGGCTTTTGTAACATAGTTACACACAGATGAACAATCAGAAGACTGAAGGATGGCTAATGTTGTGCATTTACTTTGGAAAGGCCCACAAGTGCAATCCAAGCAACTAAAGGCTGGTGATCTTTACATCAGTCGCGGGAAAGTTACTAAAAGGAACACTGAAGGATAGAATTTATTTGCATTTTGGAAGGTAAGGACTACCATTTGTCTGTATAGTTTTGCTTATGGGAAATCACGGCTTACAAATATGATTGAGGTTTTTGAGGAGGTGACTAACAACATTGAAGAGGGGAGAGTGGAGGAGATTTTCTATATGAACACCAGCAAGATGACACATGGCAGGCTGATCCAGAAGCTTAAAATACATAAGATTCAAGATGAGGAAGGAAATTGGATACAATATTGGTGTGCTGATACTGGAAGTTTGCTTTGGATATTGGAGATCTGTCAACAATGGTGCTGACTAATTTATATTTATAGTTTTATTCATTTATTGAGATATAGCGTGGAACAGGCCCTTCTGGCCCTTTGAGCCACATTGTCCAGTAATCCCCCGATTTAATCCTAGCCTAAGCATGGGAGAATTTACAATGACCAATTAGCCTCCCAGCTGGTACGTCTTTGGACTTTTGAAGGAAACCAGAGCACCCAGAGGGAACGTACAAACTTCTTACAGGCAGCTGCAGGAATTGAACCCAGGTCACCTGAATCCGGGACTGTGTCACTACGATAAGAAATGCCATCGTTGCCTCCTGAGACTGCATTTTAGCAAGTTGCATCATTTGGTAGTACTGCTACCTACATGCAGTTAGTGTCTAAAGAGCAAGACTCCACCAATCAAGCCAAGCAAGAGGTGATTGCAAGAGTCTGAGGAATGGTTACAGGATTGCCTTAAGGCAGTGGACTGGGCCATGTTCAAGAACTCATCTGAAGATCTGAATGACTACATCAGGGTCATTCCACACTTTATTAAAACAGCTGTGGATGAGAGTGGCCCCATGAAATCATTCAGGATTTTCCCCAGTCAGAAGTCCTGGATGAACAATGAAATCCAGAATCTGCTAGGAGCCAGATCAGAGGCATTCAAGTCTGGAGATCAAGAATGCTACAAGAGCTGCAGGTATGATCTCCGGAAAGCCACCTCTCAGAGAAGTGGAGATTCCAGACTAGACTGGAATCAATGAGAGATGCTTGACAGCTGTGGCAGGGTTTGACTGCCATAACCTCCATCAAAGTTAAATCTTGTGACACAGGGGACAGTAGTGTTTTGTTTCCAGATGAGCTCAATGCCTTCTATGCTCGCTTTGACCACCAGAACAGGAATGAACCATCGCGCACCCCTAAGTCTCCCAATGAAACTTTGGTCTCAGTATCTGAAAATGGCGTGTAGGCTCCCTTCAGGAGAGTGACTCCAAGGAAAGTATCTGGTCCAGGTGGAGTACCTGGCCAAGTGCTGAAGACCTGTGCAAAGCAACTGGCTAGAGTGTCCACCGATATCTTCAGCCTCTCGTCCCAGCAGTGAGTGGTATCCACCTGTTCCAAGCAGGCTTCAATCATACAGGTGCCCAAGAGGAGTGTGGCAACCTGTCTAAGTGACTATTGCACAGTGGCACTTACATCCACAGTGATGATGTGTATTGTTCCTGTGGTGTTGAAGCTCTTGTCTGAACGGCAACTTGGATCCGCTCCAATTTGCCTTCTGAAGCAACAGATCTACAACAGATGCTAGCTCATTGGCTCCTTACACAACCCTGGAACATCTGGACAGCAAAGATGCATACATCTGGATGCTTTATTGATTACAGCTCAGCAATTAACACCATCACCCCCTCAAAACTAAACAGTAAACTCCAATGCCCCCTTGTGCAATTGGTTCCTGGATTTCCTCACTTGTAGACCCTAGTCAGTTCAGATTGGCAAAATCATCTGTGCCACAATCTTTATCAGCGGTGGGGTTTGTGGGACAGTCGGCAGAGAAGGAGTGCCAGGGGTGAGGGGTGGTGTGGGTGCAGACACACTCAGCCCTGAGACACTAGGCAAGAAAATTTGATTCTAAACAATTAATTTATTGGTCATTACAGAATGCCTCTAAGGTACTTTCTGTGACCTCCCTTCTCCGTTTCCCCTTTTCCAACTATGATTCATTTCTCCCTGACCCCTTCTCACTCTCAGCCCACAATAAAGCCCCATATCAGAATCAGGTTTATCATCACTCACATATGTCGTGAAATTTGTTTTTTTTTGCAGCAGCTGTACAATGTAATACTTAAAATGACTATAGTACTATGCAAAATTCTTAGGCACTATAGCCTCATATATGTGCTAAGACTTTTGCACAGTACTGTATCACAAACTTAGTGAGAGATATTAACAACCTGCATGGCATTTGATTTAAACAGCAGAGTATTTTGCGTGGTGAATTCTAAATTCCCATTGTGTGCTCTCATTATAAATTTTTACTGCACAGAGTCCTCCTGATTTTCTTGTTGCAAGATGCTGAGGAAGAATCAAGACAAATACATTTTGTTCCTGCTAATCCGTGATGGTTAAATTGCATTTTTTCTTCCTTGCTTTTCAACCTGCACCTGTAGCTAGTTCAAATCCTCTTCTCTCCCTCTATCCGTTATGTCTGTATTAAAGCCAGAAATTGCTAGAAAACTCAAAAAGAGCTTTTATGGACAGAGTAAAACAGAGAATGCTCCTAATCGATGATATTTTATAAGATGAAGGCTTGCTTTCTGATTGAACTGTCTGCTTGCTGATCACATACTAGGTGTGCATATTAAAGGAGTACACCTAGATACTTTATAAGAGAGTTGCTAATGCTAACAGAATTGCATTTGCACATAAGTCCTTTTTTACTTTTGAGGAGCAGTTTTTAATTCAAGTATTTGGCATTCATAGTATTTTGTTTCCGATTTTTAAATCAGTAAGTGTATTATGCAGTGAAATTGGATACTGGAGGGAGAGGACTATCAAAACATAATGGAATTGGACATATAACTTGGATGTGGATAATAAACCTGGAACATATCAGTCCTGATGAAGTTGACTGTCCAGTTCCCTCTGTAGATGCTGCTTGATCTGCTGTTCCTCTAGAATTCTTCTCTTTCTTATAGGTTCTTTTGGGTTTCTTTGTTTTGTGGCTGCCTGCAAGATGATTCTCAAGGTTTTATATAGTATACATACTTCGATAATAAATGTACTTTGAACTTTGAATCCCAGAATCTAAAGCCTCCTGTGTCTTCAAAATAAAGTTGGAAGCCACCAGTCTTCTTTTTCACATCTTAACATTTCAATAGCTCATTTATATCTATTGATTACTTTTATCTGCTGCTGTATCTGCACCCTTTCTCACTGTGAATGGATTTAGCGAGATGTGACATGGACTATTCAATGTTTAATGTAACCTAATGCCTATCCAAATATCAGACTATTAAGAGATACTTTCCAGTTTTCAGATAATTAATTATTCATGAAAAATTATGTTAAAAATGGCAGAAATACACTGTAAACCATAGTGCAATAAGATACAATGTAATTAAATTCTACTGAGACTTTTACTAAATGGTTAAAGATTAAGCAGTGACGCAGATGATCATGTCATGTACATCTAACACTCAACATGATTAATTGAACTTATTGCCTTTACACTCCAGTTTGGAAATTTTGCCCTGGCTAGGATTTGGAAGCAGAAAGAGATTTGGGAGCTGAAAGGGATTTGGGAGCTTTGAGTAATGAGGAATTTTGGAAATAAGTCATCCACACTTCACATAAAACTTCTCATTTCCTCAGATTGCTCCAAGAAGTTCCCAAATCCAATAGTTGTTGGAGATATGATCACCTTTGAAGCATAGGAGCTGATTATTAACTTCAGGAGAAGGAAACCAGAGGTCCATGAGCCAGTCCTCATCACAGGATCGGAGGTGGAGACGATCAGCAACTTTAAATTCCTTAGTGTTACTATTCCGGAGGACCTGTCCTGGGCCCAGCACCTGAGTGCAATTATGAAGAAAGTACAGCAGTACCTCTTCTTCCTTTGCAGAGATTTGGCATGACATCTACAACTTCGAAAAACTTCTATAGATTTGTAGTGGAGAAGCTATTGACTGGCTGCACCATTGCCTGGAATGGAGACACTAATGCCCTTGAAGTGCAAATCCTACAAAAAGTGGTGGATACTGCCCAGTCCATCACAGGTAAAGCCCTCCCCACCTTTAAGCATATCTATGCTGTCATAGTATCCATCATCAGGAACCCCAAGGTCATGCTGTCTTCCCACTGTTGCCATCAAGAAGAAGGTACAGGAGCCTTAGAGCTCACACCACCAGGTTCAGGAACAGTTATTAAACCACAAATCAGGTCCTTGAACTAAAGGGGATAATTTCACTCAACTTCACTTGCTCATCACTGAAATATTCCCACTTTCAAGGACTCTTCTACCCATGTTCTCAATATTTATTGCTTATTTACTTATTATTATCTCTCTATTTTTGTATTTACACTGTTTGTTGTCTTCTGCACTCTGGTTGAATGCCCAAGTTATGGAGACTTTCACTGATTCTTTTATGGTTATTATTCTCTGGATTTTTTGAGTTTGCCTGCAAGAAAATACATCTCAGGGCTGTATATGGTGAAATATATGTACTTTGATAATAAATTTACTTCAAACTTTGAACATCAGCTGTTTCATATTTAGTAATGACTTCTAATGAGATAAATGATTAGATATTCTGGTTTAATGGTTTTGTTTGATGGATGAATGTTGGTCAGCATGCTTGTAAAATCCCAAGGGGCTTGCTCAAATATTGCCAAGGAAGCTTTTACATCGTTGAAGAGATCAGGTGAAGCCCTGGATATTTCAGAGGTGAGAGTGTTAGAACTGAGGTAATGTAGACAGTGCAGCAGGTCATGCAGACCTAACATGAATATTATTGGTGTAGAGAACTGCCAAGTGCACTTAAGCAAATACAAGGTCATTAGATGAAACAGCGAACAAAATTTCCCAGTAGGGTAAACAGAGAAGGCCCCATTACATGGGGAATGACAGCATATTGACAAAAGATCAAGATAATAATGACACCTTAGTGTTTAGGTTATTAGATTTATCAAGACATTGTTTAACCTTTTCAGCTTTAAACAGGAAATATAGTCTCTGAAATAACATAAGGTCAGAGTCTGGAGAACGGTGATATTTATAGATGCAGAAGACGGGCTATTTACACCAGGCTTTTGGTACAGATATTGTCCAGAAGAAAACCAATAAACAGAAATCATGACTACTTTGAGCCAAGGAAATAA
Source organism: Hemitrygon akajei (assembly GCF_048418815.1). Lineage (NCBI taxonomy): Eukaryota > Metazoa > Chordata > Chondrichthyes > Myliobatiformes > Dasyatidae > Hemitrygon > Hemitrygon akajei. The sequence goes on along the minus strand of NC_133137.1, from coordinate 74,723,914 downwards.
AACACATCCTTCTTTATTCTGCAATCTTTATGGTCCTGCTTGGAAGGATGGGAAATATTTCAGTATTCTTACAGATTTATAGAACGACTGAAAGGACACCCACCTCTATAAAACCAAGACGTACAGGGGAAAATAAATAAAACTATGACGTAAAAATTTTGGTGCTGTAGCAAATTTAAGTAAGTAAAATATATTGAAGTGCACATTTGATCTGGAAGTTTGAAGAAGCAAGAATTGACAACAGAAGCTGTTGTTTAGTCCAGCCACTCCATGTTAATATTTCTTCACATGAGCTGTAGTCTTAATCCCATGTGCCCAAATGGTAATTGAGTCACAGAAACTAACCATGACAGCACATAAACAGGCCACTGTACAAACGACACACATAACAGTGAGAAAATGAACATGGACACAGGAAATTGCTGTTGGAAGATCAGTTGGATAAGTTTGCATTACTTTGATCTTGTATTTTAGGAGGAAATAGCTAACTTATTAAAGGAGCAAAATACTGAAGCAAGGAATATAATATAAATGTGATAAAATCTCACCCATTAATCATGGCAACTGCAATTATAGCAGAATTATTAGAGGCAATGACAAGTTTCTTAAACATTGATATTTTGAATTTTAACAAATGCAAGGAGAAAATAAGAGAGAATGCCAAACGAATGAGAGAAGAGGACAACAAGAGATGTATTTATCAAAGCAAAGTAAATTTTATGTGGTGATACTTCTGGATGTTGCCTATCATGACGTGTGCTCACAGGACTGGACCCAAGAGTAGAGGAATGGCACATTGTCAGGGTCTGCGCTGGCAATGACTCAACCCAGATGGGGAGGTTGGCAGACTGTCGTGATGGTCACTGCAAAATTGGATCCAAGTGTGAAGGAACGGCAGGCTCCCTCTGTCACAATGGTCGTTGGCACTGAATCACCACAGAAGCGGATGAACAGCAGGCTCCCCATGAGGAAACAGAAACAGGAGATTAGACATAGGAATAACAATAGAGCATCTTAGATGTGACCAAGTAACCCTGTGAGACAAATCATTTTCCAACACACAGTAGGACTCTACTAAAAGACAATGGAACTCTACTTATTTTCTGATCCTTGGGTTCCTCCAAGAAACAGGAATGATGAGCAGTCTTAATTCTAATGATTGTTTATTTAAGAGTACAAACAAACATATAAATACTAAGCAAGCTAAATAAAGAGCTGAGAAACAATGCTAAGAGGTAAATGAATGGCAATGAATGCAAAGACAAAAAGAATAAAGATGGTGCCTTTGAAAAATCCATAATTTTTATAGATAACATAAGAACAATTCCTTAGATAGGAATAATCCAGTTAATAGGCTACAAAATTAAAACAATTATATCATGAGGGTAATATGCTAATACTCAGCCAATGAAAAATGAGAAATGTGATAAATCCGCAAACACGAGGAAATCTGCAGATGCTGGAAATTCAAGCAACACACACAAAATGCTGGTGGAACACAGCAGGCCAGGAAGTATCTATAGGAAGAAGTACAGTCGACGTTTCGGGCCGAGACCCTTCATAAGAACGCAAATGTGATAAACCGTTAGTTGAGCTGCTATACCGTTTTCTGCCAGTGAGTGGGGATGAACCACCACATACTTTGAAAAATACATTAGTTAGTTAAAAAGTGCAACTACTATAAAATGTATTATTTTTAAAAATCAGTGATTTCCAATACAGAGCACAAGGAGAGTCCCCTTTAAATAATCATTGAATAGCGGAAAATACGTGTCAGTCACAATTAACTTGACAAGAACTGAAAGAAAGCACCTGGGTTTAACAGCTACAACAATTAGTACATACAGGTGCTTGAAAAGCACAACACTCTATGGCAAGCCACAGAGGCCTGAAGGGCTCATGAGAGTAGCCCTTACCTGACAAGAAAGTAGATTCAACAATTATGTAGAGAGGAATGTGCTTTCTTTCATTTACAATATACACACTGAAATCCAATGAATGGAATTACTGTGGCTGTTCCATCTGTTGTCACAATGCAAATAAGAAATTTAGCTTGATGTACTGAGGTTGGAACATGCAACAATAAGCAAAGTGCTAATTAATGAAAGAATTTTGAGGGATGTACAATGGCATACCTAGTAGCCAGCGATCTGCTTTCAAAAGGCCAGGGGTTAGTTATGTGCTGTCTGTGTGAAGTTTGCAGATTCCTATTGTGATTGTGTGGGTTTTCTCTAGGTCTTCAGTTTCCTCCCACATCCCAAGATCTGTGGGTTGATTGTTTAACTGGCCACTGTAAATTGCCTCTGTGTGTACAGTACTATGCAAAAGTCTTAGGCACATATATATCTAGCTAGGATGCCTAAGAACTTTGCACAGTACTGTATTTGTTGATGTGGAAAGGAAAGTGAGTTTGTAATCCTGGCGGAAGCAAAGGATGTTGGGAATGGCAAGAGTAGAGCACAGTGGGAAGGAGTGTGATAGGAGTTAGAGAAGGAACACCAGAGGCAAGGAGTAGTGCAGGTGCAGACTCTCCCAGTCCTGAGACACCAGGCAAGTTCACTTGATTCCAAACAATTGGTTTATTGATAATTACACAGTGTCTTTCTGGTGCTTCCCGCACCCTTCCCTCTCCCTTCCCCTTTTCCCAACCATGATTCCCTTCTCCCTGCCCCCTTCCCACTCTCAGTCCACAGCAGAGACCCATATCAGAATCATGGAACCATAGATCATGACAGCACAGAAACAGGTCCTTTGGCCCTTCTTGGCTGTGCAGAAAATTTTTTCTGCTTAGTCCCACTGAGCTGCACCTAGACCAAATCCCTCTATACCCCTCTCATCCATGTACCTCTCCAAGTTTTTCCGAAAATTTGAAAGTGAGCCTGCATTCACCACTTTAACTGGCAGCTCATTCCATGCTCCCACAACTCTGTGTGTGAAGCTTCCCCTAATGTTCCCTTTAAACTTTTCCCTTTTCACCCTTAACCCAGTCCTCTGGTTTTTTTCTCCCCTAGCCTCAGTGGAAAAAGCCTGCTTGCATTCACTTTATCTATATCCATCATAATTTTATACACATCAATCAAATCTCCCCCCATTCTTCTATGCTCCAGGGAATAAAGTCCTAACCTATTCAATCTTTCTCCGTAACTCAGCTTCTCAAGTCCTGGCAACATCCTTGTAAACCTTCTCTGCACTCTTTCAACCTTATTAATATCCTTCTTGTAACTAGGTGACCAAAACTGCACACAATACTCCAAATTCGGCCTCACCAATGTCTTATACAACCTCACTGTAACATTCCAACTCTTATACGCAATACTTTGATTTATAAAGGCCAATGTGCCAAAAGCTCTCTTTATGACCCTATCTACCTGTGACGCCACTTTTAGGGAATTATGTATCTGTATTCCCAGATTCCTCTGTTCTACTGCACTCCTCAGTGTCCTACCATTTACCTTGTATGTTCTACCTTGGCTTGCCCTTTTAAAGTGCAATACCTCACACTTGTCTGCATTAAGCTCCATCTGCCATTTGTCAGCCCATTTTTCCAGCTGGTCCAAATCCCTTCCTCACTGTCCACTACACCTCCAATCTTTGTATCATCAGCAAATTTGCTGATCCAATTTACCACATTATCATCCAGATCATTGATATAGATGACAAATAACAATGGACCCAGCACTGATCCCTGTGGCACACCATTAGTCACAGGCCTCCACTCAGAGAAACAATCCTCCACTACCACTCTCTGGATTCTCTCATTGAGCCAATGTCTAATCCAATTTACTACCTCACCATGTATACCTAACAACTGAATCTTACTAACTAACCTCCCATGCAGGACCTTGTCCAAGGCCTTACTGAAGTCCATGTAGACAACATCCACTGCCTTCCCTTCATCCACTTTCATGGTAACAAACTCCTTGAAAAACTCTAACAGATTGGTTAAACATGACCTACCATGCACAAAGTCATGTTGACTCTCCCTAATAAGTCCCTGTCTATCCAAATACTTGTAGATCCTATCTCTTAGTACTCCTTCCAATAATTCACCTACTACTGACTTACTGACTACTGACTGACTTACCGGCCTATAATTTCACAGATTACTTTTAGAGCCTTCTTTAAACAACGGAATAACATGAGCTGTCCTCCAATCCTCAACCGTGCTTATCACCACTCACATAGATCATAATATTTGTATTTTTTGTGACAGCAGCACAGTGCAGTACATTAAACTGTTACAGTATTGTGCAACATTTTTAGGGACCCTGGCTAAGTGTGTGTGTATATATATATATGTGGCAACCCACTTCCTAGCGCACTCGACCCGGCTCACAAATAGCCAGCACGTGGGACTGTGAATACGTGCCCCCTACAGCATCCGCGCGCGGGACAGGACTGTGAATACGTGCCCCCTACAGCATCCGTGCGCGGGACAGGACTGTGAATACGTGCCCCCTACAGCATCCGCGCCCGGGGAGGGCGGGATCAGGGAGGCTTTAAAGCGAGGCCGCGAAGTTCGAATAAAATCTTTTTTTAACTGCAGTTTACCGACTCCGTGTCGTTATTTCAGCGCTGCGTGTAGCACACCGCTACAATTGGTGACCCCATCGGCCCAAATGATACTTGGGCCGAAGATGACTGACGCCGCATCTGTTCATTCAGTTTTGTTGAAACTGCCAAGCTTCTGGACGCTGCGACCTCACCTATGGTTCCAGCAAGCAGAAGCCCAATTCCACGTTCGGCAAATAACCTCGGAGGACACACGTTACTACTACGTGGTGAGCTCCCTTGACCAGGACACAGTGGCCCAGGTTGAGGAGTTCATACAGTCTCCCCCGGCGGACGGCAAATACACGGACTTTAAAGCCCTGCTCATAAAGACTTTCGGACTCTCACGGAGCGAGCGAGCTGCCTGCTTACTGCACCTGGATGGTTTGGGAGACAGACCTCCATCAGCTTTCATGAATGAGATGTTGTCTCTGGCCGGAGAACACAAGCCCTGCCTCATGTTTGAGCAGGCATTCCTGGAGCAGCTGCCCGAGGACAAACGCCTGCTGCTGTCCGACGCGGATTTCAGCGACCCTTGGAATGTGGCGGCCAGGGCAGACGTGCTGTGGAACACCAAGAAGGAGAGTGGGGCGTCCGTCGCACAGATCACCAGGCCATGCTCCCAGCAGCAAACCAGTCCAGGCCCGGCCGCAGAGCCCACTAACCCCAGAGGCAGGGATGGGGAGCCCAATGACCAATGGTGTTTCTACCACCAGCGGTGGGGCGCAGAAGCCTGCCGTTGTCGCCCGCCCTGCCAGTTCCTGGGAAACGCCAGGGCCAGCCGCCACTGATGGCTACGGCGGCTGGCCATCGGGATAGCCTCCTGTATGTGTGGGACAAGCAGTCAGGATGCCGTTTTTTGGTCGACACTGATGCCGAGATCAGCGTCTTACCTCCGACGAGTTACGACACCTGCAACAGGGCACCAGGTCCCAACCGCAGCACAGTAAGGACCTATGGCACCCGTCAGGTGCAGCTACAGTTCGGCTCCAGCCAGTTCACGTGGGACTTCACACTGGCCGCCGTAGCCCAACCGCTTCTGGGTGCGGATCTTTTGAGGTCTCACAGCCTACTGGTCGACCTGCCAAGGAAGAGACTGGTCCACGCCGAGACTTTTCAAACGTTCTCCCTGGGTGAAGCCCAGTTGCCGGCCCCACATCTCGACTCCATCATGCTGTCCGACAACGACTTCACCAGAGTCCTGGTGGATTTTCCATCGGTTCTGGCACCGCATTTCATGGCAGCCATGCCCAGACACGGCGTACAGCACCACATCCCGACACAGGGACCACCCCTCCACGCCCATGCTCGAAGGCTTCCCCCGGACAAGCTCCGGCTGGCGAAGGAGGAGTTCAAGAGGATGGAGGAATTGAGGATCATTCGGTGGTCCGACAGCCCATGGGCCTCCCCCCTGCACATGGTGCCCAAAGCGACAGGGGGCTGGAGACCATGCGGCGACTACCGCAGGCTGAATGAGGCTACAACACTGGACCGCTACCCTGTGGCGCACATTCAGGACTTTGCAGCAAACCTGCATGGCGCACGGATCTTCTCCAAGGTAGTCCTCGTCCGGGGATACCATCAAATCCCGATGCATCCGGCCGACGTCCCCAAAACGGCACTCATCACCCCGTTCGGCCTTTTCGAGTTGCTCCGCATGCCATTTGGCCTGAAGAATGCCGCACAGGCGTTTCAGCGGTTAATGGACGCGGTGGGACGCGACCTGGACTTCGCTTTCATCTATTTGGACAACATCCTCATAGCCAGCAGCAGTCATCAAGAGCATCTGTCCCACCTCCGTCAACTCTATGCCCGACTGAGTGAATACGGCCTGACAATCAACCCAGCTAAATGCCAGTTTGGCCTCGACTCCATCGACTTCCTGGGCCACAGGATCACTACAGATGGGGCAACCCCTCTGCCCGCTAAGGTAGACGCGGTCCGCCATTTCCCCCGACCCACCACAATCAAAGGCCTTCAGGAATTCGTGGGTATGGTAAATTTCTACCACTGCTTCCTCTCTTCAGCTGCCCGAATCATGCGCCCCCTGTTCGCCCTGATGTTGGGTCCGGGCAAGGACATTACCTGGGACGAGGAGTCCGCCGCCGCTTTCATTAAAACGAAAGAAGCCTTGGCAAATGCCGCGATGCTAGTGCACCCCAGAATGGACGTCCCTACCGCCCTCACAGTGGACGCATCCAACACGGCAGTCGGTGGGGTTCTGGAGCAACTCATCACGGGTCGCTGGCAACCCCTGGCGTTTTTCAGCAAACACCTACAACCACCCGAGCTCAAATACAGTGTTCCGACTGGGAACTGTTGGCGCTATACCTGGCAATCCGGCATTTCAAGTACTTCTTAGAAGGTAGGCCCTTCACCGCGTTCACGGACCACAAGCCGCTTTTCTTTACGTTCACGAAGGTGTCCGATCCCTGGTCGTCCCGCCAGCAGCGCCATCTGTCCTACATCTCTGAATACACGACGGACGTCCGGCACGTCTCGGGTAAGGACAATGTCGTGGCGGACGCGCTCTCTCGCCCTAACATTCACGCCCTTTCCCAAGGGGTAGACTTTGAGGCACTGGCTGAGGCACAGCTGGCAGATGAGGAGATCCCGAGTTACAGGACCGCAGTCTCCGGTTTGCAGCTCCAGGACCTCCCCGTAGGCCCAGGTGAGAGGACCCTACTCTGTGACGTCACCACCGGCCAACCTCGTCCCGTCGTCCTGGCAAACTGGCGACGACGTGTTTTCGCCTCCATTCATAACTTAGCGCACCCCTCCATCAGGACAACCGTCCGGATGGTCTCCAACAGGTTCATTTGACACGGACTCTGCAAGCAAGTCAGTGAATGGGCCAAAATGTGCATGCGCTGCCAGACGGCCAAGGTGCAGCGGCACACCAAAGCTCCGCCGCAGCAGTTCCACCCCACCCACCGGCGTTTCGACCACTTTCATGTGGATATCGTGGGCCCCTGCCAGTGTCGCGCAGAGCGCAGCACCTCCTGACTATCGTGGACCGGTTCACAAGATGGCCAGAGGCGATCCCGCTCACCGACACCACCTTTGAATCTTGCGCCCGGGCACTGATGGCCACCTGGGTGTCCCGCTTTGGTGTACCAGCCCACATTACCTCCAACAGAGGCGCCCAGTTCACCTCCGGCCTGTGGTCAGCTATGGCCAGCCTTTTGGGGACACGGCTGCACCACACAACTGCCTACCACCCATGGTCGAATGGCCTGGTGGAGCGTTTCCACCGTCACCTAAAGTCGGCTCTCATGGCCCGCCTGAGAGGAGCTAACTGGGTGGACAAGCTTCCCTGGGTCCTACTCGGCATCCGCACGGCGCCCAAAGACGATCTGCACGCCTCGACGGCCGTGTTGGTGTACGGCGCACCCCTGGTCTACCCTGGGGAGTTCATACCAGCCCCAAGGGGGCGAGAGGAAGAACCCGCAGCAGTCCTGGGCAGACTACGCGAGAGGCTCGGTGACCTGGCCCCCATACCCACTTCGCAGCATGGGCAGAACCCGACCTGCGTACCCAAAGAGCTGCAGAACTGTAAGTTTGTGTTTGTACGAAGGGGTGGACATTGGCCACCGCTGCAACGGCCCTACGAGGGGCCGTTTACGGTGCTCAGGAACAACGGGTCCACGTTCGTGCTGGACGTTGGGGGGAAAGAGGAGGTTTTCACGGTGGACCGACTCAAACCGGCCCATGTGGACGTGGCGCAACTGGTCGAGTTTCCGGCACCGCGGCGCAGAGGCCGACCTCCCAAACAGAATCCGGTCCAGACTATGGACATTGGGGGGTGTGTCGCCAGTTCTGGGGGGGGGGGGGGAGGTTATGTGGCGACCCACTTCCTAGCGCACTCGACCCGGCTCACAAATAGCCAGCGTGCGGGACCGTGAATACGTGCCCCCTACAGCATCCGTGCGCGGGACAGGACTGTGAATACGTGCCCCCTACAGCATCTGCGCACGGGACAGAACTGTGAATATGTGCCCCCTACAGCATCCACGCCCGGGGAGGGCGGGATTAGGGAGGCTTTAAAGCGAAGGCCGCGAAGTTCGAATAAAATCTTTTTTTAACTGCAGTTTACCGACTCCATGTTGTTATTTCAGCGCTGCGTATAGCACACCACTATATATATATAATATATATCTATATATATCTGCCTAAAAATTTTGCTTGCTACTGTAGGTGAGTGAGTGGTGGTATCTAGGGGTTGAGCGATGGTATGTGGGGTGAGGGGTGAAGGAATGTGGGAATTATAAAATGTCTGGTGAGCTGGTAGGTCAGGGGGCCTACTTCAGTGCCCAATGACTCCATGTCAATGACTCCAGGTTAATTGGCTCATTATAGAGAAACTGGTGTAGGAGCGAGCAAAAATAGCTGAGCAAAATTAATAACTGAGAGGTCGTGGCCTAACTTACATTTATTTTTAACCTCCTTTTTGACTCCCCGTTCTCCCCTCTCATTAAACATAGGAATTTTTGTCATTAATATTACTTTTTTTCTTTCATATGGATCATGAACACCAGTCAAGCTAAGTGGCATGGTTTTGTGCTGTATATGAAAAATGAATAGTATTGCAAAACCCTTTTTCCCCAAAGCTTTAAACATATGATAGAACATTACCCTTGAGTTATTTTTTATTTATTTAGCGATGCAATGCAGAGTAGGCCCTTCCCGGCCTTTGATCCCTGCTCCCCCAGTGACCCCTGACAAATCCCCGAGTAAACTAAAACAGATCATGGGACAATTAAAAATGACCAATTAACTTTGGTCTTTGGATTGTGGGAGGAAACCAAAGGACTCTGAGAAAACTCACACATTCCAATAGGAGAAAATATAGTGACTTCTTACAGAAATTAAATTTTAAAGTTAAAATTTATTTGTTATGATTCAAATTGTACCCCACACACTCTGCTCCCCTTTGTGATAACTCCCTCATTGGCATTAGTTTTAATTTTTCCAAGTCAAAAGTTTTCTTTGGTAATTTCTCATATTTAACCACCCTAGGCGGTCCAGCATAAAAACAGAGATGATAATTCAATTATTTCGTTCATGTATAATACACTAAGTGGCCACTTTATTAAGTACATCTGTACACCTGCTCATTAATGTGTATATCTATTTAGTCAATCATGTAGAGGCAGCTCAATGAATAAAAGCATGCAGACATAGTCAAGAGGTTCATTGTTGTTTAGATCAAACAAAAGAATGGGGAAGAAATGTGACCTAAGTAACTCTGGCTGTGGAATGATTTTTGGTACCAGATGGGGTGGTTTGAGTATCTCAGAAATTGGGATTTTCACACAAAGCAGTTTCTAGAGTTTGCAGAGAATAATGTGAAAAACAAACAAAAAAAAAATCAAGTGACCAGCAGTTCTGTAGGCAAAAACACTTGGTTAATGAGAGATATCAGAGGAGACTGATTTAAACTGATTTAAGACAGACTGGTTTAAACTGAAAGGAAGGTGACAGTAACTCAAATAATCATAGGTTACAACAGGGTGTGCAGAAGAGCATCCCTGAATGCACAACATGTCAAACCTTGAAGTGGATGGGCTACATCAGCAGAAGACCACAAACATACACTCAGTGGTCACTTTATTAGGTACAGAAGGTTTTATCACAATAACCCAACAGAAACAGAATTTATGATTATTTAATTCCTTTGTGCTTAGGTAAGGTTACTTAGGGGACAAGAATAATTTCCAGACAGAGCATCTAGCTTCAGTTCATCGCATGCAGTGTTGCTTCCAAATGCATTTTACACTGTCATACCATGATGCATCAAAGCTTGTCCAAGTGTTGGCACATAAATATTTCAAAATACTGATTTGAAAAGGGAGAGAACAATATCTTTCTCTCCCTCACTAGTGAGAGACAGCCTGTTAGAGATGTTGAACTGTTGGGATGGACAGTAGTTTTTGATGGACTCTAGATCACGGTCTCTTTGGGGACTTTGCTATTGCTTCCATGGTGGGTTTTGGGGGGGTTGGTGGTGCTTTTTCTGGAACAAATGGGGGATGGTTGATGCTTTTGCGAGGGGGGAGGGAAGTTTTGGAATTCTAACATTTTCTGTCATTCATTCTTAGGGATTTTTTCCCCCTGTTTTCGTGGATGTCAGTTTGTGTACTGTATAAATTCACTGATTAAATTGAACCATTGAGATTGGTAACCCAGAAATCCTTGGATTGTACTAACAGAAAAGCAGCAACTTCAATATCTCTCCATTTAGATTACAATGTCACAATAACAAAGAAAAACACAAAACCAAAGCCTGGTGTGAAAATTGGCTGAACACTTGAAGGCTTTTTGCTCATTTGAACAGTGTTGATGAACACCTAAAACTCCAAAGTGGGAGAGAAGAAACTCATGCTCATTTTAAGCTAGAAGTGCCATTGCCAGCACATAGCCAAAAGAGCCAGGTGCGTTGGACACACTCCTGAAACAATAATTAATTTGATTGCATGTGTAAGTAACACACCTATCATCTCTTCGTGACTTTCTCAGTAAGACTCTGCTTTTCTGGCAGCGCTGGTACATACAGTAAAATTAAACTGATGCACTGCTCAGTAACTAGCCCTTAAACAGACCATCAGAGACAGCCATAGAAGTACAACATGGTTTAGTATTCTTTCCGTATATTGGAATCAAGAGGCAGACGTAGGTATTGGCTTGCCAGTTTTATTTCAAGCTTCAAATATTTGCAATTTTTTTCTTTCCGCACCAGACTTTTGCCTTCGATTCACTTTATTATTTGTTCTATTTGTATTCTCCTTTGAGAGCGAAAGAGCCACACTCTCATTTACAGCTTTCAGTTTACATTTTCACGAAATGTACAAGGTCAAGTTAATTAATACACAGACAAGTATCACAGAGGATAGGGAAATAGAGAGTGAAGACAGGGAACTTCTTTGTTATCTGGTTAGGAATTGCTTACTGAGACAGGGGTTAATCGAACCTGCAAAAATGCAGCAAGAAACCAGTCACAAAGTACTTTGAGATTCAAAATGCCCTTTTTTGGTTGCTAAATACTTAGGCACTTGTGATGTACTTGAGCACAAATCTTGTTTTTACAGTTCAAAGTTGAAAGTAAGTGTTATTATCAAAGTCACCATATTTGTCACCAGATACAACCCCGAAAATCATTTTCTTATGGGCATAATCAACAAATCTATAGGATAGTAACTATAACAGGATCAATGAAAAGTATTGCAGAAGACAATATACTGTGCAAATGCAAATATAAATAAATAGCAATAAATAATGGGAACATGAGATAATGAGATCAGAGATAGTGTCATGGCTGCAGAAAAGCAGGAATTCATGGAGGGATTGTCCACTGAGACTCTGTGGGTGGTGGTTAAGAACAGCAAGGGGACAATAACTCTACTGGGTGTTTTTAATACACCTCCCAATAGTAACAGGGACATCGAGGAGCAGATAGGGAGACAGATTCTGGAATGATGTAATAATAACAGGGTCGTGGTGGTGGGAGATTTTAACTTCCCAAATATTGATTGGCATCTTCCTGGAGAAAGGGGTTTAGATGGCGTGGAGTTTTTTAGGTGTGTTCAGGAAGGTTTCCTGACACAATATGTAGAGAAGCCTACAAGAGGAGAGGCTGTACTTTATCTGGTATTCGGAAATTAACCTGATCAAGTGTCTGGTCTCTCAGTAGGAGAGCATTTTGTAGATAGTGATCACAATTCTATCTCCTTTACCATAGCACTGGAGAGGGCTAAGAACAGACAAGTTAGGAAAGCGTTTAATTGGAGTAAGGGGAAATATGAAGCTGTCAGGCAGAAACTTGGATGTGTAAATTGGGATCATATGTTCTTAGGGAAATATATGGCAGAAATGTGGCAAATGTTCAGGGGATATTTGCATGATGTTCTGTATAGGTACATTCCAATGAGACAGGGAAAGGATGGTAGGGTACGGGAACCATGGTGTTACATAGTTCTTTCTTTTTGCTTGTTTTTTCTTTCCACTCTTTTCTATAACTGTATACCTCAGATAAATACTTTGTTGAGATTTGTGATATATATGATTATATGATATATATGTATAATGTCTGAAATACATCTTATGGAAATGTTTGTTTGATGATGAACTTCAATAAAAAAATAAATTACACGAAAATCTAGTCAAGAAGAAAAGAAAAGCTTAGGAAAGGCTCAAAAAACTAAGTAATGATAGAGATCTAGAAAATTATAAGGCTAGCAGGAAGGAGTTTAAGAGTGAAATAAGCAGAGCCAGAAGGGGCCATGAAAAGGCCTTGGTGGGCAGGATTAAGAAAAACCCCAAGGCATTCTACAAGTATGTGAAGAATAAGAGGATAAGATGTGAGAGAATAGGGCCAATCAAGTCTGACAGTGGAAAAGTGTGTATGGAACCGGAGGAGATAGTGGTAGTACTTAACGAATACTTTGCTTCATTATTCACTACGGAAAAGGACCTTAGCGATTGTAGGGATGACTTACAGCAGATTGAAAAGCCTGAGTATATAGACATTAAGAAAGAGGATGTGCTGGAGCTTTTGGAAAGCATCAAGTTGGATAAGTCACCAGGACAGGACGGGATGTACGCCAGGCTACTGTGGAAGGCGAGGGAGGAGACTGCTGAGCCTCTGGCAGTGATCTTTGCATCATCAATGGGGACGGGAGAGGTTCCAGAGGATTGGAGGTTTGCGAATGAGGATGTGACTAAACATGTTGATGAAAGTAGAGCAGTAGATGTAGTGTATATGGATTTCAGCAAGGCATTTGATAAGGTACTCCATGCAAGGCTTATTGAGAAATAGGGAGGCATGGGATCCAAGGCGACGTTGCTTTGTGGATCCAGAAATGGCCTGCCGACAGAAGACAAAAAGTGTTTGTAAATGGGTCATATTCTGCATGAAGGTCAGTGACCAGTTGTGTGCCTCAGGGATCTGATCTGGGACCCTTACTCTTCATGATTTTTATCAATGACCTGGATGAGGAAGTGAAGGGATGGGTTAGTAAATTTTTTTATGACACAAAGGTTGGGGGTGTTGTGGATAGTGTGGAGGGCTATCAGAGGTTACAGCGGGACATCGATAGGATGTAACACTTGGCTAAGAAGTTGCAGATGGAGTTCAACCCAGATAAGTGTGAGCTGGTTCATTTTAGTAGGTCAAATATGGCTGAAATGGCTAACACGAGACGGCACAGTTTAAAGGTGCTTGGAAGTAGGTACAGAGGAGATGTCAGGGGCAAGTTCTTTACGAAGAGGGTGGTGAGTGTGTGGAATGGGCTGCCGGCAACAATGGTGGAGGCATATACGATAGGGTGTTTTAAGAGTTCCTGGATAGGTACATGGAGCTTAGAAAAATAGAGTACTATGAGTAACCCTAGGTAATTTCTAAAATAAGTACATGTTCAGCACAGCATCATGGGCTGAAGGGCTTGTATTGTGCTGTCAGTTTTCTTTGTTTCTATGTTTCTGAAGTGAGATTATTGGTTGTAGGAACTTTTCAATGATGGGGCAATTGAGTGTAGTTCCCTTTTATTCAAGAGCCTAGTGATTGTGGTGTGGTAACTGTTCTTGAAGCTTGTGAGCCCTGAGGCACCTGTACCTTTTACTGATGGCAGCAATGGGTAGAGTAGATCTCTGTTGATGGATGCTGCTTTCCTATGATGATATCTTTAACTAATTCAATCTGAAGTCACCTGCTCAAACAAAATAATCTATTATAATAACATAACCGACTGTTAGCAAAATCAGATCATAGGGATTCTGATCTGATAATGGTAGGATCAATTGCTAATTATGAGGCTAGGTGGTACGTTGCCTTGTCTTCATGGATTGAAGACAAGTTAGAAATGAAAATTTCGTAAGTCAAAGTTCAGCTTTGAAGGAGAGGAAAGTTGTCTCCAATAACAATGACTGAAGGAAAGTTCAAGAGCGAGCAAGCATTGAGCTGTAGAGATTTGAGCAGGGATTAGAGGGGTCAATGGAGTCCAGAAAAATTGGGGAGTATGCAAAAATGATCTAATTACTGGGAACACAGCAAATGATACATGAGGAAAAGTGAAAAGAAGTTTTGGTAGCCTAGCAGTTAGTGCCAGTTCATTTCTGGCACCACTCTGTAAAGAGTCTCTGTACATCCTCCCCCGGAATGTGTGAGCTTTCTCTGGGTCCTCTAGATTCCTCTCACAGTCAATTGAGGTACCAGGTAGATTAATTGGTCATTATAAAGTGTCCTGAGATTGTGAGTGTTAATCAGGGTTGTGAGGTTCCTAGGGCAGCAAGACTTGAAGGGCCTGCTCCACACCGTGTCACTAACAATAGAGTGGATGTGGAGAGGATGTCTCCTATGGAGGAGTCTAAGACCAGAGAGTACAACCTCTGAATAGAAGGATATCCATTTACAGCAGAAATGAGGAAGAAGTTCCTTAACCAGAGAGTGGTGAATCTATGGAATTTGTTGCCACAGACGGTTGTAGAGGCCAAGTTATTCAGTATGTTTAGGGCAGAAATTGATAGATTCTTGATTAGTCAGGGTATGAAGGGATATGGGGAGAAGGCAGGAGATTGGGGCTGAGAGGGAAATAGATCAGCCATGATGAAATGGCAGAGCAGACCCGATGGGTCAAATGGCCTAATTCTGCTCCTTTGTCTTATGGTCTTATGGTCTAAAGAAAAAAAAAAATAAAATTAAATAATACCTTGGTTATTGCAGTTACAGTTTAGTTGCAAACTGTAAATGGAAATTAATTCAGGTGTCTGGAATTTGATGAAACTGATTAAAATTCACAACTTCAAATCAATGAGAGGGCTGGAAACCTATTCAAAGAGCCCGTTTACAAAAAGCATGAATAAAGAAACAATGACACAATTATTTGGGATCAATATCAAATTCTATAACTTCAGAAAACTCTTCCTCTGCTGGTATCAGAACTGGTTCATGCCATGGTACATCTTTCATCTGTAATATAGGTTGTTGTTTAATTCTCTCTTCATTGGCACAGTCTGACCTACTGAACATTTCCTACTGCTCTACATTTCACCGATTTTATGTTCCTTTGTTTGTATTCTCTTTCTCTGTCTTTTTCATTAACCTACCAACTGGATCTCTATACATATCTACAACAGTATCACATTTTCTGAAATATTCCATTTTTCCCCATTCATCCTTCCCCCATCCTCTCTGCAAGTTGAAACAAACTTGTTTTTCTCTCTTTCCAATTTCTTTGAAAGGTTCTTGACTGGTTTCTCTCTGCTGGCATGCTGAGTGTTTCCAGTTCAATGTCAGGAACCGAGTTTATCTCTTCGCACAGATTTCTTACCTTTGAATTGAGGTTTATTTATTTATTTGTTTAGAGATACAGTGCAGAATAGGCCCTATCGCCCCTTTAAACTGCCCCACCCAGCAATCCATCAGCTTAACCCTAGCCTAATCATGGGACAATTTACACTGGCCAATTAACCTACCAGCTGGTACACCTTTGGACTGTGGGAGGAAACCAGAGCACCCGGAGGAAGCTCACACACTCATGGGATGGATGTACAACCTTGCTGACAGAGGACACTGGAATTGAACTCTGAGCCCCGACTCCCTGAGCTTTAATAGAATGGCACTAACCACTATGCTACCATAATCTTCTTAAATATCTGAGATTACAAAATACATTTATTCTTTTCATTATTGATTTAAATAATTATCCTCCCAGCAGTTCAATAGTTGTAAACAATATCACAATTGACTCTCTTCAGTTGCTATTCCCATGTACAAGATTAATTTTAATTTGTTTGGCTTGTTTGTCTTCTTCTCTAGTTGGAAGTTAAATTGTTCAGTCAGAGCTGTGGAATATGACTTATTATGGTAATAATTTCTTTAGTGTTCTGAACGCAAAGGGTTCCCAATTAGCGAACGTAATAAATGAAATATGGAATTTTAAGGAAAATATTTGAAGTATAGGTTCCTTAGGTTGTCATAGCTGAGGGGAGATAAGCTCCCACTATGTACTAAATGCTCTCAATTGTGTGTGCCTCAGACGAGCCTCTGACAACCAAGTCCAACTCCTAGACTTCACGTGTGGCTTAGCTACGAAACCCGATGGGGCCATTTCTGCTAATAGGAGAAGAGACAAAGGTAGGTTACTGGCATCTTAAAACCAGTCGTTTTGGGCAGGTGGGATTTGTCAGCTCTGGTTGGCAGCTCACCTAGGAGAAGGAAAAAAACTCGATCTCAAGCATCTGCTGCCTTGCAGCTATACCCATTCATGAGGAAGGCTTCGGGAATAAACTCCAAAGAAAAATCCAGAAGTGGAATCCCTAAGTCAGAACTATGATAAGTTCAATGCTGACTGGCAACTCCTGCGATGCCCCTGATGCCAAATTGTATTGGTCTCTGCCATTCTTTTGGATTCATCAGCTGCATGCAGAGGGGTATCCTGCTGCTTGGTCAACAATTTGCTCTCCATATCTTACTGCCCTGACTTGCATATCAGGATTAGAGCTGGGATACCTTTCCATGATCGAGCCCGACCAATAAAAGGCCTCAGAAAAATTTGAGGCATGGGAAGATAAGCAATAAAGTCAAGTCCCTTCTGAAGTGTGAACACTGTAATTTTAATTTTAAACACACACTGACTTTCAGCACTCTAGTAATATTAATCATAACAAGTAAGTTTTGTTTTTCTCCCCCAGTCAAACAGAAGAGATTCTGCAGATGTTGGAAATCTTGATCAACGTACACAAAATGCTGGCCTGTCTCTTAAAATTGGCTTCAACATTTTCAATTCTTTTATTTTTGGTTGAAGTTTGATGGAAGGTTGCTTTTATGACATAATCACCAAAAAGATTACTGGTTGTTGTATGTTATTCAGAATCCACATACAGTACTGTGCAGAAGTCTTAGCACATTTACAGTATATATAGATATAATGCCTAAGGCATTTGCACAGTATTACTGCCAAAAAAAAATAACAAATTCCATGACATATGTGAGTGATGACAAACCTGATTCTGATATGGGTCTCTGCTGTGGATTAGAGTGGGAAGGGAGCAATTGGTTGGGAAAATATGAAGGGAGCAGGAAGCACCAGGGAGACATTCTATAAGGATCAATAAACCAGTTGTTTGGAATCAAATAACTTCGTCTGGTGTCTCAGGGTGGGGTCTGTCTGCACCTATGCCTTCCACGCCCCGGTACACCTTCTCTGCCACCTGCCCAATACCCCTCCTGCAGCGCTCCACCATTGCCATTCCCAGCAGCTTTTGCTCCTGCCTGATTACAAACTCGGTCTGTACTCAAATGTTGAAATATACAGTACTGTGCTAAATTCTTAGACACCCTAGGCTATATATATGTGCCTACGATTTTTGCACAGTATTATTATGTATTTCTTTAAGCTGACAAATTACACAGCAAAAGCAGCACTAAATAGAACATTACAAAAACTATTAATGAACGTAATGTCAATGATGGGCCCTTCACTTGAATCCAGGGCAAGTGAAAGAATCAAAATCTTTCCCTGGATGGCATCATTGATATGAATTGATTTTTCTTCAGCGTAATTTATGGTGATAAATCCTGAGAAGTTACAAGTTATTCAGTACTAATGTGTAGAGGTGAGATGCACTGAATCTCCACAACTCTGAGGTGAATCACTTTGGATAACTTGAAGCATTTTCACGTCTTCCCTGTACTAACACCTGGTCAGAGGTCAGCTCTCTGATATCAAGTTAGTGGCACAGAACAATATCCAAGGTAGAAATAATGTAGTACAGAGCCCTCAACAAAGAAACCACACTGGGCATTGATAAATATAATCCCCCAAGTTTGCTGCACTTAATATTTATCTTAATCGCACATATATCTACCTATTTTAACCTGCAAAACATAAGTCATGGAGCAGATCTCCCTTTTTTGTGTTTGGATGAAGAAATTTCCTAGGTTCAATATTACTGATACCCTTGTGCATTTAATACTTCATTAATATTTGTGTAATCTTGTAAATATGTACTTTGTTAAGCATTCTTGTTTGTCTAAACGATTCATTACGAGTTACATGTATGAATAAGTGAATTTGCGTATGTCATCATACTACCACATGATACACGTATGACAACCATGATACATGGACTCGCATTTCGGACTCCCATGAACTTCCTTTGAATTAGTTTGAAGGTTACAAAATGTAACAACTATCTTCTAATTTTCTATTCAATAATTGAAATGTGCAACATACTGAGAATCTTTGTGCAATTACCAGCATGTCTGCTCTATTTTCTTTGTCCTGGTTTACTTGTCCTAGTGCAGGAAGTGAGTTATTGGCCCAGTACATATACTCTACATATTCTTTGTCCTTTGTCGGAAGTTTATGGAGAAGAGAAAGAATTAAAACAAAATATGTTAATTACAACTTTCAAAAAAGTTTTGCAGCAGTTTAGAACTTCTTTTCAATGAAGAATTTAATTGAGTGCTGCAGTATACACTGCTGTTGAAAGAAGATCCCTGCATTCGCTCTCTCTCTCTCGATGTTGATGAGTGAGAGCCTGTTGCTCCTCGAGTTGGTGAACTTGGACAACCAAAACAGTGAGCTATTGGTTTCCCCTCTCACTGTTGCACAACCAGTATCTCTCTCTCCCTCGCTAGTGATTCTGTCATTGATTCTTTGGGAATTTTTTTTGTTTGTTTTGTGGATGTCTGTGAAGAGTAAGAATTTCAGGTTGTATACTGTATACATTCCCTGATATTAAATTGAACCATTGAGCCATTGAACCATTGAATTTTATATGATTATACTAAATAATCACCTAAATATTGGTAAATAAATGATTGGTACCACCTCAGCTATAGTACTGATCATAATTAGTGAAATGATTTAAAAATGTATATTATAAAAAAATAAAAGGTCACTGGGATTTAACTACTGCAATATTCCATACATTCAGTGGCCACTTTATTAACAATACCTGTAAACCTGCTCATTAATGCAAATATCATATCAGCCACTCAATGCATAAAAAGCATGCAGACATGTTCAGTAGGTTCAGTTGTTGTTCAGATCAAACATCAGAAGGGGAAGAGATGTGTTCTAAGTAACTTAGACTGTGGAATGATGGTTGGTGCCAGACGGGGTGTTTTGAGCTTCTCAGAAACTGCTGATTGCTTGGAATTTTCACGCACAACAGTAGTGTGCAGGGGTTTCCAACCTTTTTTATGCCATGGACCCCTACAGTAACTGAGAGACGTCCTTGGATCCCAGGTTGGGAACCGCTGATCTCAAGTTTACAGAGAAT
The DNA here is from genome assembly GCF_048418815.1 of Hemitrygon akajei. NCBI lineage: Eukaryota > Metazoa > Chordata > Chondrichthyes > Myliobatiformes > Dasyatidae > Hemitrygon > Hemitrygon akajei. The sequence continues at coordinate 74,704,078 of NC_133137.1, read as the reverse complement.
GGTGCAATATATTAAAAAATCCAGTAAATGGTAGTTCTGTGGGCAAAAATGCCTTGTTAATGAGAGAGGCCAGTGGAGAATGGCCAGACTGGTTCAAGCTGTCAAGCTGACAGGAAGGCAACAGTAACTCAAATAACCATGCATTACAAGAGTGGTGTGCTGAAGAGCACCTCTGAATGCACAACACATCAAAGTGGAGAGGAGTGCCAGAAGATGATGACCATAGAATCAGTGACCATTCCATTAAGTACATAATAAAGTAGCTACTGACTGTATATCATACTTATATTTAAATAGATATTTGCTGATATTTCCTCCTCATATTACTTTAATCTCTTAACTACTTTGTGTTGAACTTAAATGATACCATATGTGAATTATTTTGAGATCTTTTTCCCCTTAAATAAGCTAGAATATAAAAGCTCCATTTATTTCCATAGACAAAGTAGTTTACATCATTAAGCACAGATGGAAGCAGGAGAATACAGCAATATATTGTTCTCCAAAGCATTCCCTTGTTTCCCCAACACTTCGAACTACCAACTGCAAAAATGTTGTGTTGTTTTGATTTATTAGTGGAATGAAATGAAAAAGCAAGTAACCAGATCAATCTGGGCTGTTGTGAGTTAGCTTTCAATAAGAACACTAGAAGTGATGTATGAAGAATTGGTTTTCAATGGAGGCTTAGAATGCTAAATACTCTAAAGATAGCAAATAAAATGGAAATAAGGAAGTGGAAAATGCTGGTGATACACAAAATGTTAGGCAGCATCTGTGGAGAGAACTAGAGATAACAATATATGTTGGTGTAAGAAATATGGATATGGCTCAGTCCACCATGGGTTACACCCTCCCAAACATTAAGCACGTGTACAATGAATGTCTCAGAAAAGCAGCATCCATCAGCAGGGACCTCACCACAGAGGACATGCACTCTTTTCATGGCTGCTATCAAGCAGAAGGTACAAGAGCCTTAGGGTTCTCATCACCAGGCCAGGAACAGTTTCTACCCCTCAACCATCAGGTTCTTGAACAAAAGGGGATAACTTCACTCAACTTCACTCGTCCCATCATTGAAATGTTCCCACAGCCGATGGACTCACTATCAATGACTCCATCTCATGTTCTCAATATTTATAGCTAATTTATTTACATTGTTTTTCTTTTTGAATTTGCACAGTTTGTCATCTTCTGCAATCTGCTTGAATGCCCTAGTTGGGCAGTCTTTCACTAAATCTATTATGGTTATCATTCTACAGATCTGTTGACTTGTTGAGTACGCCCACAAGAAAATGAATCTCAGATATGTTTATGGTGGCATATGTGTACTTTGGTAATAAATTTACTTTGAACATCAGAGCTAGAAAAAGGTAGGACTAAAACAAGGATTAAGTTTCAGGTAAAGTATCAGAAAGGGATAACAAGCAGACTAAAGGTGATATCTGTTATGGAATAGAGACCAGGAGACACTGAATGGGGCAAATGCTGGTGAAATGCAATGAGAAAAGTCATACTGAAGGTATTATAAAGAGGAGGAGATAAATTAAATATGAAATACCAGAAGATGAAGAGAGAGAGGAAGACAGTGAATGCTGTATGTGTGAGATACAAGACTGGAATGGTTTGCTAATTGGATTCTTTGAATACAGTGTTGAGTTCTGAAGGTTGTAATGTGCTTAGTCAGAAGACAAGGTTTTATCCCTGATGTTGACATTGAGTTTCATTGGAATTATGTAGGAAGCCAAAGACAAAGGGGTCAGAAAGGGAGAAGAAGTCAGAGTGATTCCTTACATTAATGGCATGTGTTATGGATTAACCTTTCTAAACTGGAATGGAGAAGAAGTGGTTACTTTATCAGTGCAGTAGACACATTCTCCACTGTACAAAACACTACATTTTTCTAACAATTCTAACAATGTACAGGATCAGAATCAGTTTTAATATCACCGGCATATGTCGAGAAATTTGTTGACTTTGCAGCAGCAGTACAATGCAATACACAACAACAGGAAAAATGTGAATTACACCAAATACAAACGTATATACATTGAATAGTTAAATTAAATAGTAGTGCAAAAATAGAAATTAAAAAGAGAGTTAATGTTTATGGGTTCAATATCCATTCAGACAACGATGGCAGAGGGGCAGAAGCTGTTCCTGAATCATTGAGGGTGTGCCTTCAGGCTTCTGTACCTCCTTCCTAATGGTAGAAATGAGAACAAGGCATGACCTGTGAGATGGAATTCCTTAACAACGTATGTGCCTTTTTGAGGCATCGCTCCTTGAAGATTTCCTGGAGACCACGAGGGCTAGTGCCAATGATGGAGCTGACTAACTTTACAATGCTCAGCAGCTTATATCGATCCTGTGCAGAGCCTCCCCCTCCCCCAAGGCAGACAGTGATGCAGCCAGTTAGAACGCTCTCCACTGCACACCCGTAGAAATTTGTGAGTGTCTTATTCAGCTATCACTTTTGACAAACACAAGATGGGAAGTCATGTGGTCGGTCTTCCTTGACATCAAGCTTCCTGCATGTTCATCTCATGTCTTACAAGACCCAACTGTGGTGGTGACATATCTCAGGCATCTCTTGGATCAGATAGGACCATAATTACCATTGAGCTGGCACCAAGGACAGGACTGTCATTCCCAATTACCACACTTTTTTCATTGGTCCTATGGCCTTTCTTAGCTTGTGCACAGTTAGCAAATTATCCCTGTCACCTGCTTTGCTGGACACAGTGAGTAGCCATAATTTGTTTTCTAATACGTTGCACCTGTCTGTTTGGTTCTGTCCTACCTCAGTACCCTTGTCATTATGTTATCTTTAGTACTTCAATTCTACAAGCTCCTAGAGACATCCTGAGTAGGAGATTTCTAAAGGCTGCTTTCTTCCAGCATATTGATCCAATCATGTAAACCATGTCTGACTTGTTTAACATTCAGGGATATGCCTCATCCTGCGATGTGTTCCTTAACACAAAATGCAAATTAAACCCATGGGCTATATCCCAGTGTCTGGCTGCTTCACGTGTTAACAGGCAGCATTTATGAAGGTGGTAATTCTACATAATTGGTTCTGCCTGCCTTCTTCCAAAGAGCCTGTGAAAACATTGTTATAAACATTTCATGCTTCTCCTTAACCAAACCCAGTATTCTTCAGTCAGAAACATAGTGCTTATCACATTCATTCGTTTAAAAAGGTTCACGCTTGTTTTCTATACTGGCAGTGAAATTCTAGCATTCAAGAGACATAAGGAGATGTGTTGGTGGTCACTGAGAAAGGATATTGGGATGTGGTTAGGTGATAAGTGTTTGGAACTGATGGAAGAGGTGATTAGGGCATGGCACAGAGGTGAATATCTGATCAGGATGCCTGAGCTGATTACAGTCCTGGTGAGAGTTGGAATGTATTTGTCACAGGGTAGTACTGCATGAAAACAAGCCCTTCATACCCTTCTACAATGACATTGGTATACACCAAGTTCTTCCCGTTTGCCTGCATTTGGCCCTAATCCCTCTCATCCCCTCTCATGATCCAACATGGCTACTTCATAATCCTTAACTGCTGACTAGTTACTATCAAGACACTTCACTAAACTGAAGTGTGTTTTAACTGCTTGGTTAAGGACTGCTGCGGCATATAAATCCTACACTGCTAATTGTGGCAACTCGAACAAGTGACTGCCACAGCTGGTGACCCCATGGATTGTGATCCTTGAATGATGTGTCCTTCAATCAATCCAATAGTAATGTTCCACAAAGTTGACAAAATACATTCCATCCTTTATTAGCAACGAGCAAAACATACAATCTTGAAATGACGTAACTTATGAAACTAAGACTAGCAATGTTAGACCTACTTAAGCAGACTTAAAGAAAGTTAAGTAATTTCAAATTTAATTAAGTGAAGTTAAACATAATTAAGTGATCATCAAAAGATATGACATCCGTCAGTCCCCAACTCTTAAACAGCCCAGAATAAAGCATGAATATGTAACTTATTCTCTTTGCTTTTACCACGCCCCCACCCATGTAACTAACTACTGTAATAAACTTAATAAAGGCACATTACAGAATATAATGCAGATAGAAAACAGGTGCATGGCTTCTACACTGCTCATGGGCTTTCTTTATACTAATGTATTTTTTGCAACTGACATCAACATGTACACACATATTCTTTGCATTCTAATTTCAAAATCAGTCTGTTGTTGGCCAAATCAAAGGTGGTGGTGAATCAGCATATAGGAGGGAGATTGAAAATCTGGCTGAGTGGTGCCATAATGACAACCTCTCACTCAAGGTCAGCAAGGCCAAAGAGTGATTATTAACTTAAGGAGGAAACCAGAGATCTATGAGCCAGTGCTCATTGGGGAATCAGAGTTGGAGAGGGTCAACACCTTTAAGTTCCTCGGTGATATTGTTTTGGAAGATCTGTCCTGGGTTCAGTATGTAGATGCCATTATGTAGAAAGCATGGTAACACCTCTACTTCCTTAGAAGTTTGCAAAGATTTGGCTTGACATCTAAAATATTGACAAACTTTTATAGATGTGTGGTGGAGAGTAGATTGACTGGTTGCATCACAGGCTGATATGGAAATGCCAATGCCATTGAATGGAAGATCCTGCAAAAAGTAGTGGATATGGCCCATTCCATCATGGGTAAAGTCCTCTACACCTTTGAGCACATCTACATGGAGCACTATCGCAGGAAACCAGCATCCACCATCAAGGATCCCCTCCCCCTACCATCCAGGCCCTGCTCTCTTCTCACTGCTGCTATCAGGAAGAAGATAGGGCAGCCTCAGGACTCATTCACCAGGCTCAAGAACAGTTACTACTCCTCAACCATTGGACTTTTGAACAATAGGGGAATAACTTCACTCAACTTCACTCTCCCCCATCACTAAACTGTTCCCACAACCTATTGACTCACTTTCAAGGACTTTTCATCTCAGGTTCTCAATATTTATGTATTTATTTATTTATTAGCATTTTTTTTTCTTTTGTATTTATACAGTTTGTTGTCTTTTGCACATTGTTATTTCTTTGACAGTCCTTTCGGATATGGCGTCTCATTGATCCTATTGTGTTGTTTGGATTTACTGAGTATGCCAGCCAGAAAGCAAATCTCAGGGTTGTACAGTATATGGTGACATATATGTACTCTGATAATACATTTTCTTTGATCTTTGAACTTTTTCTGGGAAAGAGTACTACCTGTGCATCTGGTTATGTTTAGAGAACACGATTTTGATCAAATTTGTTCACATATTGCACAAAATATTGACCTGATCATACCTCATTTATATTCATTTATGAAACTCTCACCAGTGTGGCGCAGTGTCCAAGCTGGAGTTGGTACTGCCCCCTTGTGTTTGCTCGGCAGAAGACAAGCCATAGTGTGTTTGACTGCAGATTGCGGCAAGATTCAAGAACTCAAGGACTTAGACTATATATTTTTTGTGTGACTGTACTTTACTGATGTCTTATATGTGCTTGTTATCTTATATATGCCTTGTGCTGTTTGTGACTGTTGGCACTATGCTATGCACCTTGGTCCCTGAGTGACGCTGTTTGTAGTTATTCATGGGGTTTCATGTTTGTTTGAATAACTATTAAACTTGAACTTTAACAAACTTAAACATAAGCCTATTTCTGGTGGCTGTTTGTCCAAGAGGATCAAGTTTGATGAGCAAATCAGAAGGACAGACCATAAGCAATACACCAGCAGTGTATGAAGCTGCAAGATCCTGCTACCACTCTGACTATGGGGGCAAATAAGTGATCTAGACATCAAATGGTCTTCCAAGGATCTTATAGTATGAAGATTATAATATAAGTAACAAGTCCATGTACTGTATGTTCCATTAAAATACTGAGAGAAGACATCTCTTGGAGAGTGAAACTGAAGTTAGTGAGAAAGGCAGTGGGTGGTGGGGTCTCTTGCTCAGCCAATCCCCCTCCCCGATCAGGGTCACATGAAATCATGGGAGCAGGCGGTGGATGATTGTATGAGTGGCTGGTGCATATCATAAATCCTGGTTATGTTACTACTGACATCAGGCAGACAGTCTCTAAAGAGTATTGATAATGGCTGGGGTCACCTGTCTTGTAAAGTCACTGCCCAGAAGAATGCAATGGCAAACCACTTCTGTAGAAACATTATGCAATTTGGCCCATCGAGTCTGGTCCGCCATTTCATCAAGGCAGATCCATTTCCCTCTCAGCCCCAATCTCCTGCCTTCTCCCTGTTATCCCTTCATGCCCTGACTAAACAAGAATCTGCCAACCTCTGCCTTAAATATGCCCAATGATGCTGCTGTGGCAATGAATTCCACAAATTCACCGCTTTCCAGCTGAAGAGATTTTGGTATCTTGAGCATCTGGAATTTTAATTCATCCAATACAGCAGTGGTTCCCAGCTTGGGTCCACAGACCTCTCAGTTAATGGTAAGGCTCCATGGCAGAAAAAAGGTTGGGAACTCTTGCACTATTGGCTGTCATCCCTTCAGCTGCTTAAGATCAGCCACTCCCTTCCTAAATGTCTTTACTTCTAATAACTTTTTGTTCTTCAAAGAAACTTTTATGCCTCTACCTTTGGTAAGATTTTGTGTATCTGTCCTCATGAAGTTTTGTGTCAACTTTTGATTAATCACTATTTGATTTGTAAAGAACTTTGAGAATTTTTTACAATTTTATGAGTGATACATACACGATGATAGAGTTTTGTAAATTAAACTCTGTTTCTCTTCACCCGTAATCCCTTAGTCGTACAAGAATCAGCAAAATTTAACAAGCCACAATATATATTTTCAAATCAAGTTCAATACTTCTGCATTGATCATTGTACTATAGATAGTAACAGATTTAACCTTATTTCTTACTTATGTAAACCAGATGTGTATGTTTGCAATTAATGACATTAATCTGGATAATCATTTGCTAAATGTTTATTGGGAATAACTGCATGTGGAGGATGACGTGCTGAGATAAAAATGGCTTGAGAAAAACAGACATATTTAACAGTATTAATTCCAACAAATCTATTTTTATGGATGTTTCAGTATTAGAAAATCAACTGAAAATTCTTAACAAGGATGTGATTAAACAAGATTAAAGCTGAAAACAATACTAGGAGGGGTCATTGTGAATTTAGCAAAGACTAATAAGAGTCAAGGAAATTGTTGCCAAAGAATCAAGCTCCGGATGATAATGCTAAAAATGTTTGCTCATTGTGTTGTACTCTGCTTGTAGAACTATGTTTTGCTCAAATCAAAGGCAGTTATGTGATGCAATTTGCACTATCTACCAGGGCTGAATATTTAGGGATCTTAAGGGAGTGGAGGGAAATGGAGAGGATTATAAGGGCCTCCCTACCATCTACTGGGGGATGCAGGGCTCCTAGTATTATCGAGGATTTCACCCATCCATCCAGCATCCTACCATTGACATTCTACCATCAGGCAGAAGACTCCGATGTATAAAGACAAGAATGGTCAGGATGGGAAATAACTGCTTCCCTTAGGCCATTAGGCTTCTGAGCACTCTGCCGCTTCATATTCAAAGTGTCATCGGATAATTTGTACTGTACCTTACAATATTTAATTTATGCATTTTACTTTGTTTATCTATGCATAGTTCATTTGTAGATTCTATTCTTACTTTTCTGAGTTATTGTGTGTAATATGTGTGTTAAGTGTACCACTGTGCTTTATACCGTGATCCAGAGGAACATTGTCTCATTTGGCAGTATACTAGTCAAGTCAGGTCAATTTGCTTTTTATTGTCATTTCGACCGTAAATTGTTGGTACAGTACACAGTAAAAACGGAACCACGTTCCTCCAGGACCATGATGCTACATGAAACAACATAAAATGACACTAGACTACAGATCTACACAGGACTGCATAAAGTGCACAAAATAGTGCAGGGCAGTACAATAATTAATTAATAAATAAATAAATAATTAATAAACAAGACAATAGGCATAGTAGAGGACAAATTTCAATATAATAATAAATGATATAGATGTCAGTCTAGACTCTGAGTATTGAGGAGTCTGATGGCTTGGGGGAAGAAACTGTTGCACAGTCTGGTCGTGAATGCCTGAATGCTTCGGTACCTTTTGCCAGATGGCAGGAGGGAGAGGAGTTTGTATGAGGGGTGCGTAGGGTCCTTCACAATGCTGTTAGCTTTGTGGGTGCAGTGTGTGATGTAAATATCTGTAATGGCGTGAAGAAAGACCCCGATGATCTTCTCAGCTGACCTCACTATCCGCTGCAGGGTCTTGCGATCCGAGATGGTGCAATTCCCGATCCAGGCAGTGATGCAGCTGCTCAGGATGCTTTTGATAAATCCTCTGTAGAATGTTGTGAGGATGGGGGTGGGGGGTGGGAGATGGACTTTTCTCAGCCTTCGCAGAAAGTAGAGACACTGCTGGGCTTTCTTGGCTATGGAGCTGGTGTTGAGGGACCAGGTGAAATCCTCCACCAGGGGAACACCAAGAAATTTGGTGCTCTTAATGATCTCAGAGGAGTTGTCAATGTTCAGCAGAGAGTAGTTGCTCCATGCTCTCCTGAAGTCAACAAACATCTCTTTTGTTTTGTTCATATTCAGATATAGGTTGTTGGCTCTGCACCAGTCATTAGCCACTGCACCTCCTCTCTGTATGCTGACTCATCGTTCTTGCTGATGAGACCCACCATGTATATACTACATGGTGGGTATACGCCATAACTATACATATAGTTAAATGACAATAAACTTGACATGATTTGACTTAATATGTAAAAGTTGAGAAAGGGTTTTTTGAGATTGTGACGATAGAAACTGAGAGTTATGATTGCCAATGGTAAAAAGATGTAGAACAAGAAAGTATGTTCACAGGGTCATGTACAGAAACGGCCACGGATAGATTTTACTTGAACTAATTTTGCAATGGAAAACCATATCATTTGTCTGGAAGGAATCGACAAAGCTGTGTATGTAAAGTCACTGGAAGGCTGATGAGGATACAATATCTCTTTAAATCAGCTGCTTCGCTGTTCTTTATCTGTGCATATACTGATTTTTAAATGAATTGTTGCTGCCATACAGGTGTCTCAGTATGCTTATAAGACCATCTCCTCCTGGATTTGATTTACGAAATTTCACTAACATTTACAATTGCCAATGGTCCCATATATTCTCCCCACCAGAGAAGTTGGCCTCGTTCTGTACAGTTCTTTTTCTTAATCCTGATCTGATAATTCTCGGCAGTATAGCAGTCATGCATACATTTCACTTTATTCTGGCTGAACACTTTCCCCAGTGACATAGAGCACACTATTTTAAACAAAGTTAAAACATAGGATAGTTTATCAACTATTATTCAGCAACCATGTATAGCCTGCTTGTAAATTATGCCTGCAGTTTTATTGTTCCAAATTCTGTCACTTTTTTGAAATAAAGGAGCACAATTTTGCTGAATCCCTTTAAATGCATGAACATCCACAAGAATTAATTGTCTTAGTGGTATTTCTACCAGATAGGCTTGTGCTATTGACCTTGCATAAGAGCATTATTAATAAGAATGGAATTTGCTGATGTACATGCCTTTCTGTGAATTTCTCTCTGAGTAAAATACACCCTTTTTTTTGCTTAGAAAACCAAATTCATTGTGTTTAGTATTTATTTATTGATTATTGAGATATAGCGTGGAATAGGTCCTTCTGGCCCTTTGAGCCATGCCTCCCAGAAATCCCTCAATTTATTCCTAAATGACCAATTAATCTACCAACCAGTACGTCTTTGGGATGTGGGAGGAAACAGGAGCACCTGGAGGAAATCCGTGTGGTCACGGGGAGAATGTGCAAACTGCTTACAGGAAGTGGCAGGAATTGAACCTGGGTCGCTGGTACAATAAAGCATTGTGCTAACCACCAATGCTATCATGCCACCCCCATGCTTCAAACCCTCTTGCTACCAGCTTGCTCTCCTTGCTGCTACTTTCATTGCCTCTGTCCACCTCTGGTAAAAGGCAGCATGCCTGGTGAACAAATGGCCTTGAGGAAACAAATATTAATGATTTTCATTTTGACATAAGTCATTTGATTTTCTTAGATACTCATTTCATTTTTCCAAATTGTTGATTTGTGCAAAAATGTTGGAAACTTCAAACCTGAAAGTTATATTTATTCTATCAGATGTGCCAATTACATAGAGACATTTAAGACTCAAGATTTATAGCTATTTCAACATAGCCAAATAATTGTCAATGTGTAATGTTTCAAATGTTAAAGATTTCACTTTGATTTTTGTTGAGTTGTTGGTATTGTAATGTCATGAACCCTGTGGGCCTCTGGGGCTTGCCATAGAGCATTGGGCTTCTGGGTTTCCTGAGCACCTGTGCTTCCTAATTGTTGCATTAACGAGAGACACTAAACCTTGGTGCTTTCTATTTAATCTTGTCAAGTTATTTGTGACAGCACGGGTTTTCTGCTTTCTATGATTATTTTATTCGGACCCCAGATTAGTGCTGACAGGGGAGTCCTTGTGTGTAGAATGATTTGTCTCTTGGTGCCGCTCGGTTGTACCACCGATGCTTTGCTGATATTCCTATGTATAACCTCTTGTTTTCAGTCTCTACATGGGAGTCTGCCGTTCCTCTGCACCTGAGTTCAGTCATTGCCTGCACTCACCACGACAAAGTCTGCCGTTCCCCCACACCTGGATTCAGTACTACTTGCACAGAATATGACACTGTAATACTTTTACAATCTGTTCCCCATTTTGTCAAATCTTTACAATCTCACAGCGCAAAAAAAATCCAATGCCCAGTGTTCTTCAGTAGGGGCTTCCCAAGGTCAAAACATTCTTAACCATTCATCTGCATTTTCTCTCACATTTACACCCTAGTACAAGAATAATGGTGCTTTAAAACCAGTTACTTCGGGCAGACGGGGCTTGTCAGCCATGGTTGGCAGCTCATCCAGGAGATGGAAAACTCTGATACCAACGCTCCACTGTCTTGTGGCTATACCCACTCATGGGGAAATAATCCCAGAGGAAAAATCTGGAGCTGGAATCCTATGTTGAGTTCAACGCTGACTGGCAACTCCTGTGATGCTGCTGGTGCCAAACTTTATCGGTCCCTGTCGTTTCTTTGAATTCATCAGATGCGTGGCAAGGGGAGCTGGCTGCAAGGGCAACAGCTTGCTCTCCATATTGTACAGCCCAGTCTTGCTTATCTAGACAGACAGGATCCAACATCCACGGTTGACCATGACCAACAGAGGCTTCTACACCTTGGCACAAGAATAATGCCTAAAAGAAATTAAAGAAATGCATGGAAACCTTATGGGTCCTGCTGAGCAGCACACATTCATTTTTGTATTATACTCCCAATGAAGAAAAAAAATTGCACCAAGCATGTAATTTTGTATTGCCTATCTGACTGTTCAGAGAAAGAAGAAAGAAAGTTATTTCCATATGAATGCTAAAAGAGGATTAATAGATATCTATACCATAGGTGTGCTGCAATACAAAAAGAAGGCTTAACACTTGAGGAGCTCCATCACTCAGATTTAATTTGAGTTTCACAACAAGTGGATGAAAGAATCTATTATACATGCCCTTAACAATTGATGAACCATGACAGGATGAAATCATTAAACATTCTTAAGGATTCAGAACTATCCAAAAGTATTAGCTACTGTTCATATTGTTTAATACCATATATATGCCTAAACATTTGTACAGTACTGTATAAAAAACAGTTCTATTAAAAGAAATATGCTTTACAATGCATAAAATGCCCAGTAGGTGTACAATTTTTAAAACATATTAAATTGTTTTTAAAATTACATATTATTATTACAAAGTATTTAGTATGTAAAATAGCAATTTTTTTTGTCTGATCCAAATTAGAATTTTCTTTTAAACCCCTTCTCTTAGTAATAATGTCTTAGATGTGGTTGAATGGAATAGTTCTGACATTTTAAAGCAAAAATTCAGCAGAAAGTGAACTGGAGGCAAATGACATTTAATTACTCATGTTCAATCATTCAGATCCACTAATCGCTGTCCCATGAGTTTGATCATCATATCAGATTGACTTTTACTTTCATGATAAAAATCTAACGAGTTGAAAAAGCACAGAACTATATGATGGAGCTATTGGAAAAAAGAACTGAAGCTAATTCTTCAGGTTAAAAATTTTGCATTTCCCCCCTCCCCACTACTTTCAAATCTCTTACTATCTCTCCTTTCAGTTAGTCCTGATGAAGGGTCTCGGCCCAAAACGTCCACAGTGCTTCTCCTTACAGATACTGCCTGGCCTGCTGTGGTCCACCAGCATTTTGTGTGTGTTGTTTGAATTTCCAGCATCTCCAGATTTCCTCGTGTTTGCTCTTCAGGTTAAGAGTTAATTTTAAGCGAACCTGTTCTTCCAGAAAGGAATGGATTTGGCAGAAATGCTAATTGTTTTCATCTCACTCAATATAATTTTTCATTCATTCTTTTACTTCATTCTGCCATCTGTGTTCTTGTGTTCCATCGTTCAAGACTCAGTTGCTGAAACAGTCACAATAAGGAAGAATGGTTAAGGAAGTGCGGTTTTATAGGAAAAATGTCGAACAATTTGTGTTCCTTTATGTCTGTATGAGGGTACAGGTTGTCCTTCATCATCTACTCACAAAGATAATTTACTTTCTTAATCAATTTAAACACATTTTTTGAACAGAAAGTAGGCAACAATAGACATCACTTCATAGAATCATGGAATAGTTACAGGACAAAGAATTTTATCAGAGCAAATCTCTAGCTCCTTACCCACAGCCCCCTCTTCAACGCCTTAACAATATTCTCTACCATATATCTTCCTTATTCCCTTTTGAAAGCACATTGGATCATGCATTCACCAGCGAGTGCTTTCTTTACTCTAGCTACTTACTTACTGCCCATTACACCGCTGGCTTTTAGGGCATCAATAAAGGTCCCCCATCATTGGTGGTGTTCAGTCATGTCAATAGCTTCCTCGCTCGGTTTTCACTACTGGGAGTCATGCAGGTCCTGAGTGGAGACTCAGGAATACCGTTGCACACAGATGTTGAAGGGGTCTTCATTGCTCTTCATTGCTTTTGTTTTACCAGTTGTTAGCCCAAACGCTCAAACCTACAGGACCGGTGGAGGAAATGTACCATTCTGGAGTTATATCCACAAATAAGGGAATGCCTAACGATTTTCCTAGCTATTGAATCCCCATCACTAATACGACCTAATATTCCTTCGCACTTTGGTGACAGCAAAGTCTTAATTCTCTACTGTGTCTGTTATGAGCCCTGTGGGCTTGAATGGCTTGCTGTCGAGCTTTGGGCTTCTTGAGCGCCTGTTAGAGCTGTCGGAGCCCAAGCGTTTTCTGTGTGGTCTTGTTGGCTTGATTGTGACCGGCACGTCTTTCCCACATTCTATGATTATTTAAAAGGGACTCTCATTCAGCTTTGTAAACAGAGTCCTACTGAGCGTTTGTGGAGAGTGTTTAGTCTCAAGGTGTCGCTCGGTCGTGCCTCTGATGCTCTGTTGGTATTCCTACGTCTAACTTCTTATTTCCCTCTCTTCCTGGTGAGTCTGCTGTCCTTCACTCCCGGGTTGAGTCATTGCCGGGGCTCACTGTGACAGAGTCTGTTGCTCCTCTGCTCCTGGGCTGAGTCACTGCCAGATCTCACCGTGACTGAGGCAGCCATCTGCAGCACCCGGGCTGAGTCAGTGCCAGTGACCACAGAGTCTGCCGTTCCTCTGCACTTGGGTCCAGTCCTGTCGGTGCGACCTGTGACAGTGTCTTTATAAACCCGCCCTGAATTCCATTCAGTCAAAAATCAAAAGCAACCCTAATTATAATTATCAAAAATTGGATTTTAATAGTATTGTAGGTCACAGGGCCTGTATTGTGCTGTAGGATTCCTGTGTTTTTATGTTTTTAACTACTTAAGAGATCCAGGCAGTTATGTTCCCATCTCATGTGGACATGCAGAAACACTGGCTACATATGCTTCCTGGCCTAGATTTCAACTGTCTTTGACTAAATGTAAGCAGTCATAATGAATAGCTATAGAGAGCCACTAGGTTCATGAAAGGACTGAGAAGCGTTACGTTACTGTTGGACAATTTCAGGAGCTGTGAATTGGTTTGAGGCACCAGTAGCATTTTTGGAACAGAGGTGGTGTCTTCAGGAAGCTTTTCTTATGGGATCCAGTGATAGTCAACCCCATTGACCCATGTGCGTAAGGGAACTGAGAACAAATCTGACCTACATATGACTATCTCTTTGTTTCTTCTCTATTGTTTTCTACTGGATTTCCACTCAACCTATCTAGTTAACATCACAATTAGAGTTATCATGCCTTGATAATATGACTGAAACTTGAAATCCGTAAGGAATGTAGGTTCAATTGCTTTAAGCAGGTACTTCAGAATGAGAATCAGGTTTAATATCACTGGTATATGTCATGAAATTTGTTGCTGTGCATAATACATTGCAATACATAATAATAAAAACTGTAAATTACGGAAGTATATATATATAAAATTAAATTAAATAAGTAGTTCAAAAAAGAGAAAAATACATATGATGTCATGGGTTCAATGTCCATTCAGAAATTAGATGGTGGAGGGGAAGAAGCTGTTCAGAATCACTGAGTGTGTGCCTTCAGGCTTCTGTTCCTCCTTCCTGAGAGGTGGGCATGTTCTGGCTGAAGGGGGTCCTTAATAACAGATGCTGCCTTATCCATTTTGCTTGTTGTTTGTTAACGAAGAGTAAAGCTCTGATAGATCTAGTGTCTCCGGGATGGGTAGATCAATGATGATCTGGCACTTAGGTAATAATTACAAACACTTTTTTTGCTCTACCTTCAATTCCAACTCTTTAACAATTATTTTTTATCACAATACTAATTATTTCTGGTTACTTTAATCTATTCCACAAGCTTCTGTTTTGGTCACTACTTTTAATTGTTGAAATATGCATGTATATGTGCATTTGTGTATGAATGTGTACAACACATTTTTACTTATTTATGTGATATAGCGCGGAGCAAGCCCTTTTGGTCCTTTGAGCCGCAATACCCAGCAACTCCTGATTTAACCCTAGCCTAATCGTGAGACATTTTACAATGACCAATTTGAACGTCTTTGGAATGTGGGAGGAAACCGGAGCACCCAGAGGAAACCCACACAGTCACGGGTAGAACATACAAACTCCTTACAGGCAATGGTGGGAATTGAACCTGGGTCGCGGGTATTGTAAAGCATTGTGCTAACCACTACACTACTGTGCCACCGAGCATTATTCTTGGAAGGGTTTTTATCAGCTTTTATAGGCAGGAAATTATTCTGTGGAATATTATCATACAAATGCTCAACGTATAATATCTCTCTTATTTTAAGCCAGTAATGAGACTGTTGAAATAGCACACAGAGGGATTTAATGCGGATATAATATAATTGTATTTTGCAATTTGCATAATATAAAACAGTTTAAATTCTAGAATTACTTCTTCAGTCACTATCATTTGAAACAGAAGAAGAAAACTTCAAAAGGCATGTTTAATAGTCTGAAAAAAATAACAGGCTACAACATGGAAATTAGTCAATGAAAAATTCAGTGTTGACTACCATCAGTCTTAAGAGGCAATTAGTCACATATTACATTTTCAACACTCTCTGTCATTTCTCCCTAAGCTGGTTGTGAAGAGATGTAGATAGATTCATGAGTGACTGCTACTCAACTCTACCTCAGTCAATGACCTGTTCCATATGTCAAATGAGGAACATATTTAATAGTTTTGAATTTAAACATTAAATTCAACTTGCTTATCCAGGGAGTGCTGATTTCTGCAAATTGTACGCTCTGCATGTTCTTTCTTTATGAAATGTGGGAACTGCATGCATACAGGTCAGGAGAACACTCCAGCGCCAGCCCTACAGACAGCAACCTGCTATGCAATCACTCCTGTCCATCCCTACACATTGCAACAGGAATCCCAATATGCACTTTCACCACAGGGATATCAGTGGTTTAAAATGACCATTTCAAATAAAGCTCAGAATTTATAGAAGTGCGAATGAACGGAATCTTCTATGATTTTAACTGGAACTAATTAGAATATTCTGTACTTCATAATGTTGCAAGCTTAATTCCTACTTAAATCATACAGTACTGTTCAAAAGTCTTAGACACAAATACATTGTTGGGATGCATAGAGCGGAGAGTGAGTTTGTAAATCTGGTGGGAGCAAAGGATGTTGGGAATGGCGAGGGTGGTGCGCCCCAGGAGGGATATGGGACAGGTGGCAGAGAGAGTGCCAGGTGCAGGGAGTGGCATGGGTGCAGACACACCCAACCCTGAGATACCAGGTAAGGTCATTCGATTCCAAATAATTGTTTAATTGATCATTACAGAATGTCTTTCTGGTGCTTCCCACCCCCTCCCCTCTCTTTTCCCCTTTCTCCAACCATGTCCCCTCTCCCTGCTCCCTTCCCACTCTCAGTCTACCATAGCGTCCCACATGAGAAGCAGGTTTATAATATGTGCGGCAGCAGTACAGTGCAATGCATAAAATTACTACAGTACTGTGCAAAAGTCTTAGGCACCTTAGCTATATATGTATGTACCTAAGACTTTTGGACAGTACTGTGTATGGTACATATTTTTGCAAAGTATTGTAGATGACAATGTATCCTTTTAGCTTTTGTACTCCTTAACTCAGTGAACCACAGGGTATTCAATTATGCAATGGCCAAATATTTCATTTAGCATTCAGCAGTGTCCTGTGAAGTGATATCAGTGTAAACTGAAAATTAAAACTTACTAACTTATTTGAAAGCTATTGGTGCAACAAAGACTGTCATTTGTATAGAAGCATTTATAGCCATGTGACTTGTTATACAAGCTTGGGAGGGGACCCTTTCATTTTTCACACATATGTATTGAAATCATTTAATAGGCTTCCTAGCCTTCATGTTACTGAATGCCCATTGAAGGTCATCAGCAAATAAATAATTGAACACACTGTGACGTTTGACTGCATAAAAATAAGAATGAACTGATTATAGAGGACAGTATATAGGCAGGTGTATGTCATCTATGCTCAGAAAGAAGACAAAATGTTCAGCAAATTACTCCTGATATCATCAATCCTCATTTTAGTAGTGAGCGTGCACATCACTCACAATCAAGTCCTTCAGTAATCTTACATAATTAGATATACTGAATATGTTCATTTGACATTTATATTTTATTTTGGTTACTTTAGCTGCAATACATGCATAACTGAATAAAGTTAACGTTCACTGTCACCTCCATCATATTAAACTATGTTAAACCAGAAATTTACTTTTCAGAAACAATGACTGATTGATAGGGGACACTGAAAAACAAAATAAGAGCTGTTTCTTTTTCCTCTCATCTCATATATTTTCTCTGCATTCTTTCTTGGACAAGTATTTCAGTTGGAAAGTCCAATGAACTTGCTGTTCGTTAGTTAGTGACTTATATTAACCATCTAAGTCTACCTGGTGCAGCATTGATTCATCAATTTGACAACGATGACAGGCAGTAATCAGAAGGAAAGGGGTGGCACGGTGGTGTAGTGGTTAGCACTGTGCTTCACAGTACCAGCGACCTGGGTTCCGTTCCAGCCGTTGCCTGTAAGGAGTTTGTATGTTCTCCCCGTGACCACGTAGGTTTCCTCTGGGTTTTCCGGTTTCCTCCCACAGTCCAAAGATGTACTGGTTGGTAGGTTAAACGGTCATTGTAAGTTGTCCCTTGATTAGGCTGGGATTAAATCAGGGGTTGCTGGCCAGTGCGGATCCAAGGGCCTAAAAGGCCTACTCCTTGCTGTATCTCAACACATTTTACGAAATCCTTCGGTAGCTTCAGAATCACATTTAATATCACCGGCATATGTCGTGAAATTTGTTGTTTTTGTGGTGCAGACACACCCAGTCCTGAGCCACCAAGCAAGGTCATTTGATTCCAAATGATTGGCTTATTGATCATTACAGAATGTCTCTCTGGTGCGTCCCGCTTCCTCTCTCTCCCTTCCCCTTTTCCGAAGCATGATTCCCCTCTTCCTGCCCAATCTCAGCTCACAATAGAGACCCAAATCAGAATCAGGTTTATCAACACTCACACATCATCAACATTTATTTTCTGTTTTCTGGCAGCTGTACAGTGCTATTCATAAAATTACTACAGTACTGTGCAAATGTCTTGGGCACCCTAGCTATATATACACGTGCCTGAGACTTTTTCCTCAGTACTATACAGTGCAGAGTAAGCCCACCTGGCCCTTCATGCCACACGTCACCAAGCATCATGTCAACCTTGATTTAACCCTAACCAAATCACAGGACATGTTACAATGACTAATTAACTTACCCAATACGTCATTGGACTATGCGAGGAAACCAGATGAACAGGAGAAAACCCACACATTCCACGGGAAGGATATACTGACTCCTTACAGAGTATGAGAAGATTGACCTCTGATTGAACTTCAAGCTGTAATTCTTTCTTTTGCCCATTATGCCACTGGCATTTAGGACAACAATGAAGGTCCACCATCTCTGGCGGCGTTCACAGCTTCCTTCATCATTCCAGTAGCTTCCTCTCGGCTTTCAATGCTGTCAGTCTGCAAGTCCTGGCTGGAAACTCAAGAGTACTATCACGCCCAGATGCAGAATGATTTTTCAATGTAGTTTAACTAGTCATATTTGTTAGCCCTGAGCTGAACCTCTGAACCTGGAGGATCAGTGGATCACTTTTAGTCTGGCCTTTACCTTTTGACCTGTTTAGCGTGAGTGATCCTACCAAGAGCCAAAGCTTAAATCTCTGACTCCATCCAACATAACTCTCTGGGTCGTTGAGACACGCAAGCCTCAATGACTTAACTTGTGGTCCTCATGGAGGTCGAACTGTAATAGCTTCATGTTCACCGTTGCACTACCATGGCATCCTAGCAAGCTCTCAAATTAAAGCAAATCTAAATTTATTATTGAGACACTACTTAAGGAAGCATGTTGTATCGTATTTGGGCATTGATGTAGATGCTCACTCAGTGAATCACACAAAACAGGAGAATGGGTTGGCGGTGATTGTGTTGTCAATTGTTAGTGCTCCCAAAGACTAGTGATATAAAAGGAACTATTTCAACAGTGTTTGCTAATTGGCACAATTAGAAGCTTGGCTAGATTCATAAAAAAAAACCCTTAGGGAGGTAAAAGAGACAGCTGGTGAGAGAATTGGATGCTGGGAATGGCAAGGGTGGAGTGTCACAGGAGATGTGTGGACAAGTGGACAGTTGTACTTGTGCAGTGTACTCCTGTTTCTCCCGAAATGAAACATTAAAAATCCATAAAAGTTCGTTGAGGCCTTTGTACAGTCTAGTTCTTAACCAGTTTTGTACAGTCTTCTTAAAATTAGAAATAGAAGTTCTATTTGTACAGTCAATGGAATATCCACATCTGTTTTCTTTCTCCTTCTGGGACCAGTTTGGCAGTCATTGCACGTCTAGGAAAATCAACTACCAGAATGATCTAATCTGTAAGCAAGCATTTAGCAGAATGCAGGTAGCATGGTTGCATCATGTTACCAAACTGAAATAGAAAGTCTGAACTTCAAAGTTCCAAAAACATATCAAAAATGCATCAATGTGTAACAGGCAATAAAATACTGTCTTATAAAAACTATTTTTTTAATTGTTTTGAATTAATGAACATAATTCACCAATCAAACTCACCAGTGATTGTCCTGCCCCTTATGAACTTGTCTTATCTGTCTCAGTAAAGGACTACTTGAATAAAAGTCTTTCAGACCCAGTTGGCCCTTGACCAAAGCAATGGCCTTATATGGGTTGACTGCATCAAGACGCAACTACAAAACACTGATATCCAAAATCTTTTAAAAATATTAGAAATAAATATCAAAAAACTGTTAAAATAAATTTAAATCATCTAATACACATTTGATCATTTCAGTTCATAAGCATTTTTTCAGATATAAATATTTGTAGAAATGCAACCTATTTTCAAAGTTCAAAGTAAATTTATTATCAAAGTACATATATGTCACTATAACCTACCCTGAGATCTGTTTTCTTATAAATGTTAATGGTATTTTACTCTCACAATATTCTCTTTTTTTAATTCTAATTTTTATATAAATGTTTCATTCCTTGAAGATACTATTGTATTTCCAGCATTTTCTTAACTTCAGTGCAATATGGAATAGAAATGTAGGGAAATCTTAGTTGCTAGAGTACAGAGCATTGATGAGAGCACACCTCATGTTGGCTGCTCTTTCAGTCTTCTTACTTAAGCAGAGAGAGTTCAGAGGAGGAAATGGTTATCACTCGAGGAAAGATGAAAACGGAGTAGATGATGACAAATGGGAAAAAGATGCTTGTTTCCTTAGATGGTCCTGATTTATTCTTTAAAACTTCTTCTGTAGAAAACTGAGGATGTTGAATCATCAAATGCAAAAGATAAAGGAGCAGAATTAGGCCATGTGGTCCAATGAGTCTTTACCGCCATTTCATTATGACTGCTCCATTTCCCTTTCAGTCCCAATCTCCTGCCTTCTCCCTGTATCTCTTCATGTGCTGACAAATCAAGAATCTATCAATCTTTTGCTTAACTATACCCAATGACTTGACCTTCACAGCCACTTGTGGCAAAGAATTCCACAGATTCACCACTCCCTGGCTAAAGCAATTCCACCACATTTCCATTCTAAATGGACATCCCTCTATTCTGAGGCTGCATCCTCTGGTCCTAGACTCACCCACCATTGGAAACATCCTCTCCACACCCACTCTATGAAGGCCTTTCAACATTTAATAGGTTTCAAAGAGAACCCCCCTCATGCTATGTTCCAGGCTGTGACAGAATATTGGTCTAAATGTGAATCAAGGGTGACAGACCCTTGCAGTAATGTGGGGTTGAAGATATGATCAGCTTGGTGGGTGGGTTGTGGCCAATTGGACTACTCTTTCTCCTTTTCGTGTATTCTCCCGGTATCTAATAATGGCTGAAAGTGCCAGATTTTGGGATAAATAGCTCGTTTGGACATATCCTGCTTTACATGGACAAGGCATATCGAATTGCACAGTAGCACTGTTGTAGATCTATTGCTTCACGGTGAGAACCAAGTTTAATCTTGACCCTAGGTGTGTTATTATGTGTGTACATAACAAAGAACTTCAGTTACCAGTGTGCAATGTGGGCAGTTCACCCAGAACTGGATGCAACGTTGATGAACTGCAATTGTGCGCTAAAGTGTGGAACGAGAAGGTATGAGTGTCTCCTGTTAATAAATATGTCAGCATTAAACCCACACAAAATTTGTTTTTTTATCAAGAACAAACATAACACCAGGTACAATCCTGTCTGTGTGGAATTTGTATGTTATCACTAGGATCACATGATGCAGACCTCATCTAACAACTACGTGCCTCAAAACGTGACTACTTAGTCAGTGGTACTAGAAATGATTTAAGCATCATCACCCAGATGCTTAAGTCTCCCATTCTGTAGCCTTGCAAGCTTCCATGTGTCTTCTCAGTGTTGGTCAATATGGAGGAGCATAGCCTCATCAACAGAAGAAGAGTGAAAACTATCAAAGAAGAGCGGGACCCTAGCAAATGTATAACCTGATACTTCAGGACTAGTTCTGAAATCAAAGATTGTCTGCTATAATTTTTGATGCGTCTGTGCCGTTGGTAGATTAGGATGTAGCTAAGATAGTGATGAGCAAGTGCAGACAGAAAGAATGTCTCGTGGATCTAGCTTGAGCAGTGTCCTAGACCATTCTCCAAATTTAAATTTCTTCCTTGAGGGATGCATTTGAACCAGATTGGCAATTAGGCAGTTACATAATAATTATTAATAAATTTGATTTCTGATTTTTTAATTAACTGGATTTAAATTCTTCAGCTTCCATGATGGGATTTGCATTTGTTTATCCAGACTGATAGTGCAACCCCCTACTCACTTCTTTTGATATCAATGAGTGACTGATTGTACATAAAGTAAGCAAGGAATGTTGTCTCATTTCTATATACATTATATACATGTATGTAGTTACATGGCAATAAACCTCACTTGTCACTTGTCAAATTGCAGGAGTATCAGAACAGAAGTTGACTCTGACAAGAAATGATACATCAACACAGCACTGATACTTCTTGAAATGTTATAAATTCTGTGCAAAGCATTTGGAATATGTGAAAGGTAAGATCTGAAGTCAAGCTCTTTCTTTATTTGGTCTCCCTATGGTCACAATTGTTCAGATTTTCTTTTCCCTGAGTCTATCTCTGTTAAATGTAGATTAGTTGCAACAGGAAAGTGCTGGTCGTAGACCTCTCTGCTCACTTTCAAGGCCAGCAATATCCCATCACACCTTAATATCACTGAATATATGCCATGGAAGGTGCACTGAGCCATGAACAGTTTAAGTCAAGATGGATAGCAAGGGATCACAAAGATCACAAAGGTGTGTGACAAGCATCAAAGAAGCATCAGCTCTGAACATATCATAAGGGAGCATTGCTATTTTGCTTTTGATAATATTCTCTGGCAATGTATAGTCTGTTGCTGATGTAAATTTAGTTGATAATTTTACACATTTTTATGTGAACATGAGTCACAAATAACACCAGTTCAGATCTTCTCTGACAATAAATTATTTAATAAAATTTATAAGAGTCTTAAATCTTGAATTAATACATAAAAGCATTCACACAATCACACAAAATCTCTGCTGACATTATTTGATAGATTAAGATAATATTTAGGAAGAATTGCTGCCCTGAATTTGTGGATAAATATGAACTGTTTCTATCTATCCATCTAATGCTTTTATGTTGAGGATTCATTCATTCCAATTGCAGTCGATACACTCAATAAAGATTTTATGGTTGTGAAGATTGAAAGAAAAATGAGTTGCGGCTATCATGGATGCATCATTCCAGCCACGGGAGAGCATTTCAGGAGATCAGAGCCCCAATCATTTTCAGCTGCTACAATAAACTTCTTTTCATAAGTGGCAAAGTTTGCTGATTACTTCACAAAGTTAAATTCCATTCACAACTCCACAGACCATGCAATTGTCCATAACTACAATATGTTTTAAAAAAATAAAGCTAGATATTACTGAGGCATTGGCTGATGAATGACACAACAATCTCCCACTAAGGTGTCAGGCAGTGGCCATTTCTGATAAGAGATACCTGAACTCCTTAATTACCCTTGCCATCTTCTTCAACTATGAAAATCATGGGTGTTATAAGTGACCAGAAACATGGCAGAGATATGTTGAACCAAGAGGTAAGATGCTGGATATGGTGTATCAAATGACCTGAGCACCCTAATTCTTTCCACTATCCTCAAGCTTCAAATCAATAGTGCAATAGAATACTACCCCCACCCCACCACTTGCCCAAATGTGTGAATCACCATTATCAATTGAAGCTTGACTGAGACAGCAAGTCTTTATTTTACTATAACAACTCACCCACCATTGGTAATTCATATCTATACTGTAAACAAACTACCAATGTCAGCTGCTCTGACAGCATCTGCCAAACCTGTGATTTGTACTACCAGAAAGGATAATGGCAACATATATACCATCACCTGCAGGGTCCCATTCTAACTTGGGAATATATCACCATTCCTTCCATGTCATGGGTTGAAATGTACTTGCGCCGATCTAACTTGGGGACATAGCATCATTCTTTACATGCCATTGGGTTGAAGTTCTGATTATCTCTACACAAAATGCAGTAAAATACAGAAAAATTGCGCTAGTTTATGAAGACAAGGAGTAGCTGTTTGAGAGGGTTAAAATGTCTAATACCAGTGTGTATGCATTGAAGGTGAGAGGGGGGCAGCTTCAAAGGAGATGTGAGGGGTAGGTTTTTACTCAAAGAATGATGGATGCCTGGTATGCGCTGCCTGGTATGGTGGTAGAGGCAAATACATTAGAGGCTTTTAAGAGATGTTTAGATAGGCACATGGATGTCAGGCAGTTGGAGGGATATGGCCATTGTGCAGATAGGAAGGATTATTGTTTAAATGTTTTTGATTTGCTTTTTAGCTGGCTTGGCACACCATTATGGGCTGAAGGGCCTGTTCCTGTGCTGTTCTGTTCTATATTCTATGTTCTAGCTCACGATCACCTACTCAAGAGCAATTAGGTTTACACAGCGCAGGCTGGCATTGCTAATGGTGTCCTTGTCCTATAAGGGCGAATAGAGAGAGACTTATGCAAAGAAATTCTTAACTTGATTTCTTTTTCAGCATTGTAGATGAGAGATGACAGAAAAAGAAAAATGAAGGGGAAAAAGGAGTCAGACAGCACCTCATAAATAGAAAGAGAAGAAATATACAGAAATAGTAGACAGGACAGATGAATAGATGGTCAGAACTTCCAAAGAGTTGTGTGACTGTTCCTTTTCTTGGAGTGAGGAAGATGATTGGTGTCAGGGCTTAGTGGGTCTAAATTAAAAGAAAACCGTCTTGCTTACTGTGAGAGAAATTTGCCTTACAGTATTAGAAATAGAATCATGCTTCTCCAGATGTGTGACTAGTTTTGATAAGTATATTGTAACACAGGCCAACATGAATTCACTTTGTAATCTTCTGCAACAACTCATAAAATACAAGCTAACCTGGAAAAACGTGATGAGCATTGCAGAGTTTGTTTCTACAAAGAATTCTAAATTGTAACCCTAATATGTGTAGACTTTCATTGACTACTTTCTCATACCAGCTGGAAAAATTACTTTTGAAATATGGATTTATGTCTACAATATTTCAGCATGATAGATTTCATATTTGTGCAGCTCAAAGAACTAATAAATGTCTTTATCAAATAGCCTGAGGCATTTTCCATTTAAATTAAACCTTGTAAGCTTACATCAAGAAAGAACTCTCTTTACCAAAGCAACCTTTTACATATTTTTTTCCTTGATAAAGAACCCCCTAAGGTTAGAAAGTAATTTGTGTTTCGTGTCGTATTTGTTCTATTGGTTGTTCTCCAGTTTTGATTTCAAAATTATTTTAATGAATCATTTTGAATAACATATAAATAAAACACACATAAATTGCATTTCTTTAATAAAGGTACTTTAATTTAGGCAAATTGCACTATAATACCAGGACTTGCTGCTCATTAGGTCTTTATGGAACGACCTATTCACAATCCTCCCAGTGTTGTAATTCTATACCCCAGCACTTCTGAGTTTCTTGTTCTTAGACAAATTAAATGTTTTGTTCATTATTTTTTTTCAGTTCTGCTAAGGGTATGGGAGTAGAAAGCACAGGTGCACAGGTCTATAGATGTTCACCAAGCAACAGCCCCTCTTCAAAGATTCAAAGTACATTTATTATCAAATTATGTATACAGAATGCAGTTCTGAAATTTGCTCTCGTGCAAGCAGCCACGAAACACCATGAAACCCATTCAAGGAAACATCAACAGTAAACAGTAAGTAGAGACCAGCAGTGTCTCTACTTTCTACAAAGGCTGAGGAAAGTCCATCTCCCACCCCCTATCCTCATCACATTCTACTGGGGTTGTATTGAGAGCATCCTGAGCAGCTGCATCACTGCCTGGTTTGGAAATTGCACCATCTCAGATCGCAAGACCCTGCAGCGGATAGTGAGGTCAGCTGAGAAGATCATCTTCTCTTCCTGCCGTCACGGACATTTACACTGCACGCTGCATCCACAAAGGAAACAGCATTATGAAGGACCCCATGCACCCCTCATACAATCTCTTCTCCCTCCCGCCATCTGGGAAAAGGCTCGGAAGCATTCGGGCTCTCACGGCCAGACCATGTAACAGTTTCTTCCCCCAAGCTATCAGACTCCTCAATACCCGAAGCCTGGACTGACACCTTGCCCTATTGTCCTGTTTATTATTTATTGTAATGCCTGCACTGTTTTTGTGCACTTTATGTAGTCCTGTGTAGGTCTGTAGTCTAGTATAGCTTTCTCTGTGTTGTTGTTTTCTTTACGTAGTTCAGTCTAGTTTTTGTACTGTGTCATATAACACCATGGTCCTGAAAAATGTTGTCTCATTTTTACTATGTACTGTACCAGCAGTTATGGTCGAAATGACAATAAAAGTGACTTGACTTGACTTGACTTGACTTGATCAAACACCCAATGCAAAAAAAGAACAAATTAGGCAAACAATTTTCAATGGAAAACCCCTGATACTCTTGGTAACAAGATTGTGAGCAGAGCTTTATCTACATACAATCACATGCATACCCCATATGTGAAATGGAAATTATTAAAAATGTCATTAGATAATTGAGTGAAGATGGCACGGTTTCCGTGGCATAAGAATCTTCAGGGAAGTTTTAGTTTACCCAGAAGTGTTGCCAAATATTGCTGAATATTATTCCAGGTTTGCTTCCCAACAGGATATTCCCATTCAGTAGGCAATTAAAAAATAAACTTGTATCTCTGGAGGAATTTCTTTAGCCAGAGGGTGGAGAATCTGTGGAATTCATTGACACAGGTGGCTGTGGAGGCCAAGTTATTGGATATACTTCAGGCAGTGGCTGATTCTTGATTAGTCAGGGCATGAAGGGATATGGGGAGAAGGAAGGAGATTGGAGCTAAGAGGGAAAATGGATCAGCCGTGATGAAATGGTGGAGCAGGATGATGGGCCAAGTAGCCTAATTCTGCTCCTATAGTTAATGGTCTTATGGACAAGGGTTTCTATGTTTCAATGTGATCACTTCTCGTTCTTCTAAATTCTAGAAAACATAGTCTTAATCTGCCCAATCTCTGCATGTGACAATATTAAGCAATATCTTTTACCTTTTTTTCCCAACAAATTGTATCAGTTTTTCCCTTGTAATTTTTTTCACAGTGTTTCTGATGGAAACACCTCAAGGGTGTGTGCTTAGTCCACTGCTCTACTCCCTCTATACCTATGACTGTGTGGCTAGGCATAGCTCAAATACCATCTATAAATTTGCTGATGATACAACTATTTTTGGTAGAATCTCAGCTATAGATGAGAGGGTGTACAGGAGCAAGATATACCAACTAGTTGAGTGGTGTTGCAGACAACAATCTTGCACTCAGTGACAGTAAGGTGGAAGAGTTGATTATGGACTTCAGGAAGAGTAAGACGAAGGAACACAAACCAATTCTCATAGAGGGATCAGAAGTGGAGAGAGTGAGCAATTTCAAGTTCCCAGTTGTCAAGATCTCTAAGGATGTAACCCCTGGTCCCAACATATCGATGCAGCTATAAAGAAGACAAGACAGCAGCTATAATTCATTAGGAGTTTGAAGAGAGTTGATTTGTCAACTATACACTCAAAAACTTCTCTTGATGTACTGTAGAAAGCATTCTGACAGGCTGCATCACTGTCTGGTATGGGGGGTGGGGGATGAGGGGGCTACAGCACAGGACTGAAAGATGCTGCAGAGGGTTGTAAATTTAGCTGGCTCCATCTTCGGTACTAGCCTACAAAGTACCCAGTACATCTTTAAGTGTCTCAGCAAGGCAACATCCATTATTAAGGACTCCCATCACCCAAGGCATGTCCTCTTCTCATTGTTACCATCAGGAAAGAGGTGCAGAAGCCTGAAAGCACACACTCACTAATTCAGGAGTACTAATCCCCTTTGCCATCTGATTCCTAAATGGCCATTGAACCCTTGGACACTACTTCCCTTTTTTTGTAATATATATTATTTCTGTTTATGCACTATTTTTAGTATATTCAATATATAAATGTATATATATACTTACAGTAATTGATTTACTTATTGATTTTATTTTATTATGTTTTTTTCTTTCTATATTATCATATATTGCATTGAACTGCTGCTGCTAAGTTAACAAATTTCACAATACCTGCCAGTGATAATACACCTGATTCTGATATTCTGCTTTAAAGCTAGAGTAAAGCCAAATTCTCCTCATTTACAAGTACCATTCTTTTTTTTTTGAGTTCTTGCATTGACCCTCACCAACATCCTCACCTTTAAGTCCACTGAAATGTCGGGCAGTAGGACTGGGGTAAACCAGCTTCAGAAACTCGTGTTTGAATTGGAAGAAGGACAGGTCCTGTTGGAGCTGAGTGCTGACAGCATTTAAGATGTGCCTGGATGTACAGTTGAATTGCCTATTCCAGCCTTTCTCAACCTTTTTGCCCTGGAGGGACCTTTGAAATAATTTTCAGGTCTCAGGGAACACCTGTGTAAAAATTAATAACTCTACAGATCATGTTACATTAGTGTGATCAGTAAATTGTAGACATAATAATCCAAAAAATAATTGTCAATGCTCTTTTGAGTAGAGAATGAATTTTTAGCCGACCTTTCTTGAAAAGAATAGGTAGTTATGCTTGAAATTAATTTCTTTCTTTCCCTTTCATAAATTTTAAAAACTCTTAAGGCAAACATAATAAATTTCTGTTAAATAATTGGCTTAAGCCAAGATAGGATTTCATTTTTCGAAATCTAGGTTCAGTATATTTAATTTAAATAATTGCAAATTGATTTTAATTAATGCTATTTACAACATGAAAATTTATTGACCATGTTGAATAGTAAAATTAATAAAAACCATAAGCCAAAGCAATATGAATAAAAATATAGCTTGAGATACCATTTTATGCAAGACTTTGAAAAGGCATTTTCTTTCTGAGTGACATGATCAAGCTCAAATATAGGCCTAGCATGTGAGCCTTTGCTTGTTTTTTGCTAAACAAATACTTAATTCTGGGTTCAACTTGAGGTAAGCACACACAGATTTCACCTTCAATTGAAATGGACAATCTCTATCCTTGCTCTTGATGCTTGTCAAACAAGAGAAAGCTTGCTTGCACATGTAAGAAGTTGAAAACTGCAACAACATGTTTATTTCTTTCCTATGAATGGCAGGATACCCTTCTTAGACAGAAATCCAGATCTTGTTCAGGGACAGGTCAGTAAATCTCATCCTGAGTGCACAATCAGACTGCAGCTCACCAAGTTCTTCCTCTTCTCTCAAAGTCAAGTTCTCAGGCTGAGCAGAAGATCCAGAGAAAGGGTCCCTCTGGAGTTCTTCAATAAGACTCGAGACTTTCTGATCCTTCCTCACTCTTAAGCCCAAGCCGCAGTGGGAACATTTCAAGATTTCCTTTTGCAACATGATTTTTTTCAAAGATTCAGTTTCCTTTTAAATCCAAGAATTTTATCACTTGAAGTCAAAACATTTTCTCCAGGGCCTTTCAGAGAATTGTTCAACTGGTTCATATTATGACAAATGTCTGCTAAGTAGGTTAATTTCTGCAGCCATTCTTCATCTTCAAAACACTCAGCAAAATCTGGCCTACTACTTCCTTGAAAGTACTCCTGCAATTCACCTCTCAGCTCAGACACCCTGATGAGAACTCTTCCCTGGCTAAGCCACTGGATTTCTGTATGTAGCAGCAGATTGGCGTGTTCTTTGTCCAGGTTTTCACACAGTTTTTAAAACATTCTGGAGTGAACTGGTCTTTTGTTTACTGAAGTTAACCAGATTGTAGCATCATCCAAAACTTTTTCATGTCATCTCCAAGAGTTTTTGACATTAGCCCCTCTTTGTGAGGAAAGCAGTGTGTTGTGATTATATCAGGATTTTCTTTTACAAAAGAAACAAAACCCTTAAATGGAGCAAATCATTGATGGGGCACCATCGGTACAGATGCCGAAACAGTTCCTCCAAGACAGATCTTGTGTTTCCAGATGTGAAGACAAAATATTAAACCTCTCTTGACGTTTGCTTGTTTTGGGCAGCTCTTTGTAACAGAAAAAGTTTTCTTGAATTTCACCATAATTTACAAATCTTACACATGCTACAACATGACATTTATTGGTGAAATTTATTAACTCAACAACATGGATAGAGAAGCTGCTGTTTTTCAGTTTATTACACAAAGCCTCTTCAGCATCATGTGACATGTCATCAATATGTTGACTTATCATACTGTTTGAGAGTGGCCACCTTCTTGCCTGAGAAAAAAAAATGTTAGAGCCCATTCTTGAGCTACTATATGCAGACCACTGTGCTCTTCTCATGCACACAGAGGATGTGCTACAGACTGTAGTCACTCAGTTCGCGAAGGCTGCAAGGGCTTTTGGGTTAACAGTCAGTCTGAAGAAAGCAGTGATCCTCCATTAGAAGCCCCTCGTGGCATTTACAACCGATCCCTGATCACCATGGACAACCACTCTCTTGCCATAGTTGAGCAGTTCACTTACCTGGGCAGCGATAGTAAGGGATGTTGAAAATCAACCCATTAGAGCCAGCAGTGCCTTCTGGCACTTCCAGAAATATGTGTGCAAGAACTACTAGCTGCATCTGTCCACAAAAATCCAGACGTACAGGGCTGCCATCATCATAGCACTTTTATGTGGCTCCAAACCCTGGATCTAGTACTGCAAGCAAATTTGGTTGCTCGAGTGCTTCCATCAGTGCTGCTTCCACTCTATCAAGGGTATCAGCTGGCAGGATCGTGTCTCCAACAATGAGGTCCTGAAGAAGGCTCCACTTTCAAGCATTGAAACCACTGTGCTGCTCAGGCAGCTTCTTTGGCCAGGCCACGTGTCTTGCATAGACAATTCCAGGTTACCAAAAGCAGTAGTCTATGGAGTGCTTTCCCAGGGAAAGAGAGATTGTGGATCCCCCCCGCCCACATCTCTGCAAGAGGTACAAAGATCAACTTAAACTGCAGCTCTCTCAGGCAAATATCAACGTCAGTAAATGGCAACAGCTGACTTGTGACAGCGACTGCTGGAGAACACCGATCCATGGCAAGAATTTTGAGGAACACAGAAGAGCATCTGCCGAAGGGAAGAGAAAATGCAGTAAGTGGCCACATCCCAGCCGTTCCTGTGTCCCTACTGCTCCAGAATCTGCAGATCCAGAATTGGCCTCTACAGTCACCAACGATCATGCCATCTTCTTCCCTCCTGATCTTTGCAGGCGAAGAACCAGCTGCTATCAACGATGAGTGTGAAATCTTTTCAATTTCTCACATGGCATCGTGTCCTAGCATTTTACCCACTATAATTTTCCATTCTGGCATTATTAGCTTCTCACCAACTGTGTGACTTTTCCTCTTCTAGGTAATAAGTTCTGCTACTAAATAACTTGCTTTCTCGGTCCTTTTACTGATTGTGACTTCATCAACAAAAGATTTACTCTGTTTTGAGATTCCAATAGCCATTTAAAATATTCAGCACTTTCATGTGTCATACGGCTGTGATTTGTAGTTAAGTGTCTTTTCAATTTTGCTGGAGCCGCTGCTGTATTTGTAGGTCGTTTGCCAGAGACTGGGCGCAATGGAATAGGATGACTTGGATCACCAGTCCATGTAAAACCCATTGATAAGTAGCTTCATTGTAAAAGCGGACTTTTTTTGTGTGCATTGCTGCACTAGTGAAGTGAAATCACTCAGAAGATTGTAATTCAACAATCATCCCATTGGCCAATCAGACACGTCTGTAAAACACAGGGGAAAATAAAATATAGAAATGGGAGAGTCTATTTAATGCTTGGAAAACTCACTTCACACTCCTCATCAGCCTACCATACACCCCTCCATGCAATACCGTGATCACCAATTATCAATGGTCTCTCCTATCTTGCGTCAAAAACTGAGAATGGGCTCAAACAAATAAGCACAGCCCTGCTGCCATATTGGGCTGGGAGACCTCCAACAAGATTGTTAACAGGTCTGCTTGGTCACTGCCTACTATTGTGAGTCTTTGCATTGCGCATTGCGTGAAGTTCAAACAACCATGTTTATTTTTTTAAAACACGATCTCTCGCAGAACCCCAGTTGAGAAATGCTGGCTTAGATGTTGAGGGCTATGGTCGGAGTGCTGGAAGTTGGTACAAACTGAACCAAACTGCCTGCTTCTGTGCTTTACCATTTAGAGATGGCGGCATAATGGACATATATCTTGACTTTAGGAGGAGGAAACCAGAAGGATCAGAGTTGAAGAGGGTCAGCAATTTTAAATACCTCAGTGTTACTATTTTGGAGGATCTGTCATAGGCACAGCATGTAGGTGCAATTACAAAGAAAGCACAGCAGTGCTTCTACTTCCTTAGGAGATTATGAAGATTTCTTATGACATCTAAAACTTTGATAAACTTCTATAGGTGTGTGCTGAAGAGTGTATTGACTCGTGGCTGCATCACAGCCTGGTATGGAAACACCAAAGCCTTTGAATGAAATACAATGTTGGAAAGTGTATGGTCATGAACTTTGGTGGAATAAATAAATGGGCAGACTATTATTTAGATGGGGAGAGAATTTAAAATGCAAACTTGGGATTCCTTGTGCAGGATACCCTAAAGGTTAACCTCCAGGTTGAGTCGGTGGTGAAGAAGTTGAATGCAATGTTGGCATTCATTTCTAGAGGAATTAATTATAAGAGCAGGGATGTGATGTTGAGGCTCCATAAGGCACTTGTGAGACCACATGGAGTATTGTGTGCAGTTTTGGGTTTCTTATTTTAGAAAGGATATCCTGACATTGGACAGGGTTCTGAGAAAATTCACTCAACTTCACTTGCTCCATCATTAAAATGTTCCCACAACCTATGGACTCACTTTCAAGGACACTTTATCTCCTGATCTTGATAGTTATTATTTGTTATTTATTATTATTTCTCTCATTTTGTATTTGAGCAGTTTATTGTCTTTTGCACACTGGTTGAATCTCCAAGTTGGAGCAGTCTTTCATTGTTTCTATAACAGATTTATTGAGCATGCTGACAAGACAATGCATCTCAGGGTGACAATATACAACTTAATTGAAAAAAGAAAAAAGTTTGAACGGTAAATGGTGAAATGGAAGGTTTACAACCCCCACCAAAATTGCAGCTGACTGGCAATGTAGCTGAGAATTGGAGGATATTCAAGCAAAAGTTTGAAATATATTTATCGGCGATCGGAGCTGATAGAAAAGCAGACAAAACTAAAGCTGCAATCCTGCTCCATGTAATTGGAAATGATGCAGTAAAGGTATATAATAATTTTGTCTTTGAAGAGGGAGATATTTCAATTTGAAGTTGATAATGGACAGATTTTAAGTATTTTGTATACCTAAGCATAATTTAACATACTGTATGAGCAACATAAATTCTTCACATGTGCGCAGAGGGCTGCTGAAACAATTGACCAGTATGTAACTGAATTAAGAAAGCATAGTAGAACATGCGAGTTTGGATTGCTCACAGACTCTCTCATTAAAGATAGAATAGTTTGTGGCATTCGTGATAATGCTTTGAGAGAAAGGCTGTTGAGAGAGTAAGATTTAAATTTTGAAAAAGCTTTGGTGCTTAGCAAAGCTTCTGAGACCGTGACGTTGCAGGCTGAAGAGCTTTTTGTTGAAAACTGCAATGTCTCAATGCTGTAAAAAAGCGCAAATACATACAATAAAATAACAGTATGTGCGGTTGGGAGACTGTAGGTCTGACACGGTGGTCAGCAGCACAGGAGCGCCGCAGGGAACCGTACTCTCTCCGGTCCTGTTCACCCTGTACACATCAGACTTCCAATATAACTCGGAGTCCTGCCATGTGCAGAAGTTCGCTGATGACACGGCCATAGTGGGGTGTGTCAGGAATGGACAGGAGGAGGAGTATAGGAAACTGATACAGGACTTTGTGATATGGTGCAACTCAAACTACCTGCGTCTCAATATCACCAAGACCAAGGAGATGGTGGTGGACTTTAGGAGATCTAGGCCTCATATGGAGCCAGTGATCATTAATGGAGAATGTGTGGAGCAGGTTAAGACCTACAAGTATCTGGGAGTACAGTTAGACGAGAAGCTAGACTGGACTGCCAACACAGATGCCTTGTGCAGGAAGGCACAGAGTCGACTGTACTTCCTAAGAAGGTTGGCGTCATTCAATGTCTGTAGTGAGATGCTGAAGATGTTCTATAGGTCAGTTGTGGAGAGCGCCCTCTTCTTTGTGGTGGCGTGTTGGGGAGGAAGCATTAAGAAGAGGGACGCCTCACGTCTTAATAAGCTGGTAAGGAAGGCGGGCTCTGTCGTGGGCAAAGTACTGGAGAGTTTAACATTGGTAGCTGAGCGAAGGGCGCTGAGTAGGCTACGGTCAATTATGGATAACTCTGAACATCCTCTACATAGCACCATCCAGAGACAGAGAAGCAGTTTCAGCGACAGGTTACTATCGATACAATGCTCCTCAGACAGGATGAAGAGGTCAATACTCCCCAATGCCATTAGGCTTTACAATTCTACTGCCAGGACTTAAGAACTTTTTAAAAGCTATTATTAATGCTTTTTGAGATAGTGATTTAGATGCATATCATATTTTTTACTGAGTTAAGTATTGTATGTAATTAGTTTTGCTACAACAAGTGTATGGGACATTGGAAAAAAGTTGAATTTCCCCATGGGGATGAATAAAGTATCTATCTATCTATCTATCTATCTAACAAAACCGACAGGGAGCAAGGCAGCATTTGAAAGAAAAAAGTAATGTGATTGCTGTGCGTGGGAACATTACCCAAATCAGTGTTTTGCATATGGTAAAAATTGATACAACTGTGGTTAGATTAATTATTTTTGCACTGTTGTAGAAGTAGAAAGAAGGAAAATGAAATGAAACAAGTAAATGCAGTGATTGAAGATGACAGTGAGGAATTTTATATAAATGGGCTTTATGAAATTGCTGACATGGAGAATATAAAAACAGTAGCTGCAATTTCTGAGATGACTAAACAGGAGGCAATTCATGATATGAAAAAGCAATGGGAGGAGGAGGTTGCTTCTATGCAAGCAATAGTGAAAGAGACACTGAGAGAATAAGAGATTCAGTCTAATCACCAGCTAGAGCAAGAACACACAGTGGGCACAGCATAAGGAAGAAGTGAAAGCACAGGTAATGGAATTGATAAGTTTTGTTGAAACGATGAAGTCTCAGCATAAAAATCAGATTACACAGTTAATGAATGAATTAGATGAAGAAAAGAAGATTCATATTTCATTACAAATGGAAGTGGAAGGAATGAGGAAAGATACAGTCCAAACAGAAGCAGGGAAGCAGATTGCTGAGGAGGATAGTGTGAACTGCTTACCTGAAATTCCAGATTCTAACCAGGAGACATGTGAGAGTATACCAAAAAGTTTAGTTGAGATAAATAAAGAAAAGCTTAAAGCAGAAAAGAAGAAGAAAAAGAAGCACAAGAAGAGTCATAGCTCAGATAGCGAAGAGCCAACTTCAGAATTTCAGTTAGCTGATATAGATTTGTTTATTCGTTAATGTTGTTAATTTTTTTTCCTTTCTAAGAAAGGAAGATGTGATAATCACGTGCAGTGATCTGCCAGTA
Organism: Hemitrygon akajei; assembly: GCF_048418815.1. Taxonomy (NCBI): domain Eukaryota; kingdom Metazoa; phylum Chordata; class Chondrichthyes; order Myliobatiformes; family Dasyatidae; genus Hemitrygon; species Hemitrygon akajei. The sequence continues at coordinate 74,668,656 of NC_133137.1, read as the reverse complement.
CATGATTAGACAGAACACTGAGCATACGCGGGATTGCTAGAATATTCCAGCATATGGCTGAGTTAAGACACATTTGTTTATTACTATAAATAAAAGTTCTCTAATTCTTCCAGAATATGATTCTTCATTATTAACCCACAGTACCTTTAAATAGAAGTAATATAACAATATGTCAATGATTTGGAAGATGGAATTGATGGCCTTGTTGTAAAGTTTGCAGATGATACAAAGATAGACGGAGGGACAGGCAGTTTTGAGGAAGTAGAGAGGCTACAAAAGGACTTATACAGAGTAGGAGAATAAGCAAAGAAATGACAGATGGAATATAGTGCTAGTAAGTGTGTGGTCATGCACTTAGGTAGAAAAAAATAAAAAGGCAGACTACTTTCTAAAGGGGGAGAAAATACAAAAATCTGAGGTGCAAAGGTATTTGGAAGGCCTTGTGCAGGATTCCCTAGAGGCTAACTTGCAGGTTGAGTCTATGGTGAGGAAGGTAAATGTGATGTTAGCATGCATTCCAAGAGGACTAGAATATAACAGCAAACATGTAATGCTGAGATTTATAAAGCACTGGTAAGGCCTCACTTCGAATATTGTGAGCAGGTTTGGGCCGCTTATTTTAGAAAGGATGTGCTGAAACTGGAGACGGTTCAAAGGAGGTTTACAAAAATAATCCCACGATAAAATGGCTTGTCATACGAAGAGTGTTTGTTAGTTCTGGGTCAGTATTTACTGGAATTCAGAAGAATCAGGGATGACCTCATTGGAACCTATTGAATGGTGAAAAGCCTTGATAGAGTGGATGTGGAGAAGGTGTTTCCTATGGCGGGAGTGTCTAAGACCAGAGGACACAGCCTCACAATGGAGGAGCGTCCTTTTCAAACAGAGATGAGGAGGAATTCCTTTAATTAGAGAATAGTGAGTCTGTGGAATTCATTGCCACAGGCAGCTGTGGGGATAAGTCTTCATTTATATTTGAGGCAGAGGTTGATAGATTATTGATTGGTCAGGGCATGAAGGGAAATGGGAGAGGGGTGGATGGGGAAGGCAGGAGATTGGGGCGGAGATGAAAAATGGATCAATCATGATGAAATGGGTCAAATGGCATAATTCTCCTCCTATATCTTATGGTCTTATATAGTGCTGAAGACTGTTGCAGAGTGTTGTAAGCCAGTAGTTAGGCATACAGTGCATTTCTTCCATAGCAGAACCGTATTGATTGGAGAAGACATTGTATCAACACTTTTCACAGTGCTATTAGGGAAGGTCAATATATAATGGCCTAAGTGTAGTCAGCAGGGTGGAATTTAAGGAGCCAATAAAGAGTTTCAAGTAAAAAACCAAATAATGAAGCGCTGCTTAAGGAGAGAAAAAAATCCATAATAAACAGTACAGAAAGAAGGGAACATGATTAGGAATAGAGTTCCAATCGAAAACAAGCATGGAAAGTGACCTTAAGGAGACAAATAAAAAATAGACCATCGTGATAAGAAAGGGAAATAAAACTTTGATAGTAGAGAATGAATTTCCCAGCTTTTGTAGCTTAAATAGACAGTTTGCTTTTTGCTGGCCAATGCTGTAGTGGCATTTGCACTGGCTTTTGAGGTGAGTGGTCCCTGGTTCGAATCTGGCTGGCTCCTTGCATGCTTTCCATCCAGGCTGAGTTGAGCATCAAGCTAGCAACTTGGCCTCATAAAAAAAAGGACAGAATGCTAAAGAAATGGTAAGGTTGCCAGCTGATTAACCACAAGGTGCGGAGAGAAACAATGCATTTTGTTTTTACCTTCTGCAGTAGTAGTTGGCATGAAATGTAAGTAGCTAAATGATCTTCAGAGATGCACTATCTGTGTCATTTCCAAATTTTCTCTCTGTATGTTAGCATGATTACATAACTAACCAAAGTACTTTAGTAGAGTGTATGGATAGATAATATCAATGCATGAAATAGGTATTCTTGTGGAAATTTACAAGATAAAGCAGTGAGGACAGGCAGGAGAGTATTTTTATTATGAGTTGCCACATTCCTAATGCATACTATCATCATCATTATGTGCTGTGTCATATGAACTGGGTGATCATGGTCTTATGACCATGACTGTAGTTGGCAAGTTTTTCTGCAGAAGTGGTTTGCCTTTGCTTTCTTCTGGGCGGTGTCTTTACAAGATGGGTGACCCCAGCCATTATCAATACTCTTCAGAGATTGCCTGCCTGGTATCAAAACCAGGACTTGTGATACATACCAGCTGCTCATATGACCTCCAATCACCTGCTCCTATGGTTTCACATGACCCTGATCGGTGGGGGCTAGGCAGGTGCTACACCTTGGCCAAGGGTGACCTGCAGGCTAGTGGAGGGAAGAAATTTCCTTTGGTAGAGATGTATCTCCACCCTCTCAGCCAGCTGTGACACAACAGGATCTTATTAACTTTTATTTACTACGATTCTTAATTATGCAATTGTGCCTTCAACTTGCAAAATAAAAGTTCCATATACTGTAGTTGCTCCCTTGAGTCATGAAATAAACATTACAGCAAATCTCTATTTTAACAGCTTAAACAAGCCTTACTTACCCTGTGGTTCCTTAAGTTTGTCATAGCCATGGGAGGTAGTGGGGATAAACTCCCACTATCTAGTAAATGCTCCCAATGGCATGCACTTCAAATAGCCTCTGACAACCAAGTCCAACTCCTGGCCTTCATGTGTGGCTTAATTACTAAGCCCACTAGAACTGTTTCTACTGATAGGACAAAGTGCAATGGCAGGCTACTGATGCATTAAAACCAGTCGCTTCAGGTAGATGGGGCTCATCCGCCATGGTTGGCAGCTCATCAAAGAGGAGGAAAACTCTGATCTCTGCCACTATACCCACTTGTGAAGAAGGCTTTGGGAGCAAACCCCGAGGAAAAATACAGAACTGGAGTCCCTAATGAAGTTTTACATTGAGTTCGACAATGAATCACTGCTCCTGTAATGCCGCTGGTGCCAAACTGTATCAGTCTCTGTCATTCCTTTAGATTCTTCAGCTACATGGAGAGGGGGAGCCTGCTGCATGGGCAACAGCTTAATATCCAAAAGGTACTGTCCTAGGTTGTTTGCACTTCATGTAGACAGCTGACATGCAAAATCCATGGTCAACCTCAGCCAACGAAGTGTCACAGGAGAGACTTCCCCTGTGAAAGATTGAAGTGGTAATGTTTGATAATTATTTTATTATGTGATGGCAGCCTTTCATTCAATGGGACCATTATTTTCATCTGAGTGCTGGGTGAGCATTTTCTGCTGTGACTCAAGTGAACTATTCTAGTTTGACAGTCCCTGTCACATGTGCTACAAATGAAGGCAGTGGGCCAAAAATGTGCAGAATTATGATATCATTACTTTTCCTTCAGGCTCTTTTCTTGGTCGTCAGCCTGCAGAGGTCCTGACCATTGTTGACTGCTTCCACTGTTGATGCCTATCATCTTGATAATTACTAACTATGATAATATAGAAGTCGTCAAGTCAAGTCAAGTCACTTTTTATTGTCATTTCGACCATAAATGCTGGTACAGTACATAGCAAAAATGAGACAATGTTTTTCAGGACCATGGTGTTACATGACACAGTACAAAAACTAGACTGAACTACGTAAAAAAACAACAACACAGAGACAAAAAAAGCACACAACAACTACACTAGACTACAGACCACAGAACACTACACTACAGTACAGGACCTTCGGTCCACAATGTTGTGCTGACGCAGTATTGGAAGCAACAGACACAAGTAAAGAAAGAAGAGATAAACATTTTATAACACATACAGTATAGGTAAGAGTGCTCAAAGCACTAATAGTCAGTGTATATTACAGAGTAAATCCAGCCCCGTGACCTCTGGACAGGCTTGAATGGTGTGTTGGTCAGAAAATCTTCTCTCATCTCCACCCATATTGAATGTAATATCTTACTTTGCCATTCAAGGGTGCTGAAGTTATACATAGATATTGAAAAGTTGAAGCATTTGTTGAAAGAGAAAGATGACTTACAGAAGTTTTTTAGTTTACCTTGTGTAGGAGCCTTGATTTCTGCCATGTGTGTTTATTCTCTTTATTATGGTAACCAGTCATGGTGGGGATGCGGTAGAAGTGAAAGGAATAAGTTTTTTGTACTCATGTTTATTTCAGGCAGCTTGTAGCTTGGGACCACAGAGGTCATATCTTTGCTGACCACTCAATGCCATTTAATGTCGCTTTAAGATTGTATGTCTGCTAATTGCTAATAAAGGATTCAATGCTTTGGAACAGTCATTCCTTTGGAGCTGAGTATAACCTCATGCAAGTATAACAACTCTGCCTGGGCTTGCAGGCTGGAGGCAATTGTTTTGTTTTGATTTTGGATCAATTTTGTTACTGCTACACCTTGTAAATGAAGTGATCATGAAGAATTAATTAATAATGTACCACTAACTGAATATTTGAACATTTGGAGTCTTGAAACATTGCAAATGTAAGGCAGAACAATAGAATCACAAAAGAGTGATGTGACTAGCATCCTCTGTGAGAGTGAAAATATTTATTATTTGATTTAGTTTATGTTAAATTTAAAAATATAGATGAAATGTTGTATGTACAATAAGATGACTTAACAAGGAAGAGCAAATATGGTTTATTACCTAATGAAATGTATCAGCAGATTGATGACAGCTGTCTTGATGCCTTAGATTGAGTAGTTTTGCAATCATCATCAGTGATTGTGAGAGATACTTGTTCTATGGATTCTGACATTCTTGTGTATTATTATTTTTGCCCTCTATTGTGTTGTGTCTTCACTTCAGCAACCCTTTTCAGACTATGTATTATCTTGTGTATTTTCTTCACAGTCAATGCCTCTTGAATATGGAGTGTGTTTGTCCATTGAGGTAGCATCCATTTCAATGGGTCCTCCAAGCCATCAGTAAGTTGCTTGTTGCAAAAAATATTCCTGCCCTTATTGCTTATGCTGTGTCATCAACAGTTAACAGCTCCTCTATGACATTCCATGATTGTAATTTGCAAGTATCACATTCATGAGTCTATTTGAAGGTCAAGTGAGTCATATCCAATTGTGAAGGTAGTAAATTTCAAATACCTTCAATTAACCTCTAATCAATTTTTTAACTTGCAGTTGAAAGTAATTTAAAATAATTTCTACTAAAATTCTGATCAGCAATAACTATAAAAGGTTACTGAACTTACTTGTACAGCTTCAATCCATCGCTAATACTTCAATTGGGGGGGGGAGCAGAAATTGTGTGGTTCCCTACGAAGCTAAGAAAGAGTTCGTACCCAGTTCCAAATATGTACTGTAGATAAGGCTTGAGTTGAGTCTGGACCAAGGTTTGGTTCTGGACAAAAAAATTAAATATATTTTGCAGCCGATCATTGGATGGAATAGATATTGTTAATTTTCAGAGTCAGTAGATTCAGAATCGGAATCAGATTTAATATCACAGACATACAGTCCTGTGTGAAGTCTTAGGTATCCGAGCTCTCTCTCTCTCTCTCTCTCTCTCTCTCTCTCTCTCTATATATATATATATATAGCTAGTGTGCCTAAGATTTTTGCAATATACTGTAGTAATTTTACATATTGCACTGTACTGCAGCCACCAAAAAAAAACAAATTTCATGAAATATGCTAGTGATGATAAACCTGATTCTGATATGGGTCTCTATTGTGGACTGAGAGTGGGAATCATAGTTAGAAAAAGGGGTGTGGGGAAGGAGCGCAAAGTGCCAGTGAGACATTCTGTAATGATCAGTAATCCCATTGTTTGAAATTAAGTGAGCTTGCCTGGTGTCTCAGGGCCGAATGTGCCTGCACCCACATGCTCTCAACCCACCCTCGGCACTCCTTCACTGCCACCTGTCTCACACTCCTCCTATGGTGTCCACCCTCACTATTCCCACATCCTTTGCTCCAACCAGATTTACAAAATTACTTTCCGCTACACGTCCACAAACACAGTACTGTGCAAAGGTCTTATGCACTCTAGCTATATATTAGCATTAATTGTCACATGTACAGCAAAACATACAGTGAAATGCATTGTTTTACATCGAATCAAGTCAGCAGGGATTGTGCTGAGCAGCAGACAAGTGCAGTAACCCCTCTGGCACTAACATACTAACCTTAATAATATGTCTCTGGAACGTGGGAGGAGACTGGAGCACCGGGAAGAAGCTCACACTGCCATACAAAGAACATACAAACTCCTTACAGGCAGCCATGGGAATCAACACCAATCTTAAACAGCTGGCATTGTAAAGCACTGAGCGAACTGCTGCCATGTTGCCAGGTACAGCTTGCTGCACTTCATGCTCTTGGAGGACATTTTGCTGTTGGCCTCCGAGACAGAGATCACAAGGTCATCAGATGTTGCAGTGATTCGCATAGGTTTGGATTTATTCTCTCTCTTGCACTTGTCCTCTCAAAATATGCATTAATGCATCACAGGTATTTATTCTGTTAGATTTTACCTTATAGGAAGTAATGACATGCAAACCCTGCCACAGTTGTCATGCATCAAATTGCATCTATCTTCATGTGGAATTGCCTTTAAACTTATGATGACCTTTTATATGTTGTACTTGGACTTCATGTAAGGTTCTTGATTGCCAATCCTGGATTGACCTAGCTCTCAGGAGAATGTAAGCCTCCTCATTCATCTCAGCTTCAGTTTGGGTATGTTTGATATGTTCTTGGAGGCACACACTCATCCACGCTGGTCTTGAAGAAGTTGGTGATGATGGTGGCGTATTAACTCAGGTACGAAGATGAATGCCTAAAACTTGCCCAGTCTACCATTCCAAAGCAGACCTGTAAGTACTCTTTCGCCTCCCTAGACCATACCTTTGCAGTCTTCACCACTGATGTTGCTCTGGCTGTATGCTGGGACTAGACGTACAGCCAGCTGATCAAACTGCATGGGCACGGGATGGCACTGTAAGCATTCTTGTTGATGGTTTAACCGTGATTAAGTGTGTTGACTCCAAGTCATTGTGCCACTTTTCTAGTTTCACAATTTCATATCTGTCACAAACTAAAGGTGCTTTACTATAAGTGACCAAATTCTCATTCAAACTTTCTTCATTTAGTTGTCAGTATTGAAAATGAGCAAATGATATAGTGATTATCATAGCCCACTACACAATATCAAATGTTATATGCTCTAGGTTTTCTTCTCTATTGGTTTGGAATCTACCAGATCTTCAATGTATCTTCTCTGGATAAGTTTTCTTTTTAGTGGTTTTCTTCATTTGTCTTGTAATCCGTCACATTTATCTTTTAATATCACTGTGTTCATTTAATCACTTTTTATGTCTTTGGGATAGTCTACCCTTCAGCCCATCACCTTTCCCTAACTCAATATTTGCTTTAAAATAATTCACACAAAACATCTTCCAGTTCCGTTGAATGTTCATTAATTTTCAGGTTACCAGTAACTTTCATTCAGTTTCTCCAGAAATGGTAGATCTTTATGTTTCTTTCCAGCTTTCCTGTTTTTATTTCTGTTTTCCAGCATCTTTAATATTTTGTGTTTGCTTTATGCTCTAGTCTGCATCTGAAGTTAGACATCCATTACAGCTTCTCCATGTTGTCCAGACAGTATGCTAGATTTTTTGACTTCTCACAATAATACAGAAATTGAAGGAAAATTATTTCCTTGATCATTTAGAACAGAATTGGATTGAGGTTTAATACCACTGGCACATATTATGAAATCTGTTGTTTTTGTGGCAGCAGTACAATGCAATAAATAATAATAGAAAAACAATGTGAATTACAGTAAATACATATATATATGTTAAATTAAATAAGGAGTGCAAAAATAAAAATAAAAAAAACTATTGAGGTAGTGTTCATTGGTTCAATGTCCGTTCAGAAATCAGTTGGTAGAGGGGAAGAAGCGAGATCTGAGTCATTGAGTGTGTGCCTTCAGGCTCCTGTACATCCTTCCTGATGGTAGCAATGAGAACAAGGCATGTCCTGGGTGATGGGGGTGAATGGACAATAGGAAAAGAAAGTACCTTTGGCAACTTAACACCATCCCGAAAACAACATTAAATGTAGCATAACTGCCTATAGACCAACCCATAACACTCATAACATCTGAAGCAAATGGGCCAATCTTTGATGAAGGAAACATTAATATTCTAGATATTGTAAATGTTATGATATTTAATGTGAATGAGATGAACCCATTTAAAAAAAAATTCACAATTTTATTGATTGAGTAGAACAGAAGTTTAATATTTTATTAGCTTAGTCTAGAAATGAATGTTAACCATGACTGCTTCAAATGTTAGAATACAAATTGTATTTTCTTTGCATTGAAGAAGACATTCAAAACTCTTTATTTTTTCAACCACACTTTAAAATTTTTTGACAAGAGTCACTTCTACTAACAAAAACACCCTTAATAATGAACATGTTAATGAAAACTATTCCATGAATTCAGAGGAAATAGTTCAATCCATTAAATACAATGCCCAACAAATGTTTTCAATGTTTGTGTGTGAGTTCACTTTCACATTTCTTTTGTAGTTCAGTGCTTTTCTAGATTGCCTCTTCTTCCTTGCTAATTTTAAAGAAGAACTGGCAAGAACTTTAATTATGGTTTGTTAATATTTTAATGGTTATATTGAAAAGAAGAACACCAGAAATAACAGTGAAAAAGTGAGTTTGTTCCCCTGTTCATTATTGTACTTTACAACTCATGTTCTCAGTATTATTTTTAATTCAAAATCAGAATCAGGTTTCATATATGGCATATGTCATGAAATTAGCTGGCTTTGTAGCAGCAGTACAGCACAATTCATAATATTAGAAAAACTGTGAATTACTGTTAGTATAAATATATATAAAACATTTAAATTAAATAGGTAGTGCAAAAATAGAAACTTAAAAAAATAGTGAGATAGTATTCATGGGTTCAATGTACATTCATAAATTTGATGGCATAGGAGAAGAAGCTGTTCCTGGATCATCGACTGTGTGTCTTCAGAGTCTGTACCTCCTCCTGAGCAAACGAGAAGCAGGCATATTCTGGATGATGGGAATCCTTCATGACACTGCCTTTTTGGAAAAGAGAGAAAAAAATCGCTCCTTGAGGATGTCCTGGATGCTAAGGAGGCTATTGGTAATGATGGAGCTGACTGAGTTCATAACTTTCTGTAGTTTCTTTTCATCCTGTGCAGTCAGTTTATGACCTTAACTTATGACTTGGGTGACGGGACGAAGTGTACTGTTTGCATGTTTGCTAATGACAGGAGGTTCGTAATTTGAGATGAGGACCAAACAGCTCACAAAATACACTGGTAAAAACTGTCAGTTAGTGTAAGGGAAAACTTGACGATGTTCATCTTTGAAAGATTAATGTTTTAATTATTATATAAAGAAAAGGAGCTACGAATGTACACATGGAGCTCTGTGTTTAAATGAATGAAACAAAAAGTTAGTGTGCAGGTACAACACAGAATGTTGACTGTTCTAGCAATGATAATGCAGTCAGTGAGTGGTGGGGTGGAGATACGCCGCTGCTTCCTGGTCGTATGAGCAGATATAGCATATCGTAAGTCCTGGTTATGTGACCACTGATGCCAGGCAGATAATCTCTGAAGAATATTGATACTGGCTGGGGTCATATGCCATGCACAGGTCCTGCCCAGAAGAAGGCAATGGCAAACCACTTTGGCAGAAAAAATTGCCAGGAACAATCATGGTTATAGACTATGATTGCCCACGTCATACGACGCAGCACATAATGATGAGGAGCACATAAACCCAAAGCCGGGAGCAGCTGGAGTAGGCTCAGTGTCTCAGTCCGTCACACAGATGCAAATTGCCGTGGAGCTCGCAGACACTAAGCCTGGACCAGCCAGGGCACAACACAGATTCAGGGCTGAGGAGAGTGGAGTAAAACATCGTGGACCTGAAATGGTTCAATCCTCACCTCTGGTCCCGACACCAGTTCATCTGGCCCGTTGTTTAAATTGTTGTCCCCTGAACTCAGGCCCAGGCCCCACTGCAGCGATATGCTCTGGACTGCTTCTGGCCCAAATTCAACTTTTCCAAATTGGTGTGGCGCCTAGACGGATCAAACGGATCAAAGCACTCAAAGGGGGACAGACCGGTGTATGAGGACGGATTAGAGTTTATGGCGTACCCGGCCCAGGGTAGCTGCTGACTCCACGTGGAGGGGTTCTGGGAGACCAGACACCTCAATACTGTCTCTAGCTGTTGGTAGGCCCGCTCGGTCTGGCCATTGGTTTGTGGGTGGAATCCTGAAGACAGACTCACAGAGGCACCCAGAAGATTACAGAATGCCCTCCAGAAGTTGGATGTGAATTGCAAGCCCCTGTCTGACACAACATCTGCAGGTAAACCATGTCATTTTACAACATGCAATACTAGTAATTCGACTGTTTCTTTGGCAGAGGGGAGTTTAGGTAAAGGAATGAAGTGTACAGACTTGGAGAAACAATAAACTACTGTGAGAATGGTGATATTACCATCTGATGGGGGAAGACTGGTGACAAAATCCAGGGCAATGTGGGACCAGGGACTCTTGGGGATAGACAGGGGCTGTAACAGACCAGCGGGTGTCCGATTAGAATTCTTGCCTTGAACACAAACTGAGCAGGCTGAGACGAAGTTGTGAATGTCATCTCCCATGGAGGGCCACCAGAACTGCTGAATGATGAAGGCCTGAGTATGCTTGGCTCCACTGTGACAGGATAACTGGGAAGAATGACCCCACTGTGAGTGGACAGAGCTGGGAAAATAAACACATCCGCGAAGTGGGGCATGGACTAGGGGCTGTCTCTCTCTGTTGAGCAGCATGCACAATGGATTTAATGTCCCATTACACTGCACCCACGGGACAGTGAGCAGGGAAGATGACATCGGGTACCTCAGGGATCTCAGAGGAAGGAAATTTTCTGGAGAGGGCATCAGGCTTTCCTTTCTTGGAACCGGGGTGGAAGGACAGAGTAAAATTGAATCTTGAGAGGAACAGGGACCAACGAGCTTGACGAGAGTTGAGATGCTTGGCCATATGGATATATTTCAGATTCGTGTGATCAGTCCAGACCAAGAATGGCACCTTGGCTCCCTCCAGCCAAAGCCACCACTCCTCCAGAGCTAGCTTCGCAGCCAGCAGCTCCCAGTTTCTGACATCGTAATTCCGCTCTGTGGGATTGAGGCGGTGAGAGAAGGCGCAGGGGTGAACCTTCTCATCCTTGGCCGAGTGCTGAGAGAGAACAGCTCCTATACTAATGTCAGATGCATCCACGACCACATGAACCGCCGGTTGGTGTCGGGTTGAGTCAGGATGGGGGGGGGGGGGGGGGGGTGGTGGCAGAGGTGAAATGTTTCTTCAGGTCCGGGAGAATCTGACAGCCGATGTGGTAAGAGCAGTGAATGGTGCAGCCAGTGTACTGCAATTTCTGATGAAGCAGCGATAGAAGTTAGCAAAGCCCAAGAAGCGTTGCAACTCCTGGCGAGTCGAGGGTTGGGGCCAATTGACCACCAATTGACCTTCTGTTGGTCCATCTGAATGGAACTGCCTGAAATTACATACCCCAGGAAGGAGACTGTATTGCGATGAAACACCCACATTTCTCAGCCTTCACAAAGAGCTGGTTCTCCAGAAGGTGCTGGAGAACTCTGCGGATGTGACCTGTGTGTTCAGCAAGGGACTTAGAGAAAATCAAAATGCTGTTGAGGTTAACAAAAACAAATTGGTTCAGCATGTTCTTGAGAACATCATTTACCAAGGCTTGGAAGACAGCAGGAGCATTGGTGAGACGGAACGGCATGACCAGATACTCGTAATGGTCTGAGGTGGTGTTGAAGGCCGTCCTCCACTCATCACCTTCGCGAATGTGGACAGGTGGTAGGCGTTACAGAGATCAAGCTTGGTGAAAACTGAGGCTCCTTGTAGTAGTTCAAATGCCAAGGTCATGAGTGGAAGAGGGTAACAGTTCTTAACTGTGACTCCAGTCAGTCCCCGGTAATCAATGTATGGACGCAAGGAGCCGTCTTTCTTTTCAACAAAACACAGGGGAGGAAGATGGCTGGATGGTACCTGCAGCCAGAGACTCTTGAATGCACTTACTCATGGCTTCTGTTTCAGGTACGGACAGGGAATACAGGCAGCCCCCTGGAGGTGGGGGGAGATGGCACAATCAATGGACGATGAGGCTGCAGGGAAGTGGCCCGGGACTTGCTGAACACAGCCGTGAGATCCATGTATTCAGGAGGGATGGCACTAAGGTCTGGAAATTCTTTGTGGGGGGGGGGGGGGAATCTGGGCTTGGAGACAAGGGGATCTGAGCATGGCAGAGGCAGTGGGAGTGACAGAATGGGCTCCAGCCTACAATCTTGCGACTGAGCCAGTCAATGTGGGGGTTGTGTCTGACTAACCAGGGATGGCCCAGGACAATGGGAGCTTGAGGAGAGTCAATAGCATAAGGGTTAACTGTTCATGATGGTTGCCAGATAAACTGAGACTCACCGGGGCCGTGACATGGGTGACGTTAGACAGTCTCTGACCGTTCAAGGTACTGGACATTAATGGTGACTGTGGACAGACATGGGTAGTCCCCACTGGGCAGCCAAGCCAGAAACAATGAAACACCCCTCCGCACCAGAATTGACCAAGGCGAAGACTACTCAGCATTTGACACCCCGCTCCAGAAAAGCAGGAATGAGAGTGAGTGCTGTCAAGGATCGCCTCTGATCTGGGCCGACATTCACGTGCCAGGCGGCACCTAATTAATTAGCTTGTTTATTTCATTTTTTTTCTTAAAGATGTGCTGGGTGCGTTCCGGCTACCGCTGCACCCCTGCACGCTTTGCGGCCTAGTATCGATCCACGGCCCGGAGGTTGGGGACCACTGCAATAGGGTCTCCTGGACTTCTGGATGGGTACATGGAGCTTAGAAAAATAGAGGGTTATGGGTAACTCTAGGTAATTTTTAAAATAAGTACATATTCGGCACAGCATTGTGGGCTGAAGGGCCTATATTGTGCTGTAAGTTTCCTATGTTTCACTTAATGGACAGTTCAGGACAGATCTCTTATTCACTTAACCACTTAGTTGCATATTCATGGAGCCATCCTTCATCACTGTAACTACAGGGGTATGTTTTGAGTACCTGGCTTTTGGAAAAAAACACCAACCGCTAGTTGTGATATGTTACAATTGCAAAATGTGCTTCTGTAAATTAACCTTACTATATCCATACTGTATGTTGAAGTTAAGCAGGTGATTATAGCAACTGAATCTGCAGTTAATCATTAATTGTTATCTTTTTAAAAATATCTTCGTGTTGTGTAAGTATAAAACAAAATATCGGGAGAATAAAGTTCTCCTCGACTCTCTCCTGAAAGTCCACTGAGTGAATGCACTTTTGCACTCTCAGGCTGAAGCTTCCATGTGGCTCAGCTTATCTCAGTTACAACAGTATCTGATCAAAGAGTCACTTTTTAGATGTTTTAGATTTTATCTTACAAGTCAGTTATTTTATTAAAAAACTTTACTTCCGATTATTCACATTTCAAATTAGATTCTTTCTTTGATCCTTGCTATTGTCTAGATATTTCCTCTATGGACAAGCACAACACCACTATTTATTATTTCAGTGATTTGTCTCTGATCACAATTCCACTAAGTGAAGCTTCCAGTTGTGAACCTACACCATTTCACAATATTTGGGATAAAGAGCAGATTCATCTTCAGTAGATTTGAGTAAATGTGTGTTTCCAGTCATATCAATCCTGGTAACATGCTTCTGAAATTTGGATCTAGTGATGTTACTGAAGCCAGACCTGAAGCACAAAAAACAACCATAAGACATAGATACAAGAAAGTCTGCAGATGCTGGAAGTCCTAAGCAACACATACAAAATCCTGGAGGAACCCAGCAGATCAGGCAGCATCCATGGAAATGAATAAGTAGTTGTTGTTTCGGGCTAAGATCCAGAAGTAGGCCATTTGAGTCTGTTCCACCATTCCATCATTGCTGATATATAATTCTCAACCCCATTCTCCTGCCTTCTCCCCATAAACCTTCACACCCTGACTCATCAAGAAACTATCAACTTCTGCTTAAATATATTCAATAACTTGGCCTCGACGGCCATCTGTAGCAATGAATTCCACAGATTCACCACCCTCTGGACTGAGAAATTCTTCCTCATCTCCATTCCAAATGGATGTTCATCTATTCTGAGGTGTAATCTCTTGTCCTTGACTCCAACACCAAGGAAACATCTGTCTCGACCTTCCAATATTTAATATTCAGTAGGTTTCAATGAGATCTTTCTCATTCTTCTAAAACCCAGTGAGTATAGCCCCGGAGCCATCAAATGCTACTCATACGTTAAGCCTTTCATTCCCAGAATCATTCTCCTGAACCTCCTCTGGACCCTTTTCAATGCCAGCGCATCTTATCTTAAATAAGGGCCCCAAAAGAGCTCACAATACTCCAAGTGCAGTCTGACCAATGGTTTATAAAGCCTGAGCATTACATCCTTGCTTTTATATACAACTTCTCTCAAAATTAATGTTAACATTGCATCTGCATTCCTTATCACTGACCCTACCTGAATGTTAACCTTTAGGGAATCCTACACGAGGACTCCCAAGTCCCTTTGTACCTCTGATGTTGAATTTTTTCCCATCTAGAAAATAGCCTATACTTTTATTCCTTCTGTCAAAGTACATGATCATATACCCTCCTACAATAAATTCCATCTGCCTTTTTTTTTACCCATTCTGCAAATCTGTCCAAATCCTTCTTCAGACTCCCTGTTTCCTTAACACATCCTGCTCCTCTACTTCTCTTTCTGCAAACTTGGCCACAACACCATCAAATCCATCATCCAGGTTAATAATATATAATATGAAAAGAAGTGGTCCCAACACCAACCCCTGCGGAACACCACTAGTCACCAGCAGCTATCTAGAAAAGGCCCCCTTTATTGCTACTCTTTGCCTTCTGCCAGTCAACCAATGCTCTATCCGTGTTAATATCTTTCCTGTAATACCATGGGCTCTTATCTTGTTAAGCAGCCACATATACAGCACCCAGCTTGTCAAAGATCTTCTGAAAATCCAAGTAACCAACATTCACCAACTCTCCTTTGTCTACACTGTCAGTTATTTCCTCAGAGCCAAAATAAAATTTTCGAAGTAAATTTTCTTATCAAAGTACATAAGTGTCACCATATACACCCCTGGGATCTATTTTTGTATGGACACTACCTCATACTGCAAGTAACTGAGGATGAATTTCTGCCCCAGTTTGTGTTTTGTGTATATATTAGTAGCTACAAGCATTTTTAATTAAATCTTTTGTCAAAATTCGCTATTGTTTAAAGGCTATTCTAACTTCAACTGTGCAGAATCAACTGCATTTAAACTGTAGTTTATTTCCTGATTTAAAAGGCAGAGGTTAAGGTTACTCTTACTACAATGCAGAGGCAATCAAAGGCAACAAAATATAAGCTGACCTTAGCTTGTGTGTTCCTTTCCTTTAACTTTATGACAGTGAGACTGTGCTGAACACTTTCCCTGTGATCAGTTGCTCCCGAAGTCTGTGGCCATTCTATTCAAACAGATGTGTCACTTGAAAGGCCCCATTCTAATTCTAAACACATTATTCTTATTTCCCATGGACTTTATGCCTGTAAGTTTTTATGAATATGCATATTAACAGATCTGTGTCATTTTGTCTAATTCAGCTTGGCATATGCAATTTCAGTTCAATTGTCACAAATCGAGCATTTCACACCATGTGGAACATCAGGTTCAACTGTATAAATCCATCTTAAAAATTGCAATTGTGGCAAATTTCACTTAACTAAGATGAATGGCAAACTATCTGAAAGACGCTGTGAGAAGAGAAATTTATGGAGTATACAGTATATCCATCATCATCAGTATGTGCCATGTCATATGACAAGGACGATCATAGTCTTTCCATGAGCATGATTGTTCTTGGTAATTTTTCTACAGAAGTGGCTTGCCATTACCTTCTTCTGGACAGTGTCTTTACAAGAGGATGATCCCTGCTATTATCAATACTCTTCAGAGATTGTCTGCCTGGCGTCAGTGGTCGCATAACCAGGACTTGTGATATGCACCAGCTGCTCATATGACCATCCACCACCTGCTCCCATGGCTTCATGGGCTTCATGTGACCATGATCAGGTGGGGGGGGGGGGAGCTAAGCAGGCGCTACACCTTGCCCAAGGGTGACCTGTAAGCTAGCAGAGAGAAGGAGCACCTTACATTTCCTTTGGCAGAGATGTATCTCCACCCTGCCACCCCAAAGTTATGAATATAATTTATATTAAAACTAAAATAGATAATAATTAATTGATTCCATCAATTTGGTTGATATATCTTTGAATCTGTGAAAATCATGACAATATATAAAGTTATACTCTTGAAAACTTAACAGTGAAACAAAACAGAGTAACAGACTATTATTATTTTTCCTTTTCGTGCCTTTTGGCATATTGGGCAGCAATTTTGCCATTTCTGTAACATTTGACTATTTTCTTAAGAGGCTGAGTTGTTAGCTCAACGCTCAACCCAATACAGTTGGGAAGTGTGCAAGGAGCTGGCCAGGTTTAAATTTGGGATCATTTGTCTCAAAGTCCAGTGCTGATGCCACTATACCACAGGCTGGTTATCAGACTATTAGCGAATAAACTATTCATATCACACATTTGATAGTTTTTTAAAAATGGATAATTTTGTAGTTCTTTCTCTATACAGTTAGATTATTACCATTTTGCACCAGACCACTCTGTCTTGATTCCCTCATGGACAGGGTTGTTTTATGAATATTAATATAAAGCAAAAATATAAGATTGTACCCTTAATGAATTAATTTGTCATTAATTACTTCCAGCAAAGCATTCCCCTTAGTAATTATGAAAAATTTAATGAGCTGCACATTATTCAAAGTCCTATGTAAATAGGTGTGAGAGCAACATACAACATTCAGCTATTTACCACTGATCTGAAACAGTTTGACCAGCAAATATTTAAAGTCCTGATCTTTAACTATTTATGGATGGACATCTGCATTTTACAGGAGCTCAATAATGTGTAAATATTAAAAAACATATATATACAAGTGTTTCATAAGGGGATGAGTTTATATTCCATAAAATATTTAGATAAAAATTACATTATGAAGTTCACTCTTTATGTTCAAATGAAAATATTAACTCTAACTTAGCTTCTTGGCCTATCTGCATTGTTCCCTCTAAGCTGGGCAGGTGTGAGGCTGCACAGTAACTGAAACACTCCGGTGCACATAGCCTTCGTTGCCGTGCAGCTGGAATTTTCTTTTATATAATGTTTTATTAGTGCTGCTCAGTTTTCAGGCCAATTTGCTCAGAGCAATGGTTGGCCCATGCAGCTGTAAAAAAAAAGGAATTTTGATCCCTGGGCAGTTTTCACTGCTACATCTCATGAGATTTAATTTCTTTAGCTTTCAATTTTAAAATTTACCTTTGACTCTGTTGGCACAAATCTTCAGTCTGTATGATGAGAGTTTTTGCAATTGGTTACTTTGAACAACCACACTGGACTCATGCTAAATTGAAAATATTGTGCTTCATCAAATTTTAGAGCACTGAAAGTACTTTCTTTGAAGGAATTAATTAATAGTCATCATCATTATTTGCTGTGTTGTATGACATGGGCGATCATAGTCTTCTCCATGATCACGATTGTTCTTGGCAAAGTTTTCTACAGAAGTCGTTTGCCATTGCCTTCTTCTGGGTAGTGTCTTTATCAAACAAGGGACACCAACCATTATCAAATTCTCTTCAGAGAAAGCCTGCCTGGCATCAGTGCTTGCATTACCAGGACTTGTGTTACGTACACACAACCCTGTAAAAGTATCAGAGCAATAGAACACACCTGGAGTCTGGTTTTGCTGTTTACAAAACATTATTTTATTAGTAACTACATAATATAGTAACTTAAACCAGGTAAATCAAGAGTTAATGGTGTTGTGCATATATAGGTGTAAAAACATAAAGTTCCCAAACTTATTCAAGCTCAGGTGGCAAGATTTATAGTCTTACGATGGTATGTAAGAAGAGTTCAGTTCAGGTGCACAGGATTGAAGTGAGAGAGAGAGATATTTGTAATCTGAATAAACATATGTTGTTGATCCTCCTCGATGTCCTCCAAATCTTCCAAATCAGTCAACCGTGACCAACTTAAGAGCGCTGTCTTCAAGTGATAATCTTCCAACCCAGGCAAGGGTTAGACACACCGGTAGATTCCACAGGGTTGCCCTTACACGCACTAATAGTCACGGATCGATTCCTCTTAGTCGATCCTCTGCCCCACCCTTTGTGGATACTTAAAAGTTCAGTGGCAATTCCGCCACCAGCCTTCGTGCATCTGCGAAACAAGCAGTACCGCTCGTTTAAAAACCATTGTGCTGAACACAATCACGTAGCTCCTCCTCTCTCTCTCTCTCTCTGCTTGCGCTGCAGCCAGTCTTCCGCTGTCGCTCGGCTCTCTCTCTCTTACAGACTGGTTCTTAAAGGCACAGTCCATAGTGAATAAAACTTAAGATTCCATCACACTTGTGATATGCATCAGCTGTTCATCCAACCACCCACCGCTTGCTCCCATGGCTTCATGTGACCCTGATCAAGGGTGGTGGGAGATCTAAGCAGGTGCTACACCTTGTGGAGGGAAGGTGCGCCTTTCATACCCTTTGGTAGAGATGTATCTCCACCCTGGAACAGTGAGTAATGATAGGCAATCTTAATTTAGTGGGAAGAGAAACATAGTTATCTATAATTATATTTAAAGATTTGTATTTGTATTTCATAAATAAAACGTGACCAGAAAGAAGTTATAAGGATATACTGTAGATCAGAATTAGATTTGGCTTATTATCACCGGCATGTGACGTGAAATTTGTCAACTTAGCAGCAGCAGTTCAATGCAATACATAATATAGAAGAAAAAACATTAATAATAATAATAAATAATTAAGTAAATCAATTACAGTATACATATATTGAATAGATATAAAATCGTGCAAAAACAGAAATACTGTATATCAAAAAAGTGAGGTAGTGTCCAAGGGTTCAATGTCCATTTAGGAATCATATGGCAAAGGGGAAGAAGTTGCTCCTGAATTGCTGAGTGTCTGCCTTCAGGCTTCTGTACCTGCTGTCTGATGGTCCTCCTTGTGGTCGTCATCATCGTCGTGGCTATCCCTCGAGGTCGAGGATGATGGTCTTCATTCTGTTGATGTATCACAGAGCAAAGACACCTGTGCATATATTTGTTTAATGTGTACTTGACGTTGCACTCCAAGAAGCACACGATACTTCACAAATCAACCAACTGATTCCAGTGGCATGGAAACCATGATGATTGGAGCTAATGAATTTGTTGCAGCCTTCATCTGCCTTCACAGCCGTTGAGTTCAAAGTAACTTTGTCCGCCTGTTCCACCGTTCAGGTCTTGGCTAGATTGCTCTTTGTCAGGGACCTCACCCTTGACCTTACCGCCATGAGTGACCCTACCAGGAGGATAGCTCCAGACTGCATTGCTCTCGGGATCTCAGGACCACACAAGCTTCTCCACCACGACAAGGTGACAATCCACGGAGAAGTGTCTGATGGTAACAGTGAGAAAAGGACATGCCCTGGGTGCTGGAAGTCCTTAATAATGGACGCTGCCTTTCTGAGATACTGCTCTCTGAAGATGTTCTGGGTAGTTTGTAGCCTAGTACCCAAGATGGAGCTGACTAGATTTACAACCTTCTGCAGCTTCTTTCAGTCCTGTGCAGTAGCACCCCCCCAACCCCCATCCCTTACGTATCAGACGGTGATGCAGCCTGTCAGAATGCTCTCCACGCTACATCTATAGAAGATTTTAAATGTATTTGTTGACATACCAAATCTCTTCAAACTCCTAATGAAGTATAGCTGCTGTCTTGCTTTCTTTATAACTGGTTATTAAAAAGATATTGAGAGAATGAAGACAAATTAGATCAAACTTTTACATGCTAAGGAACATGCAAGGAGCATTTGGGAACAACTTTTTACAGTCTGATTCTTAATTATAAAGTCATAGAACAGTTATAGAATCATAGAAAAGCACAGCATAGAAATAGGCCCTTTGGCCCATCTAATCCATTTAAAATGCATATCTCCATTAATCTGCAGTATAGCCCTCCATACCACTACCATCCATGTCCCTATCCAAACTTCTTTTAAATGTTGAAATTGAGCTTGCATGTACCATTTGCACGTTCCACACATGTAGACCCTCAGAGGGAAGAAGCTTCTCCTCATGTTCCCATTAAAATTTTCACCTTTCAACCTTAACCAATGACCTCTAGCTGTAGTCCCACCAAATCTCAGTGGAAAAATCTCTCTGAACTCCTTATGCAGAATCTCATATCTTGTCCTACCATGTCACTGGCACTTACATGGACCATGACTTCTGGCTGTTCACCCTCCCACTTAAGAATGCTGAGGATTCAACCCAAGATATACCAGACATTGGCGCCCGGGATGCAATATTCTCACTCCACTCACAGAACCTGCTGTCTGTTCCCCGAACAAACAAATCCCCTATCACCACAGCATGCCTCCTCCCCCTTCCCTTCTAAGTCACAGAGGAGAGTCAGTGTCAGAAACCTGACTATTGTGAATTTCCTCTGTTAAGTCCCCCCTCCCCCGACAGTCTGTTGAGCATGATGCGGGTGAGGATTTTTCCGGCAATGGAAAGTAGTGAGATGCCTCTGTAGTTCCCATAGTCGGTCCTTGAACCTTTATTTTTGTAGATGGCGATTATCGTTGCATCTCTGAGGTCAGGGGCATCTCTTCTTCTTCCCAAATGCTAGTCAGGGTGTGCTCTCTGCCGTCGATCATGAGGATTCAAAGGCAGGACTGAATGACCAACCAGGAAGTCCTTGACAGAGCAAACAGCACAAGCATTGAGGCAAGGATCCTCCAGGCCCAGCTGCGCTGGACTGGCCATGTAATCTGCAACGGTGAAGCAAGAATCCCTAGGCAGCTGCTCTACGGTGAGCTTGAGCATGGCAGTGGCAATTTGGGCCGCCCCAAACAAGATTCAAAGACAATCTGAAATCGTACATCAAATGGGCAGACCTCCAGCCTCCAGACAACTTGAGGAATCCGCAGCCGATAGGGCTGTGTGGCGTGCCCTGACCAGAAAAACTGCGTCTGACTTTGAGGATGACCAAAATCAGCGCCTTGCAGCAGCACGAGTCCGACGCCACAAAGCTGTGTATGCACCTGTTCCAACAACCGCCATTCCACGTCCAACCTGCAGTCGCATGTGTGTTTCGGCCTTCGGCCTCCGAGGCCACATGTGTATCCACAGATGACTGCACAGTGTTTAGTCTTCCTCGGACCCTGAGAGACAACCACCTCCCTGACAGTATCCAAAATGATATTTCTGTTGTTGAGGATGATAGCCACAGAGGTACTCTGCACAGGCTTCTTAAGCCCTTTCCACTTCCTGACTGTCACCCCGTTTCCTATATCCTGCACCTTGGGTGTAACTACCTCTCTATATGCCCTATCTTTAACCCTTTCAGCCTCTCGTCTGATCCGGAGTTATTCCAGGTCCAGCTCCAAATCCTTAATGTGAATAGTTAGAAACTGCAGCTGGATGCACTTCTCATAGTTGGAGGTCTCCCTGCCTTCGCACATCCCGCAAGGGGAGCATTGCACTATCCTGCCTGTTATCTCTTACTAGCTGAGCAGATATATGTAACCAAGTGACCTTTGAATATCATTATTTTATTGTTGAAGTTCACTTATGTAAACACCTTAGTAATGCTAAAATAGCTGCCTGTGCCTTTAAGAGAAAATGGCGATGTCATTTTGCATGGGTGGAGTAGAACGAAGAGTTGCCATGTTCTAGAAAGGGCGACATTCGAATGCTTTTCTCGGGTTTGGTGCAGAAAGATTTTTGTGAGTAAATTGATCAGCACTGGATAGCATGATTGCGAAGTTCCTTAATCGGCCTGCTAGGTTTGTCTTTTTAGTAATTCAGCTACAAGGCTATATATATTGTAAAAGTTTATTTGTCTTTCTTTATTGTTTCATGACTGAATGTGAATGTAACGGAGTAATGTAAATGTGTTAATCTCTGTTCGTGTAGCGTGGGTGAAGAGAACTCATTTCAAGGTCTAGCTTATATGTGTTTGGAAGTTAAGCACGTGTCTGCCAAATGTGAGTATATCTCTTATTTAAGATGAGATGTATTTATTCGTATTTTCGATGTTGTAATACAGTAACAGGTTGGTGGGATTCTAACATTGTTTGTATTGTTTTTTAGAATTGCCACTACCATATTTGTTTTGTATATTTTGTTTGTTATTTTCATACTGCATATATAACAAGGGTGTGGTCTGAAGTTAAACTGAGACTGTAATAGTGGAAACTGTTTTCCTAAATTTATTTTGCATTTTTCTTTTGATACTCTCTTTCTGCGATAAAACATCAAAAACAGATAAAGGAATTTAAGAACTGAAGAAGTATGTGTTGTCCTGGGAGTGTATTTTTCTGTAGGCTACATATAAAGAAGAGAAGGGAAAACTTGAGCTTTGCTTTCTCTGAGTAAAGCCTCTCTTTGCTGAAGCCTTGAAGAGCTAAATCCTTAAGATCACCACTCTGACCATATCCACTCAGATGATGGCTGCTGTGCTTGCCCTTGCCTTCCTTTAATTTGCTCTTTCTAATTAATCCCAAACGCCAGTTGGCTGCTGATTAAAGTTTTATAATGCTGTTGCAAACTGCTCCTGCCCTTTATCCTTGTGTTGGGGTCCGGTCCAGAACCCGCCTTCCAGGTCCGCGGACTCCGGACCCCGGGCCTTGCCGCCAGCCCTCCTGTCACCCGGAGCCATTGGATCATCTTGGCTTAACGAGGTACACCTGTTGCCTATTAGGGGGCAGGTGTTTATAAGGGGCTCGGGAACTGAGCCTAGTTGTGGGGTTGTCCTGCTCTGGATCTGGTTCTGCTCTGGTTGCTGCCCTGCTCCGTATCCTGCTCTGCTCTGCTCTGCTCTGCTCTGCTCTGCTCTGCTCGCCGGCCTGCACAGAATCCTGTTCTGCCCTGTTCTGTATCTGTTCTGTCCGGTTGGTCTTGTTCCCCTGCTTCTCTCCTCTGTGCTGGTCCTGCTGTTCAGCCTTATTTGCCTTGCCTGTGCTGCCATGCTGTTGGTTGCCTTTCCCAATTTACCGGTGTATCACGGTAGTCCTGCTGCTCATCCTGGACCTAGCTTCCTTCTGATCCCTTGCCTCTGTCAGGCAAGTCCGGCCAGACTGCCGCTGCCCAGTGGGGGTTCTGCCCCTTCCTACCTGTTGCCTCCATCGGGCAGGTCTGGCTGGACTGCCGCTGCCTGGCGGAGGTTCTGCCCCTTCCTACCCATTAACTCCATCGGGCAGGCCCAGCCGGACTGCCGCTGCCCGGTGGGAGTTCTGCCCCTTCCTACTCATTGCCTCTGTCGGGCAGGTCTGGCTGGACTGCTGCTGCCTGGCGGGGGTTCTGCCCCTTCCTACCCGTTAACTCCATTGGGCAGGTCCAGCCGGACTGCTGCTGCCCAGTGGGGGTTCTGCCCCTTCCTACCCGTTAACTCCATTGGGCAGGTCTGGCTGGACTGCTGCTGCCTGGTGGGGGTTCTGCCCCTTCCTACCCATTGCTCCCTAAGGGTTGTGCCCCACACCTGCCCAGGTGTCTGCGCCTTGCCCAGGCCTCCGTGTTTTCCGCCTGGGAGGCGGCCCTGCCTGGAATCCATGCGGCCCGCCATGAGGAATCCTCCTGCCCTGCCACGAACTCTGGGATCCAGTCCCACCTTCCTTACCCCTTGCATGCCACTGCATCCCCATCCCGTCCCACCCCTAGTACTTCAGTGTCTGCGTCCTGCATTTGGGTCCAATCCTGCCCCCGTTCCTGACACCTTGGACAGTGGACCTGATTGAAGTCCCCTCTTCTCCAAACTTGTGGTGTTCGGATTGACTGTTGGTCAAATCTCTATTACACTGCCACAAACTACTCCTTTCTTTTATCCTCAGGCAGTGGACCTGATTGAAGTCCTCTCCTCTCCAAACTTCTAATGTCCAGGCTGGGCACTGGTCAATGCTCTGGTAAAATCCTTAGAATACCTCCCAATAACTTTCCTACTACTGATGTCAGGCTCACCAGCTTATACTTTCTAGGTTTTTTTTAGAGCCTTTCTTAAACAGTGGAACAACTTTGGATATCCTTCAATCCTCTAGCACCACACCTGTCACTAAAGTTGATTTAAATATCTCTGGTAAGGCTCTGGCAATTTGTGCTCTTGCCTGCTACAGGATAGAAGGGAATATCTTGTCAAGCCTCAGGGATTTATCCACCCTAATTTGCCTCAAGACAGAAAACGGCACCTTCTTTGTAATCTGATGGAGTTCATGAAGTTGACACCATTTTGCCTTGCCTCTATAGATGCTGTATCCATCTCCTGAGAAAATACAGGGTAAAAAATGTATTTAAGAGCTTTCACAACAACACACACACAAAATGCTGGTGGAATGTAGCTGGCCAGGCAGCATCTATAAGAAGTACAGTCGACATTTCGGGTCGAGACCCTTCGTCAGGACTAACAGAAAAAAGAGATATTAAGAGATTTGAAAGTGGGAGGGGGATGGTGAGACATGAAATGATAGGAGAAGACATGGGGGGATGGACAAAGCTAAGAGCTAGGAAGTTGATTAGCAAAAGGGATACAAGGCTGGAGAAGGGGAGTATCATAGGACAGAAGGCCTTGGAAGAAAGAAAGGGAGAGGGAAGCACCATAGGAAAATGGAGAACAGGCAAGGAGTTATTATGAGAGGGAAAGAGAGAAAAAACATAGGGATGGGGTAAGAATGGGAGGAGGGGCATTAACGGAAGTTAGAGAAATCAATGTTCATGCCATCAGGTTGGAGGCTACCGAGACGGACTATAAGGTATTGTTCCTCCAACCTGAGTGTGACTTCATCTCGACAATAGAGGAGGCCATGGATTGACATATTGGAATGGGAATGGGAATGGGACGTGGAATTAAAATGTGTGCCCACTGGGAGATCCTGCTTCCTCTGGTGGACAGAGCGTAGGTGTTCAGCGGAATGATCTCCCAGTCTGCGTCGTGGCTCACCAATATATATATATAAGGCCACATCGGGAGCACTGGACACAGTATATCACACCAGCAGACTCACAGGTGAAGTGTTGTCTCACCTGGAAGGACTGTCTGGGGCCCTGAATGGTGGTGAGGCAGGAAGTGTAAGGGCAGGTGTAGCACTTGTTCCGCTTACAAGAGTAAGTGCCAGGAGGGAGATGGGTGGGAAGGGATGGGGGAAACGAATGGACAAGGGAGTCGCGTAGGGAGCCATCCCTGCGGAAAGCAGAAAGTGGGGGGGAGGGAAAGATGTGCTTGGTGGTGGGATCCCGTTGGAGCTCTCCAATCCTTTTTCATTCTGTGATTGGATTACCACTCTGATCTTCCGGAGGACCAATTTTGTCCCTTGTAATCCTTTTGCTCTTAATACATCTGTACAATCCCTTAGGATTCTCCTTCAGCTTGTCTGCTAATACAACTCCATGCCTTCTTTTAGCTCTCCTGATTTATTTCTTAAGCGTTGTCTTTCATTTCTTATACTCTATAAACTCCTCATTTGTTCCTTCTTGCCTGTACCTGCTATGCACCATTTTCTTTTTTTAACCAGGGCCTCAATATCTCTTGAAAACCAAAGTTTCCTATGCCTATTATCTTCACTTTTTATTCTTCTGCTTTTTATTCAAAGCACATCCAAGCTTTGTACTTTCAAAATTTCGGCTTTGAAGGCCTCCAAGTACACCTTTGCCAGATAACAGCCTATCCCAATCCACACTTGCCAGATCCTTTCTGATACTGTTAAAATTGTCTTTTCTCCAATTTAGAATCTGAACCCAGGAACCAGACCTAACTTTTTGCAAATTTACCTTGAAGCCAATGGTATTGTGATTACCAGATTTTCTTCTACAAAAACTTCTGTCACCTCCCCTGTTTCATTCCTTAACAGCAGTTTCAGCATCTCACACTCTCTCATTAAGACTTCAATGTACTGATTAAAAGAACATTCCTGAACCCATTTGGCAAACTCTATCTCATCTAATCCTTTAACATTATGGGAGTTTCAGTCAAATACATAAAATATTATCAAATATAGAAATTTCTTTTTATAAGTACATAAATCAATTTTTATTATATACACACCTTGATGAATGAAGTGCAGGTTGTTTATTTCTAACTAAGCATATTCAATATCAAGATCAAGGTTGAGTTTATTTGTTTTATTTGTTTTATTTTTTATTTTGAGATACTGCACAGAGTAGGACCTTCTGGCCCTTTCAGCTGCACTGTTCAGCAATCCCTGACAACCCTGAGTTAACCCTAATCTAATCACAGGACAATTTACAATGACTAATTAACCTACTTGGTACATCATTGGACTGTGGGACGAAACCAGAGGACCCTGAGAAAGCCTATGCATTTCACAGGTGGGACGTACAGGATCTCCTTACAGAACGGTGCCGGAATTGAACTGCAGTCTTCGATGCCCCGAGGTGTAATAACATCACTTATTGCCATATGCACAGGTGCATTGAAAAACTTGCTTGTAGCAGCCTCACAGGTACCTAGCATCAGATAAGCAGCATTCACTAGAAAAAAGCACAACTTAATCCTAACTTATAGGCTATGTTACAAGAAATAATACAATTAGAGCAAAAAACGGCAAATGCAAAGTGATCAAAGTGATCACCTTGAATTAGAATGTTGTTATACTGAGCTAGTGATTAGGTTGCTTGTGTTGGTTCAACAACAGAACAGTTAAAGGGAAGCACTGTTTCCTGGAAACTGTGCAGGTGTGCGGGCTTGCAAGAACTGAAATACTTCCATGCTCAGAGTCTTTGTTGCTGCTTTTGATCACCTCTTTAGTCCCTTGCCAAGGGTGCGTGTCCAGAGGTGAAATGTCGAATATCCTTGTTTGAGAAGCACTCAATTTGTCTCAGCCGTTTGCCCTGCGTACTCCTTCTGAGAGTGGGTTAGAGGCGATCTAAGAAAGAGCGCGAGGGTTGAGCCCGGAACGTAGCTGGTGAGTTGTTGTTTGTGGAGTGTGCTGCATTGCGATATTGAAGGAAGGAATTGGTGAGCTTCTGATTCTGTGTCAGTGCAGTGCGTTCTCCTGACATTACTCGCAGTGCGTTCTTTAAACTGCGAATAAGCCTTTCTGCCAAGCCATTTGTAGCTGGGTGGTATGGTGCAGATGTGATATGTATTATTCCATTCATTTCTGGGAATGAACGAAGCTGTTCCACAACAAACTGTGGTCTATTGTCGCTGACCAGTCCTTAAGAAGAGGTTTCTCAAAACATTGACAGTGTGTGGGGCAGTAGTGGCGGCTATTGGTAACACTCCGCCACTTTGTGGCTGCATCCACTACGACCAAGACATTTGAGCCTATGAATGGTCCAGCAAAATACACATGAATCCTCTGCCAGCGAATTGTAGGCCATTCCCGGGGATCAACAGGCACTGCATAATTTTTCTCTGTAGCGGTAAGGCAACATGATGCAATGGTTATGGGGTGCTGGCTTTAATTACTCATAACATGTGACATGACCACAAC
This sequence comes from Hemitrygon akajei, assembly GCF_048418815.1. Taxonomy (NCBI): domain Eukaryota; kingdom Metazoa; phylum Chordata; class Chondrichthyes; order Myliobatiformes; family Dasyatidae; genus Hemitrygon; species Hemitrygon akajei. The sequence goes on along the minus strand of NC_133137.1, from coordinate 74,640,905 downwards.
TATACCTATGGCAAGACGTCACAGGCATGCTTCACTGGACAATGTGGATTATAATGTGTGAGTACAGTGTCTGATGTCACCATGTCCTTTACCTTTTTGAAAGCCACCTCACACTGCTTTGACCATTGCCGTTTCTTCCCGATCTGTAGTAATGAGTTCAAGGGGTGGAGCACAGTAGCCAGGTTTGGTAGGAATTTGTTATAAAATCCTCACAAATCCCAACATCTTCCAGATGTGTTGGCATCCCAAACAGTGCAAGGCGAGCTGCTTAATCTGCTGATCTCTCCCAGGCCACCAGACAAAGCTTTAAACCAACGCTTTCATTTTGACCACATCTAGATGATCAGCATGAACTCCTCCAACATTTTAGCTCTCAGCTGGGATGGTACAACAACTCTTAATCCCCACATAAAGCAACCTGCGTCAAGGGCATGTAAAAATGGAGGTGGAACTAGAATTTTTGCTGCACATTCTAGTCTTCATCACCCAATACTCACAAATTTTATTTGTTTTCTGTCTTTTCTTAAACTTGACTGTCTTTCTACCCTTGCAAAGAAATGCATGCTGCACCCCTTTCCCCTTTCAAAGAAAGAAATGTGCTGTCCTTCAACAAGTACGCAGTCACTTCATGTTCATTTTAAAATCACCTTATCACCACTGTTTTGTTTTATAACTTCAGAAACTAATCGAAAAAAACACACACACACACGCAGGAGCCAGGATGATATTTCAGCCACTTACTTACCTTTAGTAATGCACTCAAATATGAAATGGTGTCATAATGACATCTGCCATTCACGTGTTTTTACATATAACCCAATGAATTATGTTAATGACAAAGAATACCTAAACAGTATATTTACAATATACCTCAAAATATTACTGAAATATTAAATATACTGCACATTGTGGCTGTAATTATTATTATCTGTGTCAATCTTCCATCAACTTAAAGTAGTTTCCTGGTTTCTGGAGGTCCTCACGTGACATTCCTGGATCAAACAGCAACACTATTAAAATTCAAGGGAGCCAAGTTTCTTGAATACCAGATATTTATGTAACCGATGGCAATGCAGAAGTGGGTCTTGTGCAAACACATAATAATTTTCTTCCTGTGTTTGATTATCTATTATTGTGTTTTAACTAGTAAGGCAGAGCAACTTTGAGCTCCTGGAGAAAATCGTTCAAATGACCTTGGCTGACTGTCATCTAGGCTTGGGTTTGAATCCACAATATTCTGACTCAAAAAGAAGATTGTTGCCACAATTGAGCTTAACTGACAGTTAAAAATTTGATAAATTCTTGCTGCTATTAGATTGGACATATGGGGCTCAGCTGTTGAACGGGAATTGCAGACAGATCTATTTAGTTTGGTGATTGCCATGTGAGCATGAATATGACTGCATCCACAGACAGTGCCTGCACTGAAATGAAGGAAGGTGCCGGAGACACATACAGTACCTAAAAACAAACAGTAAAATTAGTTTTTTTTAGATGAAACGAGATGGACTGACTGTTGGGTGTCTAAAATATTTTACAATATAAAGCAAGTCAGAAAGAGGAAAAGGAGGAGAGTATTTCAGGTATCACTCAATTCATTCCACAGTAAACATACAAAATATTTTTAATCCATTTCTATTTTTAACTATGACATTTTCGATCTTTTTAACAAACTTACAATCAATCACAAAAATATAACTTAGTGCTAACATCTTGTGTACTTTTTTACTAAAGGTTTATTTTTCGCAATATATGACTTCTGTTAAAATACACAGACTGTACACTGGTTAGATTTTCATGAACTTTTGTCTGCTGAGAAAAAAAAGAACATTGAATACAATATTCAATGATTTACTTATTTACTTTGGATGGTGGGGTGGAGATACATCTCTACCAAAGGAGATGTAGGAGATGTAAAACACCTCTTTCCTGCACTAGCTTGCAGGTCACCCTTGGGCAAGGTGTAGCACCTGCTTTGCCCCCCACTGCCCCGATCAGGGTCACATGAAGCCATGGGAGAGGTGGTAGATGGTTGTATGAGTAGCTGGTGCATATCACAAATGAGTGACTAACCAGAACCTATTGATCTACTACATTAACTCTCTTTCTCTCATCACAGATGCCACCTGACCTGAAAGCATTTACAGCACATTATTGAATGCATTTAGATTTAGATAGTGAGCACAACTCCAAATGAACACTAGGAAATCTGCAGATGCTGGAACTTCAAACAACACACACAAAATGCTGGTGGAACACAGCAGGCCAGGCAGCATCTATAAGGAGAAGCACTGTTGACGTTTTGGGCCAAGACCCTTCGTTAGTCCTGATGAAGGGTCTCGGCCCAAAACATCGACAGTGCTTCTCCTTATAGATGCTGCCTGGCCTGCTGTGTTCCACCAGCATTTTGTGTGTGTTGTCCAAATGAACACAACTGCTTTTGGAATTATCAGCTGTGGCATCTATTAATTTACTCCTTGAAATCAGAATAGTAAATATTTTCTACAGTTATTATCTTCACTGGCATTCATCTTTTTCTTCTAAAGTTTCATTGATCATAAAACTCAGTCTCCTTAATGGGTATTCCAAGGTTTGAGAATATCAGCAATGAAGGGAGATGGAAAAGTTATGACATACTATGTAAATAAGGTAGTAATAGAGATTTAACTTTTATATCAGATAAAATTAAGAATGAATGGGAAAAGAACTTCAACTTTCCTTACCTACAGAGAAATGGGAGAAAATTTTACATGTAGTTAACTCCTCCTCTATATCTGCTAAACATGCGTTGATACAATTTAAGGCGGTGCATAGGGTCCATATGTCTAAGAACAAACTTGCTTGTTTTTACTCCCACATTAATCCTATCTGTGATAGATGCCATTTCGAAGTAGCCTCTTTGACTCACATGTTCTAGTCTTGTCCTTTTTTGGAGCAATACTGGAAAGATATTTTTGGTATTATTTCAACAGTTTTGAGTATTAATTTACATCCTCACCATATTACTGTAATTTTTGGCTTACCAATGGTGAATAATAGTTGTTTATTCCCTTCATGTCGGTGGATGATTGCATTTGTTACGTTAATGACTAGAAGATCCATTCTATTGAACTGGAAAGAGATTAATTCTCCAACTACATTCCAATGGTTTACTCAAACTATATCTTGTTTAAATTTAGAGAAAATCAGAAGTGTTATTTTTGACCCTTTGGTTAAATTTGAAGAAACCTGGAGACCATTTATTCAACACTTTCATATGAGCTAAATCGACCTTTCCCAAACCTTTTTTATTACCCTTAAATATTTGGATAGAGGAGCAGAGTTATTGACACCACTGTTTATATCCGTTATAATATAATAGCCCAGCTTTGTTTAGTTTAGTTTGCAAGTTAGTTAGTTTTTTTTTCTTTTTTTCTTTTTCAATTTGGGGGTTTTTCTTTCTGCTATGCAAATACAGTACGAGTTTGAGAGGCTTAGTACATCCGTGTTATCAATAGTTTGTACTTGTATATACTGCTTTATTAACGATGTATTCCCAGTCTCTCTGTATTTCTATTGTTATTATGCTTTGTTAGAAAATCAATAAAAAGATTTAAAAAGGAAGAAAGATTTACTTTGCCTGTCCATATTCACACCTATAAGCAAAAATGATGCACTAATTGTCCGCAGACTTCTGTTTTCTTTCCCAAAATTATCTCAATATTTGGTTCACTGCTATTACCTACATTACCTCGCAAAAGTCTTTAGCACATTTATATAGTTCGGAAAGTGGAAAGAAGCGGAAAGTGAGTTTGTAAATCTGTTGGAAGCAAAGGATGTTGGGAATGGTGAGATGAAGCACTCCAGGAGTAGTGTGAGACTTGTGGCAGAGAAGGAGTGCTGGGGTGGAGGGTGGTGTAGATACAGATACACCAAACCCTGAGACACTGACCTTGGTCATTTAATTCCAAACAATTGGTTTATTGATCATTACAGAATGTCTCTCTGGTGTTTCCCATTCTCACCCCCTCCTTTCCTTTTTTCCACAACCATGATTCCCCTCTTCCCACCCACTTCCCACTCTCAGTCCACAATAGGCACCCATATCAGAATCAGGTTTAACGTTACTCATGTATGTCATGAAATTTGTTTTTTTTTTGCTGTAGAGATACAGTGCAATACATAAAATTACTACAGAACCATGCAAAAGTAAGCTAAATTTATATGTGCCTAAGACTTTCATACAGCACTGTATGCCACTATCTTTTAACCTTTCGTATCCTGAACCCAACCTCCCACCCACACCATAGCCTCCATCTAAACTGCTTTAATTTCCTTCGCTCTTGTGCTTGGCCATTACTCATTAGCACAGGCTCTTCCATGTGCAGCCAATACAGGCCCAAGTGATACAATGAGAATGGTGGAGAACTGGAGGTTTGTGCCTCATGCTTTGCTGAAAGACCTGGCTTCACCTATCGTCTCCCAGCTAGCCTTCTCCCTTCCCTCTACTGTTTTATTCTGGCATCTTCTCCCTTCCCACTCGGTCCTGAAACAGGACCAATAGTAGGTCTTAGGTTGAAACAGCAACTGCTTATTCATTGCTGCCTGACCTGCTGAGTTCCTCCAGCATTTTGTGTATGTCTCAGTTTCCAACGGTAGCAAGTTACCCTGCATTTCGAGACTCTCACTGCTATTTGTGTCACTGTTGTAATTTGAATGTTGAAACTGGGCAATATTTCATGCTAAGCTATCAGTATCTTCCATCACCTGTCATTTCCAAAGCAATATGTTTTTTTAATCTTTAAATGACTGGAAATGTTCAAGAGATGGGAATGATACTAATCAGAACCAAACTGCTTTAAACTCTATTAAATTTGAATGAACTACATTTATTTAACACACTACACTGATTAGAATTAAGGCTCTAGTGAACAGTGATTTGAAAGTCTTCACATATTAATTGATTGTTGCCACTTGACTGCCTCTGTTTCAGGAATATTTTGCAGGATAATACAGACAAAATGCAGCGTTAACCTTGGGTGACAGAAAAACATCAGATATACTGATTTGGTAATTGAATCGGTCAAACTCTGTATATTGTTTGTGCTCCCACAATTTTCGTAAGTGTCTGAAGTTACGTTCTGTTCATCTGAAATTAGAGCTATTGGGTTTATCATGTTTTAAATGACTATGGTTGTGTTTTTGTTGAGTGGTTTTCTAGGAATTGTACTTGTGGTTGGTGATCGAATAATACAAATCCATCTATTTTCTATGAAACTATATATCAGTACTTTTAGGAGTAAATCCCTCACAAAATCACAGCACATGTCAAATAAAAAAGGCAGGTCATAAATTGCTTTGCTGTGGCTTCCTTTGCTTGAATTTATAAAGGAGGATTATGCAATAACAGAGCTAATAGTTATCAATTATGTATTAACTCGCAAAGTTAAAGGGAAAATAATTTGAAAAATGTGAAGTAACAATACACAAGATTATTGCATATTGGATCTGAAATAGGACAAGGAAAAATCAATCATCATAACTGACTGGTAACTCCTTGCATTCATAGCATTTTTTGTATATGGTGTCACGATCCTCTGTATATGTGACTTGCTTACTCATGGAGGCCATTGACTGCACAGCAGTAGCATCAATCAATGCACTAGGCATGATTGATAATCACTGCTGAAGCAATCGAGTGCAAAAGTACTCTTAAGAAAGAATGTGAATCTCAGACATAAGCTCAGGGTTGGACAGGCAGGTGAAGGTCTCCTGTAGAGCTGGGCTTATCCCTGAAAGAGCCATTTCAAGCAATCTGTTTGAAAGGCAAGTCTTCTCTCTTGGAGCATACAACATATAACAGTACTGTACAGTAGAGTACAAACACTTGGCCCATGATGTTGTGCCACTCCTTGAACCTACTCTAAAATTAATCTAACCCTTCCCTCCCACATAGACCTCCATTTTTCTTCCATACACATGTTACATGAAGGTAGGTTCATGTGTTTGGCGAATGAGACAGAAGGCACTGGTTATGAATAAACACATCAATCATTTATTTACAAACAGTACAACAGTTGACCAAGCGTCTTAACTCCCCCCAAGTTACACAACTACGAAGTTAAGCATTCCATATACAGATACTTAGTTAAGAGTGTGTGTGGGCCCTCCTACGCCTGGAACATACTTTTCCAATGGTTCTTCAAAACTGGTTGCAACCTCAGTGTGAAAATGAGTGCCTGGGAACAAAAGGAAAAGAGGCCGAGCCTGCCACACATGCTATTCTTATACCCCTGAGATGCCTGAAACCAGACACTGGTCTGTAGCACATAAGGCAATCAATGGAAAAAAAATGCTGCATATTTCAAATGGGCCAGTCAATAATTGGCACAGTAGAAGCGGCTTTCGACTGACAAGTTGACTAATCCTCCACATGACATCATGTTCCCCTCTAAGAGTCTCTTAAATGTCTCTAATGTATCTGCCTCTATCATAACCCTGGGCAGAAAATTCCATACATTGCTTAAAAAAAAGCTACCACTGATATCCCCAATCAATTACCTCCATATGTTCTTGAAATTATGTCACCTCTCATTAGCCAAAATAGAGTCTAGCTTTCAACTCTACCTCTTATTGTCCTATACACCTTTGTCAAATCACTTCCCACTCTCTTTAGCTCCAAAGAGAATAGCCCTGTCTCACACAATCTATCCTCGTTGGACATGTTCCTTAATCTAGACAGCTTTTGGGTAAATCTCTTCTGCACTCTCTCAATGCTTCCACATCCTTCTATAATGATGCAACTGTAACTGAACAGAATACTCCAAGAGTGGAATAACTATAGTTATATAGAGCTGCAACATCACCTCATATCTCTTGAACTCAAATCTCTGTCTACACACCATACACCTTCTTAACCACCCCATCAGCCTGTGTGGCAGCTTTAAGGGATATATTGGGATGGACTACAAGATCCCTATATTACTCCACACAGCTAAAAGTCCTGCCATTAACCATGTACACTGCCTTCAAGTTCAACTTTTTGAAGTGTTTAATTTCAATCTTTTCCAGACTGAACTCAATCTGCCTCTTCTCAGCTCAGCTCTGCATCCTACCGAAGTCCTGTTGTAATCCATGACAATCTTCTGCACTATCAACAACACCTCCAAATTCTGTGTCACCTGTAAACTTATTAACCCACCCTTCCATTTCCTCATCCAAGCCATTTATATACAAAAAAAATCGCAAAGAGTAGGAGTCCCAGAACAGACCCTCTGACCCTCAACACAGGTGCCCCTCAGGGCTGTGTATTAAGTCCCCTCCTTTATTCTACGTATACTCATGGCTGTGTCGCCACCCACAGCTCTAATCTGCTAATTAAATTTGCTGACGATACTGCACTGATTTGTCTTATTCCAAATAATAACGAGGCAGCTGACAGAGAAGAAGTCATCACCCGGACACAGTAGTGTCAAGAAAACAACCTCTCCCTCATTGCTGCAAAACCAAAGGAGTTGGTTGTGTACTTCAGGAGGAATGGAGACAGGCTCACCCTTAGACATCAATGGATCTGGAGTTGAGGGGGTGTACAGCTTTAAGTTCCTCGGCATACATATCACCGAGGATCTTACATGGACCGTACATACCGGCTGTGTGGTGGAAAAAAAGCACAATAGTGCCTCTTTCACCTCAGATGGTTGAAGAACATTGGTATGGGTCACCAAATCCTAAGTACTTTCTAAGGGGCACAACTGAGAGCATCCTGACTGGCTGCATCACTGCCTGGTATGGAAATTGTACTTCCCTCAGTAGCAGGACTCTGCAGAGTGCAGTGTGGACAGCCCAGCACATCTGTGGATGTGACTTTCCACTATTCAGGACATCTACACAGACAGGATTGTAAAATGGATCATTGGGGACCTGAATCACCTCAACCAAAAACTATTCCATCTACTACCATCTCGGAAGTGGTGCTATAGCATAAAAGCCAGGACCAACAGGCTCCAGGACAGCTTCGTCCACTAGGCCATCAGACTCATTAATTCACGCTGATACAATGGTATTTCTATGCTCTATTGACTGTCCTGTTGTACATACCATTTATTACAAATTACTATAATTGCACTTTGCACATTAAGACGGAGACGTAACATGGAGATTTTTACTCCTCATGTATGTGAAGGATGTTAGTAATAAGGTCAATTCAATTCAGTTCAATTCCTGTAGAACATCACTCGCTGCCAACCTCCTGGTAGAATACACTCCATCTATTATTAGCCGCTACCTTCTGTAGGTGAGTCAATTCCAAAACCAAGCAGCCACCTTCTCCTGGATCCTCCTGACTTTCTAAGTGAACCATGGAGATCTTTGTCTGACATCTTAGCAAAATCCATAAACAACACATCCACTGCTCTACCTTCATCAATTTGTTTTGTCAGCTCCTGGAAGAGTTCAATAGGGTCATGAGGTACAACCTGTTCTCACAAAACCATGCTAACTATCTCTAATCAAACGATGGTTCTCTAAATATTTGTAAATCCAGTCTCTAAGAATCCTGTTCAACAGTTTGTCTATCACTGATGTGAGGCTCACTGATTTATAATTCCCAAGGTTATCACCATTGCCTTCCTTGAACAGAAGAGTACCATTTGCTACCCTCCAATCCTCTGGTACTGCTCATGTGGCCACTGAGGATGCAAAGATCATCGCCAATGGTGCTCTAATCCCTGCCCTTGCTTTTCATACTCTTCTTATTAGTAGTAACACAACTATATGCACCTCTGCCCCCTGACACTCTTGAATTTCAGGCATCCTGCTAATGTCTTCCACAGTGAATACAAAATACTTACTGTTTGTGGCCATTTCTTTGTCCTCCATTACTACCTCGCCAGCATCAATTTCCGTCATCCTGATATCTCTTCTTGCCTCTCTTTTGCTCTTTATGTTTCAGAAAAAGCTTTTAGTATCCTCTTTTATATTGTGGCGAACATTTGGTCCATGACAGACGAGAAACCTTGTTTAACCCAACAACCAGTTTTATTGTGATAAATGATAAAAAAGACCGGGCACTATGATCCAGGGACAGAACCCCCTCAGTCACATATAGACAGGGGAGGTGACAATCACCAGGGTGACCCACAAATACACAAGTGAATAATGGTATAACCCAAGCTCAAATGTAACAATAAATGAACTTGAACTTCCCACCATAATCCCACAAAAGCATTTTGTCACAAGAAGAATAGATAGTTCTGATCATCAGGAATGCTGGGGCTGGCTGTCAGCCATGTCCCCCTCACACCCCGGAACACCTCGCTGTTCCCACCTGAGGAGTCAGTCATCCCCTGCAATCCCTGAGCCCACAACAAAGTCCAAAAGTCCTGGTGGTGGTCAACACTGCTGCCTGGGGCACTGGGGGATTTCTGGAGCCAGCCCAGGGGCAGCACTGTTTGGTGAGGCCAGAGACAGGGTATCTGGAGTGTCACTTCCTTCCTTCAGCCTTGCTGGGTCGGTGATGTCCAAGGCCGATACTATGCCAGCCGTCCCAGTGCAGTGTGACTGCCCCACATCGCTCAGGCAACCATGCCTGATATACCATATTGGAGATGCAGTTGAACTCCTCTCTCAGCCCCTTCCAGTGGCTTCCCAGCTTGGGGGATAGTTCCTTCTTCCAAGAGGGTCAGTGGACCGTACCGTGGCCTACACCATGGGCTGCTGCTTTGGTGCACTGGATTTGCAGCCCAGACCCTCTGGGATGTGCAAATCACAGTATTGCATGAACAACTCTGCCTCTTGCCTGTACCCAGGCCAGTAAAAGCGTTTGCTCAGCTTACCCAATGTCCTTGCAATGCTGAAATGGCCGTCTCCCACCTGCCTGTGCGTCAACCACAGCACCGTGACGCGGGGGAACACAAGCTGCAGGAGATGTCCACTGCCATCAGACAACTGCCACCACTGGAACCGCAAACCATCGTGCACCTCCAGCATTCCCCATTAAGAGAACAGGGCAGAGACCTGGCCTCTAGATCCTAGGCCTCTGGATCTAGGGTAGAGACTTCTGCCCACTCCAGCCGCCGTCCCCTCACCCAGGCCAGCACCTTTCGCTCACCTGTTCGCTGCGCAACTGCTGGTCAATGGTGGCAAAGTCTACCACACCGCTGGCTGCCACCTGAAACACCATCTTTGCTGCCTCCCTTGGTCCCAGTATGTTGCGTTGGTCTGCTGTAGGGTGGGGGGTGGTGTCGGACCAGTGGTGGTTGTTGCTGCGCCCACCTGGTCGGTTTCCTGAAGCTGCCCTGCCGGAGAACCGTGACTTCAACGCTGAGGTAGAGTGTTGTCCCTGACCCCCCCATGGGACAGCAGGTCCAGGTCAATGCTACAAGCCTCCCAGATGTCAGCGAGCCATACCTCACGCTCCACTGTTTTTTTCCACTGTGATGTGAAGCCTCCTTTTTCCTCGCATCGCCTTACAGTTGCCGGTGACCGTAGTCAGCCAGACTGCCATCGTTTTGCACCCAGGCAGAGATGGCTGGTCCGTGCTGGGGCAGACTCCTGAATGGTTGATGGTGATGGTTGACTCTGTGTCCAACAAGGCATGGCATCTGATGCACTTATCTGCATTGCTCTGTACCCAAACAGCCCACCTGGAGGAGCAGCAATGGAGGGACTCGGCTCGCTTGGCATCTCCCGATGGTTGTGCTGGACCGTGGAATGGTACAGGCCCAATGGCCTGTCTTGCCACACCGGTAGCAGAGATCACTCCGCGGCGTGTGGCGGGGCCGGCAAAGTGCTGGTCGGACCTCCTCGTCAGTTTCCTCCTCTGCCTCAGTGACACAAGCCCGGGCTCGCGGTGTGCAGGGTGACACTGGAATGCTTTGGGGGTCTAAAGTTGCTCCTGTCCTCTCCAGCTCTTCCAGTGACTTGGCTGGCGATGACAGTGAAGTCAGGTGATCATGCTGCCAAAGGCGCCCTGGCATCATTGCCAATACAAAGGAATGGCGGGCAAGCTCTTCCTGGCCCACAAGAGGGGAGGGAACTGGACGGCCATGTTGAGCACAGTGACGGAGATCTGCTGCATCGCCCCCGGGCTTTCTCCCACACAGTGCTGCCTGCTGCCTAGTTCTTTCATCATTGCTCCCTCCAATGGCCTCTGCTCGAGGCACTGCTCCAGCGCTGCTATGAGGGCCCTGTAGTCACGCTGCTCAGCCAGCATTCGTTCGAGGAGGGCACGCAGGGCATGCCCCTCCAGCGCCTGGGCAAAGTGCATTGCTGGCTTGGTAGAACCCTACCTGTTGTGCCATGCAGCAAGTCTGACTTGTACCAGGAAAGGCTCTAGGTGCCTAATGATATTGTATCTGGGGAGCTTCAGAGTGGGCCTTGTACTGTGAATTGCTGAGTACAGTTGGTCCTCCTCTTGCTCCGGTGGTGCCTACCATGTTGCCTGTCCTCCCATGGCTGCAGTGTCCTAGTTTCATGGGTGCAGGCCGCGTGGGAGGCCGGTGATGTGCTCTACTGTGTCTCGTCTCCCGGATTGGGAAGCCTATGTATGCTCGCTCTGTCGAGGTTCCCTGGAAAGGCACGATGTTTGGTTCCCAGGACCTTCATCCAGGTTACGTCTTCATGAGCCTGGCCAGGGGTGCGGTGGGGCGGGGGGCATATCATTCAGTCCCTCAACTTATTCCCCGGATTTTAAAGTGCTCCATCCGATGTCATAGCTCTTCAATCTTGTCGTCTGTTTCTAATCCCATTCCTGACACCAAGGTGGCGAGCATTTGGTCTGTGATGACAGACAAGAAAGCTTGTTTAACCCAACAACCACTGTTCTTGTGATAAACACAAAAGTAGACCAGGCACAATGACCTGGGAAGAGAACTCACTCAGTCATATTCAGACAGGGGAGGTGACCATCACACACCCCGTTTTATTTTGGAATCTTCCCCCTCCCTTCTCAGTTCTGAAGAAGGGTCTAGATCTGAAAGGTACACTATCTATTGATTTCCATAGATGCTGCCTGACCTGCTGAATTCTTCCAGCATTTTGTGCTGTCATATATTTCAGTCTTTTTGAACTATATTTTTAATAACCTGGAAAACATGCTTTGAGATGTTTGGTAAATGTTTACGATGGATAATTGAAGAATGTTTCTGAATATTTGCTTGTAATAGGAAAAAACCTTATCAGCAACATTATGTGAATTGATTTTCTTGATTGGCATTGCAGATTTCAGTGAGTTTTTTTTGTAAACGAAGGCATGGATTTTATTTAGGACATCCAAAATTCCTTTAGCAGTGGACAATTTATTCAAATCAATTTACTGTCCTCATTGAGAAAGGGCTTGAGCAATCCCATTGAGCTGGAGTCTTTCAGTGGGTCAGGGTCGACCATGGATGGGGCATCGAAGCTGTCTATGTGATACACAAACCAGTATGCTAGCCAGGGTAGTACGATTTTGGGAGCAAGCTGTTGCCCATGTAGCAGGCTGCCCCTCTCCACGCAGCTGAGGAATCCAAAGGAACAGTGAAAACTGATACAGGAGTTGGCGGTCAGGACAGAACGTAATGTAGGATTGCCTTAGAGACTCCATCTCTGGATTTTTCCTTGGGATTTACTCTCGAAGCCTTCCCCATCAGTGGGTATAGCTGCTAGGCAGTAGAGGTTTGAGATAAGATTTTTCCTTCTCCTAGATGAGCTGCCAACCACAGCTGACAAGCCCCATTTGCCCATCTGTAAGTTACATAGTAACTATTCCTAGAGCAGTCATCCAGAATTCTGAACTAATAATCTAGGAACATGGGTTCCAATTCTAACTGGACAACTTGTACTCTGTGAATTATAAACTCAGAATAAAGAAGTAAGTATCAGTCATGGTGAACATTGGACTACGGGATTGTCTTTTAAGGAAGCGAGTCTGCCAACGATACCCCATCAGGTGACTCTACCAGATTTCAGGCTCACAACAATGTTGCGAGCTCATTACTTGTCCCAGTGCGATCTTGGAATCAGTGGATACAGCCCAGTCCATCACAGGAAAGGCCCTATCCAAAACTGAGCATATCTACATGGAGCACTGCCACAAGAAAGTGCCATCCGACATCAGGAACCCCCACTGTCCAGGCCATGCTCACTTCTCGCCGCTGCCATTGGGAAGGAGGTATAGGAAACGTAGATCCCGCAACACCAGGTTCAGGGACAGTCATTGCACTTCAACCGTCAGGCTCCTTAGCCAATGTGGATAACTTCACTCATGTTCTTAAATTATCTTAATGTTTGTGTTTTTTTGTACTTATGCAGATTATCTTATTTTGCACATTTCTTATTTGTCAGACTTTGTAATTTTTTTTGTTGATTCTGCTGTATTTCTTTGCTGTACTGTGAATGCCTGCAAGAAAAAGGCATTTCAGGGTTATATATGGCGACACATACAATACTGTGTAAAAGTCTTTGGCACATATATACAGTGCCTAAAAGAGCATTCATCCTCCTTCGAAGATTTCATGTTTTATTGTTTTACAACATTGAATCACACTAGATTTAATTTGGCTTTTTTTGATATTGATCAACAGAAAAAGTCTCTTTCCTGTCCAAGTGCAAACAGATCACTACAAAGTGATACAAATATAAAACGCAAAATAATGTATTCACCTCCTTCAAGTCAGTATTTAGTAGATGTGCCTTTGGCAGCAATTACAGCCTTGGGACTGTGTGGATAGGTCTCTATCAGCTTTGCACATCAGGACACTGTAATTTTTCCCCATTCCTCATTACAAAACCGCTCAAGCTCTGTCAGATTGCATGAGGATCTTGACTGAACAGCCCTTTACAAGTCCAGCTGGAAATTCTCAATTGGATTGAGATCTGGAATCTGACTTGGCCACTCCAGGATATTAACTTTGTTGTTTTTAAGCAACTCATGCATAGCTTTTGCTTTATGCCTGGGGTCATTGTCTAGTTGTTGCCAGGATACTGACTCACTTGCAGTTGGATCTTGCAGGTCTAGCTGTATTTTTACTACAATCACTTGAAACACCTTGACTGCATGCTGGTCTTCAAAAAACAGATCTCCATTTAACTAATTATGTGACTTCTAAAACCAATTGACTGCACCAGTGATGATTTGGTGTGTCATATTAAAGGAGATGAATAGTTTTGCAATCAATTATATTGTGTTTAATATTTGTAATTAATTCAGATCACTTTGTGGAGATCTGGTCTCACTTTGACAGGAAAGAGTCAATGAACTAGCAACTAAATAAGGAGACGTACCAATGACATTGTAAATTGACACTTTAAAAAAGTAACTGACTTAGTTAAAGCAAATGGTGTAAGAACACATTAGAAACAAGCTATGTGATGTATAGTGTGTCCCCATTATGTTAAAATGCAACATATTGTGCAGTTGATTGTAATTTCTTGCCAGAAGTAATCTTGACCTCTGTAGCAGATCCTTACAGTGCTGGCGTGTAAAATCTAGTAATTAGAACTTGAAACCACAAATATCATTCCAGACAATTGAATAAAAATTGAATTTGCTGCGCTGAAGCATCATTACATGCTCGTTGAGATAAATCCAATGCTTTGAATACATTAACCTTTCAATGTGTGGCACTATCTCCAACTGCTGAAGATTAGCTGGTGACACAGTTATTGAAGGATGATAAATGAGCTGTCTTTCCAGATGTCTGATGGTTTGATCTTTATTCAGTTCATGACACCTGGGGTTGACAGTGTTAAGTGGTGCCAATCTGGAATAAAACTAAGCCCAGGAAATGGGTATTTGAAAATATGTGTAGTAATACACTGCGATTTAATTTGACCAGCGTGCAAATTTCAAAGTTGTTTTGATTGCTTTGGAAGCGTCCAAATAATTGAATATGTTCCCTTTCTGAGAAATAGGGGGGAAAAGACTGCAAGTATTTTTCATTTCTGTTTGAAAAGTAATGAAACTGAATACAATTAAACTGAATAGTTAGAACTTACCAAAACAAGAGGTACTGAAGTATTAAACTAAAATTTCATCCCACATGCCGATGTGTTTAGCAGTAGGGTTAACTATTCTCAGCATCATATGATATAGTCAATTCTGAACACACTGAAATTGAAATCTCTCAGTTTGAAACCTCCATATTATTTGAAATTACTTTAACAACCAAGCACTCTTTTCATCAAAATTATTACATGTTGTACTGAAGTGACTTCTCAAAATGTTAAACAAAGTCAATAGATTGTGATATTTGCACAATTGTTTTGATTTTATGTTGCTTATGTGACATTCAATTTGTAATTGTTTAATAATTCAACATCACAGATATTAGTTTTGACAACTGTTACACAGATGAATCCATATGGTTTTAATGGACAAAAAATAATTATTTTGGATAAAGAAAGAACATTTTCATCAATTTGGTCTCATCATTCCAAATCATTACCTACTTGTTACAGTAACTCTGTTTCCAAAATGGAGTCTAGCATCAATACAAGATGCTGGAAATCAAGAGTAAAACACACAAAATGCTAGAGGAATTCAGCAGGTTAGGCAGCATCTGTAGGAAAGAGTAAACAATCGACGTTTCAGGCTGAGACCCTCCTTCAGGACTGGAAACAAAGAGGAAAGATGCTGGAATAAAAAAGTGGGTTGAGGGTACAGAGGCTAGTTAGAGTGATAGGCAGCTCACAAAACTGCTAAAAATACTCCTTTTGAAGTTCAAAGTTAATGTAATTTGTTATCAAAGTGTCTATATGTCACCATATACAACCCTGAGATTAATGTTCTTGTGGGCATATGAAGTAACTTCATAGAATAATAACTATAACAGAATCAATAAAAAACTGCACCAACTTGAGCGTTCAACCTGTGTGCAAAAGACAGCAAACTGCAAATGCAAAAAGAGATAAGTAAAAATAATAAACAAATAAGCAATAAATATTGAGAACATACGATGAAGAGTCCTTGAAAGTTAGTCCAAAGGTTATGGGAACATTTCAGGGAAGTGCCTTATGAAGTTGAGTGATGTTATCCTCTTTGGTTCAAGAGCCTGATGGATGAGGGGTAATAACTATTCCTGAACCTGGTGGTGTGAGGCCTGAGGCTCCTGTACTTTCTTCCTGATGGCCACAGCAAGAAGAGAGCTTGTCCTGGGTGCTAGCGTTCCTGATTATGGATGCTGCTTTCCTGTGACATTGCTTCGAGTAAATGTGCTCACTGGTTGGGAGGGCTTTACCTGTGATGGGCTGGACTATATCCACTTCTCTTTGTAAGATTTTGCATTCGATTAAGGGCATTGGTGCTCCCATACCAGGCTGTGATGTAACTAGTCAATATACTCTCCACTGCACATCTATAGAAATTTGTTAAACTTTAGATATCATATTGAATCTATAGTTTTTCAGCTACAATTGCTGCAATCTGCAGCCTGTAATTACCTTTTAAGAAATGTACTTTTGAACTGTCTAAATGAACTAGCGATTTTATGATCTCCTGAAGGGATTGGAAAATTTGGGGCGAGCATACACATTTGTCTTTTTTTAATGGAAAGCAATTGCTAATATTGCCAGATAATATTCAGGCCAAGTGCCCTATCAGTTGACAAAGTCTACGGTGTTTTTTCAGCTATGTTTGTGAGCAGCTAAGTTCACAGCACTATTCCTTGTAATGAAATCAATAGAACTTTGTTGGATGAAAGAGCATATGGATGTGGATAGAATTAAGGTGTTTGTCATAATTCAGTTGAATCATGGAGGACTTAAATGAGCTATTGCTGTTGGGTGACAGGGTAGAGATATGACTCTACCTGAGGAGGTGTAAAGCATTTCTTCCTTCCTCTAGCCTGCAGGTCACACTTGGGCAAGGTGTAGCCCCTCTTAGCCACACCCCCCCCCCCACAACTGGATCAGGGTGACATGAAGCAATTTGAGTAAGTGGTGGACAGTTGTATGAACAGCTAGTGTATATCACAAGTCCTGGTTATGCGACGACGAACAGCAGGCAGACAATCTCTGGAGAGTATTGATAATGGCTCCGGTCACCCGTCTTGTAAAGCCACTGCCCAGAAGAAGGCAATGGCAAACAACTTCATAATATGAAAGAACATAAGAAATAGGAGCTGGACTAGGCTATCTGGCTCATCAAGCCTGCTCCGCTATTCAACAAGATCATGGCTGACCTGGCCATGGACTCAAATCTCCACCAAAATGCCTTTTGTCCCATAACATTTAATTCCCCTAATAGGCAAAATTCTACTTCTGTAGAAAAAATTGCCAAGAACAATCAGGGTCAGGGATAAGACTATAATGGCCTATTGTCAATATGGCATGGCACATTCTGATTCCTGTTACGAATGATCCTCTGTTCCCATGCTAACCTGCTTCCACAAGTAATATAATGTGCCATTAAAAAGCTTGAGATTCTCAATGATTTCTTCAAGTCATTTAGGCTGCTTGAAAGTACCCGTCCTGACTACGGCTCATGCTGTGATGTCACCTGGTTGCAGTTGCCCAGGAGGGAAGTGCTGGAGTCAGTGCACGGGGGCGACCTGGTATGGTGTCCAAGCTGGGGTTAGTGCTGCCTCCCAGTTTTCACTCAACAGAAAACAAGCTATATTGTGTTCAACTGTAGACTGCTGCAACATTCATGGACTCAGGGCCTTAGACCATGTACTTTTTGTGTGACTGTATTTGACATGGTATCTTATAGCACTTGTGTTGTGTGTGTCTGTTGGAACTGCATATTGCACTTTAGCCCTGGAGTAACACTTTCATTTGACTATATTCATGGGCATTCATGTATGGTTGAATGACAATTAAGCTGGAATTTGAACTTGAACTCATTGTCATGTATCATTTTTAGAACAAAGCTGTTCAGTGCATGTTAATTCTTCAGCTACTAAAGGAATATTTCAATGTCTAGACAAAAAATAATTAATTGTAATTAGATTATCATTTCTTTCATATTCCAAAAATTATGAATGTCTCCAGTGATTCAACATATATCCCTAATGATATCTCATTGTATTCAGCTGAAGTAATTTGCATTGCATTGCATTGTTACTGCAGATGTTCCATGATATTGCCTCATTGTTGCATTTATTTTCAACCAAATTCTCAAAGGGGCATTTGTAATTGGGTGGATAGATCAAACCCAAAAGACCCAAACACTCTGAGTGTCCAGGAGACGTGGTAATAAGCACACAAGCACAACAAGGTAACTTAAGCCGAATTCATTATCATAAAATAGAGAACACAGATATATCATGAAGTAAGCTACACAGATCTCAGGGTTCTCGGTTTGTAGCCTCCACTTGAATTGTCACTGTTGTCAGGGGAACTCCTAATTTTTACTCATGAAATCACCCTTGGTCTGATCGATTGTGATTACATGGGCAAGGTGAAGTCCCAAGAACTGAGCAAAAGGTGCTTCAATAAATCGTGGCTCAATTGACAAGCAAAGCGAGACATGCTGAGACAGGCAAGCTCTTTGATCTTCTAGTCTCATGCTACTAGCTCTACATGGTTCCTTTCATTCAAAAAACTCATGTGTCCATCAGCAGGCATCATGATACCATTGGTGCCTTGAGGCCTGAAAGAATCCAGCTGCTATCAGCAAACATTTAACAAACCTCCAGTGTTTAACTTGTACAGACACCTTGACACTTTACATGCTGTGAGCTCACAACAAGTTAAAAGTGTCACTTGGAGTTATTCAGAATTTCATCCAGTATTTCACAAAACTTAATACATCACAGCACAACATTTTTATTGTTCTTTAAAACAATATTCAAGTTCATTAACAAAAACAACCAATTACTTATGTCTTTGTTTCTCTGATCTTGAGACAGAACAGTGAAGGGTCGTAATCCTACCAGGGATGAAACATGTTTTGGGCTTTTTTAACCATCTTCACCACAGTCACTGAGCTGCTACACCCAAAGATGAATTTGACATCGCTTCTAACACTTTGACAAACTTCTATATATGTATATTGGATAATCTATTGGCTGGCTGGATTACAGCCTGGTACAAAAACACGAATGTCCTTGGATGGAAAATCCTACAAAAAGTAGTGGATATGGCCAGTCCACTACAGCTAAAATCCTCCTCACATTTGAGAACATCTGCATGAAATGCTGTCGCAGGAAGCAGCATCCATCATCAGGGACCCCCACCACTCAGGACAGGCTCTCTCCTCGCTGCTGGAATCAGGAAGAAGGTTACAGGAGTGTCACACCATAGGTTCAGGAAGTCAACAAATAAGGCAAGAGAACTAGCAGTAGGAACAGAGATTGCAACAAAAAAAGCAAGACTAGAGGATAAAGTTACATCTTCATGTTACATACCCATGGGTATCTTGTACTTGTCACGTGACAGTGGTGTTGAAGCTATACTGGACTTAAGGTAATGGTCTTGTGATGGTGGAGTGACGTAATTTTCCTGCCAGTAGAGATCATGTGACAGGTTTTTTTTACAGGGTATAAAAGGAGGACCCCTCCCTGTGAGGAGGGGCAGTTCATGGCTGGATTTGCCATTTTGACTCCATGCCACTGCGTGGTCCAATATTATGACACAGTTTGGTTGAAAGGTGGAGTTTTATTTAATGCCTAAAGTTTAAAAGGTCATTGCCGGCAGTTTCTTTATAATACTGCCAGTTAAAAATCAGCGGAGAGTGAAGATCGGAGTTCGGGAGCTAAAAGATCGAGGAAAGTCGATTTCGATGGTGAAACAGGTTCGACCTTGTTTGATCCTCATTTGGAAGGAATTTGTTGGCTGTGCCTGCGTTAGTCCCTGCACTGAGAGCAGAAAGGGTTTGGTGCACAGTTTTGTCAAGGAAAGGTCAGTGCCTTTAAGCCGTTTTATTTTCATCTTCATAAATTCTCCGGGAAAAGTATAGTTCGACTGGGAACCACAACAACGCGACATGAAAGAGAATTTAAATCGTCTAAAATGTCTCTCCTTTAATGGACTGTAGGCATTTTGAACTTTTGCAGTACTACTTTGAAGAACTGTTTTTGCAACATCGCTTTAAGAACTGTTTTTTGCTTTACTCCTTTAAGAACTGTTTAAGCTTTATCGCTTTAAGAGCTGTTTAAGCTGCCGCACAGCAGCTGATTTCCGGTTGCGTTAGTCGTTTGTTTACCTTTTTTGGTTTGTTTTTCAGTGTTTAATAAATGTTTTATTTGTTATAAAAAACCCTGCCTCACTTATATATTTATTGTTGCTGAATCCGTAACATAAATATGGGGGCTCGTCCAGGATGAACCATTTTTGAGTTTAAATGCTTGTTAAATTTTGAATCAGTGTTTTGGAAAAAGGGAATACTCGATTCTTTTGTTTGATTGGCTTGTGAGTGGTATTCGGCAACAATGAATATTGATGAGTTTCTGACTTCACCAGTCGCGGAGTTGTTAGCGAAGGTGAAAAAAAATGAGGTGTCTGAGATAGCTAGTAGATTGGAACTTAAAGATATTTTGAGGTCTACATCAAAGGCTCTAATACAGAGAAAAATCGCGTCACACTTTGTAGATTCAGGTGATTTTGATGAATCGATTTTAGAGTCGTTTCCAATAAGTAATCTAGAGATGCAGTTGCAAATCGAACAAATGAAGTTGGAACAAAGTAAAGCAGAATTGGAGCATTGTAGGTTAGAAGCTGATAATAAAAAGAGGGAATTTGAATATGCGATGGCAGAATTAAGGTCTGAGAATCAGTCTTCTGGTTCTAGAAAACCGTTTGTTGTTAGTCAAGAAATTAAATTGGTCCCTCCATTTAGTGAATCAGAATTAGAAAGGTATTTCTAACATTTTGAAACGATTGCTCAGATTTCAGAGTGGCTGAAAGATAAATGGTCATTGTTGTTACAGAGTGTAATTAAATTCAAAGCACAACAAGTTTATCCAGCTTTAACTGCTGCACAAGAACTAGATTATGATATTGTAAAACAGCATATTTTGAAAGCATACAAATTGGTCCCAGAAGTGTATAGAGAAAGATATAGAAGTTTGAAGAAGTCTGTGGAAAAAACTTATGTGGAATTTGCCTATGATAAAGCTGTGTGTTTTGAGAGATGGGTTTCTTCTAAAAATGTAAATGGGGACTATATAATACATTGAAAGAGCTGATTTTAATGGAGGGATTTAAAAGAAGCATCCCTGTTGAAGTAAGGACCTACTTAAATGAGAGGGATACTGATACATTGCAGGACTCTGCTAGATTAGCTGATGAGTACGTTTTAATCCATAAGAATAAATTTCCTCAGGGCAGAATTTTTAGGAGGAAAAATAACATAGAGACTCAAGGTGAATCAGAAATTAAATCAGAAGTTAATGAGAAAGGTAAGGAGGAAGGAAAACCTGTGAAGGAAAGACAGTTTGGTCTTATTTGTAACTACTGTAAGAAACCTGGCTATGTAATAGCTAACTGTTTCCGATTGAAAAAGAAAGAGAAGGAAGCAGTCCCAGATGCTTGTGTGCAACATACTGAAGCACCTGTAAAATTACAGGGTTCGATAAACACAAATGAGGTTTTGTTAGAGTCTGACCAAGTTAAAAAGGGATATGATCATTTTATAACTGAAGGGTTTGTATCCTTTAAAGAAGGGTCTACTCTGGTGCCAATAAAAATCCTTAGGGATACTGGAGCTTCTCAATCACTGATGTTAGACAGTGTATTGAAGTTTGATAC
The DNA here is from genome assembly GCF_048418815.1 of Hemitrygon akajei. Taxonomy (NCBI): domain Eukaryota; kingdom Metazoa; phylum Chordata; class Chondrichthyes; order Myliobatiformes; family Dasyatidae; genus Hemitrygon; species Hemitrygon akajei. The sequence goes on along the minus strand of NC_133137.1, from coordinate 74,619,257 downwards.
TGGTGTGGTAAATTATATATGAGATGTTGGGAGTGCTTTTATGCCTGTACACTTGCATAAAGTAAATTTAAAGTCAGGGTTAGTTACAGGATTTGTTAAAGTAGGATTACAGCCTAGCTTACCTGTGATATTACAGCCTAGCTTACCTGTGATATTTCTTTATTGTTAGGTAATGACTTGGCAGGTGGACAAGTTTTTCCTGAAGTGCATTTGACAGTGGAGTCAGAGGAACCACAGATGAACTCTAACACAGATTCTTCCTGTGTTGTGACTAGAGCTATGGCTAACAAGATTGATGCGCAGAATGAGGTTGTTACTCATGACTGTTCAACTCAGGATTTGAGTTTTGAGGAGATGTCAGAGACTTTCTTACCTTCATTGTTTGAACAAGATTCTTGGAGTAAGTCTGACTATGAAGATTTGTCTCTGTCTCGGAAGGAGATGATAGCAGAGCAGAATAGAGACCCTGAGATTATAAAATTAAGAGAACAAGCTCTACCAGATAGTGAAATTGAGAAGGTGCCAGTAGGATATTACTTTGAAAAAGGAGTGTTGATGAGGAAGTGGAGATCACCTACAGTTCCTGCAAGTGATGAATGGAATATTGTTTACCAGGTAGTTGTCCCTAAAGTTTATCAAAATGAGATTTTGACTTTTGCTCATAGTATGCCCTTAGGTGGACATCAAGGGGTAAGGAAAACTGTGGACAAGATTTTAAAACATTTTTACTGGCCTGGTCTAAGAAAAGATGTAGCGATGTTTTGTAAAACATGCCATACTTGTCAAATTGGGGGTAAACCAAATCAAGTTACACCAGTGGCTCCATTACAACCTATTCCAGCATTTGGTGAGCCGTTTTCTAAAGTTCTTATAGATTGTGTCGGTCCATTACCAAAGGCAAAAACTGGTTATCAGTACTTGTTGACTATCATGTGCACTTCATCTAGGTTTCCAGAGGCAGTACCACTTAGGAATATAACAGCTAAAACTGTGACAAAGGCTCTTATAAAATTCGTTACTTATTTTGGATTACCTAAGGAAATACAAACTGATCAAGGCAGTAATTTTATGTCTGGATTATTTCAACAGATAGTTTATAAATTGGGAGCTAAGCAAATCACTTCGTCTGCATACCATCCGGAATTGCAAGGTGCCTTGGAGAGGTTTCATTCTACCCTCAAGAATATGATTAGGACAGATTGTATGGAAAATGAAAGTGATTGGGATGAGGGTGTAAACTTACTTTTATTTGCAGTAAGGGAATCGGTACAGGAATCTTTAGGTTTCAGTCCATTTGAACTTGTATTTGGGCATAGAGTTAGAGGACCTTTAGCCTTATTAAAAGAACAGTGGATTAGTAAGGAAGTACACACTAATTTGTTGGGCTATGTTTTGAAATTTAAGGACAGGTTACATAAAGCTTGTAGCTTAGCCAAAGAAAATTTAAAATTGCCTCAGGAGAAAATGAAAATTTGGTACGATAAAAATGCTATGATGAGGATGTTTAAGCCTGGAGATAAGGTCCTGGTTCTTTTCCCAGTGCAAACGAATCCTTTACAAGCTAGATTTCATGGTCCTTATGAAATTGTGTCTAAAATCAATGATGTGGATTACATGATAAAAACTCCAGATCATAGAAGGCCAACACAACTTTGCCATATAAATATGCTAAAACCATATAATGAGAAACAATCTGATACTGTGACTGTTGTGGTTAATGATAATGAGTTTGATCTAACTAGGAACATGATAGATGATTCATCTGAATTTCATTCTAAATCCAACATTGTTTCTGTCAGGTTACCAAACTCAACCATTCTGGAAAATATTGATGAGAAATTAGCACATTTACAGCCAGAGTAGAAACAGCAGATGAAACAATTAATTTTTAAATATAAGGATTTGTTTCCAGACGTTCCGAGAAGGACTACTATAGCTTCACATGATGTAAATGTTGGAGATGCCAAACCCATTAAACAACACCCATATAGGATGAACATAGAAAAATATGAACTTGCTGAGAAAGAAATTAAATATATGTTAGAGAATAATATTATTAGACCTTCTAACTCGAATTGGAGTTCACCCTGTGTTATGGTGCCAAAACCAAATGGTAGTATTAGGTTTTGTATGGACTATAGGAAGGTGAATGCTGTAATGAAAACAGATGCATATCCAATTCCTAAAGTAGATGATTGTGGAGATAAAGTTGGAAAAGCAAAGTTCCTTACAAAGATTGATTTATTGAAAGGGTATTGGTGTGTTCCACTAACGGACAGAGGTAGAGGGATTTCTGCATTTTTAACTCCATCTGGGCTATATGAATATAAAGTTCTTCCATTTGGGATGAAGAATGCCCCAGGTACTTTCCAGAGGATGATTGACTCTGTGATTCAGGGATTGAAAGATACAGATGCTTATATTGATGATTTAGTGACAGGAAATGATACTTGGGAAGCACACATTATTGCGGTGGAGAAATTGTTTGGAAGGCTTTTAAAAGCTAATTTAACTATTAATTTAGCTAAGAGTAAATTTGGACATGTCACTGTGACTTACCTTGGTTATGTTGTGGGTCAAGGTAAGGTAGCTCCTGTTCAAGCAAAAGTTCGGGCAATTTTAGAGATTCCCACTCCAACAAGAAAAAAAAAACTCTCAGGAGATTCTTGGGAATGGTAGGATATTATCAAAAACTTTGTAAGAATTTTGCTAATGTTGCCCTTCCATTAACTAACCTTTTGAAGAAGAATGGGAAGTTTGTGTGGACAGTGCCTTGTCAAGAAGCATTTGAAAAATTGAAAACTATGATATGTCAACAACCTGTGCTCAAGGCAACTGACTTGGAAAAACCTTTTTCATTAGCTGTGGATGCTAGTGATAAGGCTGCAGGAGCAGTTTTAATGCAAAGGAATGAGGGTGATGAGGTTGATCATCCAGTAGCTTACTTTTCTAAGAAATTTAATAAGCATCAAAGAAACTATTCAACAATAGAGAAGGAATTGTTATCTCTTGTTTTAGCTTTAGAACATTTTGACATATATGTTGGTATTACTAAACACCATTTATTGTTTACACTGATCATAATCCGTTAGTGTTTCTGAGTAAAATGAAAAACAAAAACAGAAGGTTATTAAATTGGAGTTTGATGTTACAAGAGTACAATATTGTGATAACTCATATTAAAGGTAAAGATAATGTGGTTGCTGATTGTCTAACTCGATGTTGAATGTACAATCTAATTTTTTTATGGAGTGATTTTTTGTTAACAATTGTAACACTCCTACTGTATTGTAAGTTGTAAGATGTTATATGATGATACTATGTATACTGTGTATGTTATAAAATTTATACATTTGTGTTTTTTTGTAAATAATTGTTAAAATTTTGTTCTTGACAGACCAAATTTACTTTTGGAGGGAGGTGTTACGTACCCGTGGGTATCTTGTACTTGTCACGTGACAGTGGTGTTGAAGCTATACTGGACTTAAGGTAATGGTCTTGTGATGGTGGAGTGACGTAATTTTCCTGCCAGTAGAGATCATGTGACAGGTTTTTTTTACAGGGTATAAAAGGAGGACCCCTCCCTGTGAGGAGGGGCAGTTCATGGCTGGATTTGCCATTTTGACTCCATGCCACTGCGTGGTCCAATATTATGACACAGTTTGGTTGAAAGGTGGAGTTTTATTTAATGCCTAAAGTTTAAAAGGTCATTGCTGGCAGTTTCTTTATAATACTGCCAGTTAAAAATCAGCGGAGAGTGAAGATCGGAGTTCGGGAGCTAAAAGATCGAGGAAAGTCGATTTCAATGGTGAAACAGGTTCGACCTTGTTTGATCCTCATTTGGAAGGAATTTGTTGGCTGTGCCTGCGTTAGTCCCTGCACTGAAAGCAGAAAGGGTTTGGTGCACAGTTTTGTCAAGGAAAGGTCAGTGCCTTTAAGCCGTTTCATTTTCATCTTCGTAAATTCTCCGGGAAAATTATAGTTCGACTGGGAACCACAACAACGCGACGTGAAAGAGAATTTAAATCGTCTAAAATGTCTCTCCTTTAATGGACTGTAGGCATTTTGAACTTTTGCAGTACTACTTTGAAGAACTGTTTTTGCAACATCGCTTTAAGAACTGTTTTCGCTTTATTCCTTTAAGAACTGTTTAAGCTTTATCGCTTTAAGAGCTGTTTAAGCTGCCGCACAGCAGCTGATTTCCGGTTGCGTTAGTCGTTTGTTTACTTTTTGGGGGTTTGTTTTTCAGTGTTTATTAAATGTTTTATTTGTTATAAAAAACCCGGCCTCACTTATATATTTATTGTTGCTGAATCCGTAACACTCAAAACAGGAAAATGCACAAGAAATTCAAAAGTGCCATCATTGCCGTAGTGAGAGGGTGTGAATGGTTGGGAGAGAAATAGAATCATAGTCTTATAACATGGCAACAACTTCTTCGGCCTTACCTCAGTTCATACTGACCAATAAGTAACTGTTTAATCCTTCACTAAAACATTTTATTCTTCATACAAGCATCTGTCAGCTTCCTCCCGATGCTACCATTTACCTATGCATCAAGAGTAATTTATAGCAGCAAGTTAACTTAACTACCAATTATCTAATCGCTATTAAAATTCTTGTTGAGTTGAAGTAATTTCTGTTGTGTTTGGAATTTATAGAAGTTCCTCCCATACTTTTTCAGCTACGTAATGTTCTTCTCATGTCTCAGCCTTTCAGATGAAATTTGAAAAGCCATTGGCTTAAATATATGATGGTTTACAAATGGAGGCAATGTGTAGTGAGAAGAGGCTCTTGATTGGGAAAAATTGCAGTCAACAGGATGAGTTACAATGTAAAAGGAAGACAAAATTGAAAAGGGTGAATAACAACTGAAGGTTTTTTTTCTTTGATTGTGCACAGTATAGGGAATAAGGTAGATGAATTTGCAGCACATTTGCAGATTGACAGGTATGTTGTTGCAGGCATCACTAAATCATGGCTGAAAGAAGATTATAGGTGGGAACTTAATGTCCAAGGATACACATTGTATTGAAAGGACAGACAGGAAGGCAGAAAGGATGATGTTGCTCTGTTGGTAAAAGATGAAATCAATTCATTGGAAAGAGGGTCAGAAGTTGTTGAGCCACTGTGGATAGAGCTACGGAACTGCAAGGGTAAAAAGATCCTGATGGGAGTTGTATACAGACACCCAAACAGTAGTGAGGATGTGGCCTACAAATTACAATGGGAGGTAGAAAATGCATATCAAAAGGGTACCGGGTAATGTTACAACAGTCAAGGGGAACTTCAATAAATAAGCAGTTAGATTGGGAAAATCAGCTTGGTGCTGGATTAAGGAGGGAATTTCTAGAGTGCTATCAAAATGGCTTTTTAGAGCAGCTCATAGTTGAGCCCACTAGGGGATCAGCTATTCTGGATTGGGTGTTGTGCAATGACCTGGAATTGATTAGAGAGCTTAAGGTAAAATAACCCTTAGGGGAAGTGATCATAGTATGATCGAATTCACCCTGAAATTTGAGAAGGAGTAGCTAAAGTCAAATGTATCAGTATTACAGTAGAGTAAAGGAAATTACAGAGGCATGAGAGAGGAGTTGGAGAGAGTTGATTAGAAAAGAACACTGGCAGGGATGACAGCAGAGCATCAAGGGCTGGAATTTCTGGAAGCAATTTGGAAGCCATAGGATATAGACAACCCAAAGGGAAAGAAGTATACTAAAGGAAAGATGACACAACTGTGGCTAACAAGAGAAGTCAATGTCAACACAAAAGCCAAAGAGCGGGCACATAATAAAGCTAAAATTAGTGGGAAGTTAGAGGATTTGAAAGGTTTTAAAAAGCAACAGAAAGCAACTAAAAAGTCATTAAGAAGGTAAAGATACAATATGGAAGTACACTAGCCCATAATAGTAAAGGAGATACCAAAAGTTTCTTCAGATACTTAAAGTGTAAAAAAAAGTTGAGAGTGGATATCAGACCACTGGAAAATGATGCTGGAGAGGTAGTAATGGGAAACAATGAAATGGCACTGAAATAGTCCTCACTGTGGAAGACACTAGCAGTGTGGTGGAAGCTTCAGGTGCCAGGGGTCATGAGCTGTGTGAAGTTACCATAACTTGAGAGAAAGTTCTTGGGAAACTGAAAGGTCTGAAGGTAGGTAAGTCACCTGGATCAGATAGTGTACACCCCATGGTTTTGTAAGAGGTGGCTAATGAGATTGTGGAGGCATTAGAAATGATCTTTCAAGAATCAGTAGATTCTGGAATAGTTCTGGAAGACTGGAAAATTGCAAATGTCACTCCACTCGTTAAGAAGGGAGGGAGGCAGAAGAAAGGAAACTATAGACCTGTTAGTCTGACTACAGTGGTTGGGAAGATGTTGGAGTCAATTGTTAAGGATGAAGCCTCAGGGTACTTTGAGGTACATGATAAAATAGGCCTTAGTCAGCATGGTTTCCTCAAGAGAAAATCTTGCCTGACAAATCTGTCGGAATTCCTAAAAGAAGTAACAAGCAAAATAGACAAAGGAGAATCAACTGATGTTGTGTACTTGGATTTTCAGAAGGCCTTCGACAAGGTGCCATACATGAGGCTGCTTAATAAGCTACGAGCACGTGGTATTACATGAAAGGTTCTAGCATGGATAAAGCAGTGGCTGATTGGCAGGAGGCAAAGAGTGAGAATAAAAGGAGCCTTTTCTGCTTGGCTGCCAGAAAATAGTAGTGTTCCACAGGGGTCTGTGTTGTGATCAATTCTTTTTATATTTCATTGGTTCGAATGATGGAATTGATGGCTTTGTTGCAAAGTTTGCACACTATATGAAGACAGGAGGAAAGGCAGGTTGTTTTGAGGAAGTAGAGAGGCTGCAGAAGAACTGAACTTCAGAGAATGGGCAAAAAACTGGCAGATGGAATACAGTTTTGGGAAGTTTGTTGTCATGCACCTAGGTAGAAGAAATGAAAAGTTTGACTATTTTCTGAATGTAGAGAAAATAGAAAAAGCTGAGGTGCAAAGGAACTTGTGTCCTTGTGCAGGATTCCTTGAAGGTTAATTTACTGGTTGAGTCTGGAGCAGAAGGCAAATGCAATGTTAGCATTCATTTCAAGAGGATAAGAATATCAAAGCAAGGATGTAATATTCAGTCTTCATAAAGCACAGGTGAGGCCGCACATGGAGTATTGTGATTGTTTTTAGGGTCCCTTATCTTAGAAAAGACGTGCTGAAACTGGAGAGGGTTTAAAGGAGTTTCATTAAAATGATTCCAGGAGTGAATGGCTTGTCATATGAAGAGCGTTTGATGGCTCTGGGCCTGTACTCACAGGAATTTAAAAGAATGATGGGGGACCTCATTGAAATCTATTGAATGTTGAAAAGCCTATATAGAGAGAATGTGAAAAGGTTTCCTTAAGTGGGAGAGCCTAGGGCCGTAGGGACCAGCCTCAAAATAGAGGGGCATACATTTAGAACAGAGATGAAGAGGAATTTCTTTAGCCAGAAGGTGATGAATCTGTGGAATTAATCACTTCAGACAACTATGGGTGCATTTAAGGCAGAGGTTGATAGGTTCTCGATTGGTCAGGGCATGAAAGGTTCTGGGGAGAAGGCAGGAGAATAATATTGAAAGAATCAGAATCAGGTTTAATATCAGTGACATACATTGTCAGATTTGTTATTTTACAGTAGCAGTACATTGAAATATATAGTAATAAAACAGCAGATTACAATAATATGTAAATATATCTATCTATATATATGTTAAGTTTAATAAGTAGTGGATAAAAAATGTAATGAGGCACTGTTTGTGGTTTCAATGTCCATTCGGAAATCTGTTGGGAGAGTGGAAGAAGCTGTTCCTGAATTGTTGAGGGTGTGTCTTCAGGCTCCTGTACCTCCTCCCTGATGGTAGCAATGAGAACAAGGCATGTCCTGGGTGAGAAGCTGGGAGTACTTAATGATGGATCCTGTCTTTTTGAGGCATCAATCCTTGAAGATGCCCTGCATACCACGGAGGCTAGTGCCCATGATAGAACTGAACTTCTGACTTTCTGCAGCTTATTTCAAGCATGTGCAGTGCCCATTCCCCATACCAACCAGTATTGCAGCCAGTTAGAATGCTGTCCATGATACATTTGCAGAAATTTGCGAGTGTCTTTCATGGTATACCAATTCTCCTCAAACTCCTAATAGCTGCTGTTGTGCCTTCTTTGCATTGATATGTTGGGTAGATCCTCAGAGAAGGAAATGGATCAGCCACGCTGAAATGGTGTAGCAGACCCGATGGGCTGAATGGCCTTATTCTGCTCCCGGGTCTTATGATCTTATGGACAAATAGCTGCACAGTCTTTTCTACTTAGAAGTTCCAGGACACTCAAGCATCCTTGTGAGGCATGCCATGTGTGCTGAAGGTACTGCTACTCACTCAAGCTGAAGCTCACGGTTTCAGAGATTGAGGTACAGCTGGTGTCATTGCAATACAGCTTGGAGTCTGACAGTCCTGTTGAAATTGTACTGCAGGAGGTGGTCATATCACAAGCAAAGAAAGTAAGAGGTGATGGCATGAACATCCACAAGACATATGAGGAGGAAAGCATAGGTAGTGTAGTAACTTCGCCAATCTGCTGATGCTGGTTTGTCAGTTTTGATAGCTGGGGAGACTGACAACCACTTGGATGAATGTTGTAAGAGTCAAAGCCTTGACAAGATGGAAACTTTGCTTTTGAGAGTAAAATATAATGGAAGAGCACATCCTTTTGACATTCCTTGTTAAAGAAATTTCTGTAACCACAAATGCAATTCCCAAATGATACATGCCTAAGCATTTCAGGAAACTGGTGCCGACTATTCTCTGAGACGTTGGTGAACAGCAGGAAATTATCACTTACAGGGAATGACTAAATGTAGCAAAGAGAGGTTAGGCACAATTAGTAAAATTAGAAACTGGTCCAATCTGCCTCCTTCCTTTTCTGAGTGGGTTAAATTTAATCAGTATTAAAATGTAAGGGGAATAGTTCACCCTGATATATATACTGTGCAATCGTCTGGGCAGTGTCTTTACAGGACGGGTGACCCCTGCCATTATCAATACTCTTCAGAGATTGCTGCCTGGCACCAGTAGTTGCATAACCAGGATTTGTGACATATATCAACTGTTCACACAACAATCCACCACCTGCTCCCATGACTTCACGTGACCCGGATTGTTGGGGCAGGGGCAGCTAAGCAGGTACTACACCTTGTCCCAGGATGGCCCGCAGGTCAGTGGAAAGAAGGAGTGCCTTACACCTCCTTTTGTAGAGATGTATCTCCACCCCACCACCCAGTACTATTCAATGTATGTTCCAGTAGAAAGGTAACTGGACAAGATTATTGCAAAGGTGATCAACAGTACAAGGCCATCAGTAAAAGTTTTAATTTATTTATGGCTAATATGTTTATTAACTGACTTGAAAGAAAAATCCCAAAAAGAAGATTAAGGTACATGACTTCACAGATATCATCTACATTTGGTTGGAATGAATCTATGTTTGAAGACTAAGCAAAAGCTGACAATTTTTGACAGTCTAGAGGATTTCATGGATCGCTTGGTCTTTGCTGATATATTATTCTTCTCTAGTACATCTACAGGATATTGCTGCCAACTGCTCCCCAGCCGCAATGTATGTTCATTTCTTTGCTGTAGTGATATTTAACTCTTTCCTGTTTACTTATCTAGCTGTTGACAGATACAACAAACAGAACTGGAGTTTTATGGAATTATGATTAAAACATAGAAACACAGAAAACCTACAGCACACACAAAGCTGTGCTGAACATGTCCTTACCTTAGAAATTATCTAGTGTTACCCATAGCCCTCTATTCTTCAGGAGTCTCTTAAAAGACTGTATCATATCTGCCTCCACCACCATCGCTGGCAGCTCATTCCACTCACTTTCCGCTCTCCTTGTAAAAAACTTACCGCTGACATCTCCTCTGTACCTACTTCCAAGCACCTTAAAACTGTGCCCTCTCGTGCTAGCCATTTCAGCCCTGGGATAAAACTTCTGACTATCCACATGATCAATGCCTCTCATAATCTTATATATCTCTATCAGGTCACCTCTCATCCTCCGTTTCTCCAGGGTAAAAAGGGCTGAGTTCATTCAACTTATTCTCATAAGGCATGCTCCCCAATCCAGGTAACATCTGTGTAAATCTCCTCTGCACACTTTCTATGGTTTCCACATCCTTCTTATAGTGAGGCGACCAGAACTGAGCACAGTACTCCAAGTGGGTTTTGACCAGGACCCTATAGAGCTGCAACATTACCTCTTGGCTCCTAAACTCAATCCTATAATTGATGAAAGCCAATGCACCATAAGCTTTCTTAATCACAGAGTCAACCTGCGCAGCAGCTTTGAGTGTCCTATGGACTCAGACCCCAAGATCCCTCTGATCCTCCACACTGCCAAGAGCCTTACCATAAATACTATATTCTGCCATCATATTTGACCTATCAAAATGAACCATCTCACACTTATATGGTTTGAACTCCATCTGCCACTTCTCAGCCCAGTTTTGCATCCTATCAATGTCCCGCTGTAACCTCTGACAGCCCTCCACACTATCCACAACATCTCCAACCTCGGTGTCATCGGCAATTTTACTAACCCATCTCTCAACTTGGTCATCCCATTCATTTATAAAAATCATGAAGAGTAGGGGTCCCAGAACAGATCCCTGAGGCACACCACTGGTGACCAACCTCCATGCAGAATACGATCCATCTAGAAGCACTCTCTGCCTTCTGTGGACAAGACAGTTCTGGATCCACAAAGCAATGTCCCCTTGGAACCCATGCCTCCTTACTTTCTCAATAAGCCTTGCATGGGGTACCTTGTCAAATGCCTTGCTGAAATCCATATGCACTACTTCTACTGCTCTACCTTCATCAATGTGTTTAGTCACATCCTCAAAAAAATTCATTCAGGCTTGTAAGGCATGACCTGCCTTTCACAAAGCCATGTTGACTATTTCTAATCATATTGTGCTTCTCCAAATGTTCATAAATCCTGCCTCTCAAGATCTTCTCCATCAACTTACCAACCACTGAGGTAAGACTCACTGGCCTATAATTTCCTGGGCTATCTCTACTCCCTTTCTTGAATAACGGAACAACATCCACAACCCTCCAATCCTCCGGAACCTCTCTATCCCCATTAATGATGCTAAGTTCATCGCCAGAGGCTCAGCAATCTCCTGCCTTGCCACCCACAGTAGCCTGGAATACATCTTGCCTGGTCCCAGTGACTTATCCAACTTGATGCTTTCTAAAAGCTCCAGCACATCCTCTTTCTTAAAATCTACATGCTCAAGCTTTTCAGACCACTGTAAGTCATCCCTACAATCACCAAGATCCTTTCCCGCAGTGAATATTGAAGCAAAGTACTCATTAAGTACTTCTGCTATCTCCTCCGGTTCCATACACACTTTTCCACTGTCAGACTTGATTGGTCCTATTCTCTGATGTCTTATCCTCTTGCTCTTCATATACTTGTAGAATGCCTTGGGGTTTTCCTTAATCCTGCCCGCCAAGGTCTTCTCATGGCCCCTTCTGGCTCTCCTTGTTTCTTTCTTAAGCTCCTTCCTGCTAGCATTATAATCTTCTAGATCTCTATCATTACGTAGTTTTTGAACCTTTCATGGGCTCCTCTTTTCTTCTTGACTAGATTTACAACAGCCTTTATACACCATGGTTCCATCCTTTCCCTGTCTCATTGGAACGTACTTATGCAGAACTCCAGGCAAACGTACTGCACAGCTTCCTCAGTAATCATTGACATGCAAATATCAATTATCCTCACACTTTGTGAACGCTCGGTGCAGTAAATCTCACGTTTATCCCATATTTATGCATCCTGAGTTCTCATGAAAGCAGCAAAACTTTTTAAGCTTAACTGAAACTTAGATGTTGAATTTTGCTTTCAAGTGTTATGCAACGAAAGTGTGAAAGAAAATCTTTAATTTATTTGCTTGTATACATAGAAAGTTGGAGAATTGTAGGCCAATTACACTGGACCACAGAGATCATGCTTCCCAAATACTTCTGTGTGTACCTTATGGATTTTGAGCTGCTGATCATGAAAATCATCAGAAATTTCCCTATCACGCAGCATTTAAAAAAAATCACCTACATTTGTTACTTCAATTCATTATTCAAGTCAGAATAGCTGATGCCAAGATTAAGGAAGTCATTTTGTTTGGTCCATAAATCAAGCAGGTCATCAGTGAGGAGGCAATTTGAAGAACTTCTAGTGGGACTGGAGAAAGTCACATGGAAGTTATTCAAGGCTGTTGTTGAAAATTTGCTTGGCAACTACAGAGGACCAAACTACATGTAACTGCTGACAACATGCTTCAAGCATACAAAACCATGAAGTTCAACATGTCACTGAAGTTTCATTATCTGCATTCCCATTTAGACTTCTTCCCTGCAAATCCTGGTACCGTCAGTTATGAGCATGGTGAAAGTTTTCACCAGGACATTACAATCATGGAGAATCAATATCAGGACAAATGGAATACATCAATGCTGGCCAGTTATTGTTTGACAATTATGCGAGAAATCTCAGACACTGAGTACAAATGAAAATTGTTAACAAAGTTAGTTGAACTATTGCAAGGCATCAGCACAGTTATACATTTAAAGACATTTTATTCAATAAAAGTTTATTTCTTGTTTCTCCAAATCTCTACATGATACAAGTAGTCTGAAGTTATATTTGTGTTCAGCTTCAAGCAATCGATCATAAACAAAAAAAAAATTCTGAAGAAACTACACTTTTGAAAAAAATTGTTTTCTAGTGGTAGCAGCAACATTGAAAAGCAGACAAAAAAATAAGATTTTGAGAACAGTTTTTCATTTGATATAACTTTTCTACACTTTATATTAATACTATTTAGCCTTAAGTATAGAATTTCAGTGTAAGACATTGGTATTTGAAAGTGTAAGGCTACAAGAGATAGTTAAAGCAACATTTTTATAGGTACTGTATAAATTGTAGCATGAGGTATCCAGCGAGGTGTAGCATCTCTGGTGAAGGGGCTTGTCATGTCCTTTCTGGGGCAGCTCACTCAACTTTGGTCCTCACCTGTGGGTCCAAGTAGCTGTTTGGATGTTTATCATGTTCATCCACTGCAACCCCAGTCTGTGACTCTTGTTCATACCAATGGAGCCTGACTTCTGAGTTCGCAAGAGTGGAGCTGCCCCAATGCAACATCTCTAACATTTAAAAAACACAGCTGCTCAGGACTCCTGTCATCTCCATACTTAATGGACAGCTGCCATATGCATTTAAACAGCAGTATGAGATATATAATATTTTTTGAGCAATTCTTATATGACTGACACCGACACATCCACTTCCAATGGATGCTGGATGACAGAATGTAGAGGGCAATACTTTTAGTAAGTTTTCAAAGTGTCAGAAAATCATTAGCTCAGTGCAGCAATATTCTGTGATTCTTGGCTATAACTAATAAAAGCAGGAAATATGAGCCCCTATTTGTAGATCTTGTTTTAGACTATTATTTTTAAGTCATTCGGACACAGTCTGAAATATAAGGGCCTCTGAAGTTGCTTTTGTGACTAAGTTTGGATATTTACTGGTAAACATGTTCATGATGATAAAGTAGTTAACGTCAAAAATGTGGTGGTACGGTAACGTAACGGTTAGTGTAATGCTTTTTAGTGCCAGTAACCCAGGTTCAATTGCCGCCACAGACTGTAATGAGTTTGGACGTTCTCCCCATAACTGCGTAGGTTTCCTTCATGTGCTCCAGATTCCAGCCACTTCCTAGAGATGTATGGGTTTGTAGGTTAACTTGTCACCTGGGTAACGTGGTATTAACATTGTTATTAACGTGGGCTCGTTGGAACGAAGAATGCTTTATCTCTAAATAAGTAAATAACGAAGGTAGCACAAGGTTCACTCAGGTTTACAAGTAAATGAAATTCTAAAATTCAGTCCCAATAGGCATTCCTTTGGATCCCTGGGATCTGATGGTACAATCTTCATAATTACATGGAAGTATCTTAAAAATAGTTTTGAGGATAAATGTTACATCTGCTTTTTTTATAAGAAGCCTGTAATACAGGACTCACACTTAAGTTGAATCATATATTCATGACATATGTTGTAAATCTATTTATATGTACTTGACTCTGTGGAATGTAAAATAACTACAATAATGTACAAAAGTCTAAGATGCCTATAGATAGCAAAGGTGCCTAAGACTGAAGTGATGGTGCACAGGGTGCCCAGTACTGAAGTGATTTTACGTATTGCACTGTACTGCTGCTATGAAAGAAAAACAATTCTCATGACATATGTGAGTGATGATAAACTTGATTCTGATATGGGTGTCTATTATAGACTGAGAGTGGGAAGGGGGCAGGAAGAGGTGAATCATGGTTGGGGAAAGGGGAAGGGAGAGGGGAGGGAGCAGGAAGTCCCAGAGGGATGTTCAGTAATGGTCAATAAACCATTTGTTTAGAATCAAATGATCTTGCCTGGTGTCTCAGAGCTGGGTGTGTCTGCACCCACACCACACCCTCCTCTGTCCCTGGCACCCCTTTGCCACCTGTCCCACACCTCTCCTATATATATGTATGTGTGTGTGTGTTTGCGTGTGTGCCTGAGACTTTTGCACAGTACTGTTAATGGCTGATATAGCTCCACTAGTTTTGCACTAAATAATAATAAAAGATACTTACCTATCTTTTTTTACAATAGTAAAGGTAGTTTGCATTGCTTCACTAGAGTAAAATATTCAAGAGAAACGATTATGCTAGGAGATAAAAGACCAAAGTGTATCTAGTTCACCTTCTGCTATGGTTGTATTGACAAACCATTGCAATAAAACTAACATTCAAAATTCAAGTAAGTTCAAGGTAAATTTATTATCGAAGTACATATATGTCACCATATAAAGCCCTGAGATACTTTATATTGTGGGCATAGTCAATAAATCCATAGAATAAAAACCATAACAGAATCATGAAAGACTGCCCTACTAGATTTCAGAAGACACCAAATGCAAAAGAAGAAATAATAATAAATAAATAAATAAGCAATAAATAATTTGAACATGAGATGAAGAGTTCTTGAAATTGAGTCTGTTGCTTGTGGGAACATTTCAATGTTGGGGCAAGTGAAGTTAGCCCCTTTGGTTTAATGTGGAACTTTAACTGGTAAAATAATAGATCCAGTCAACAGATCTGACTTCAGTTCACCACTCAATTTACAGTTGTGATCACAATATTCACAGATTAGGAAACATTGTGTGCTCATGGGCTTCTGAACAAATTCTGCAAGATAACCCTACAGTGAATTCTGCGTCACATGTTGATCATCAGTGTAAAGAGTAGGTGATGTGACTCACCTTCCTCATTTCCATTGGATGAATTGGAAAACTGGATGTCTTCCAGAAATGTCCTGCTTCAAATGTTGAATGTCCTTGTGGCTGCCTCCACTCCAAAGATAATAAAACCGAACAAAAATCTTTGGAGTTTCCGAATCAACCTTTTGTGAGGGGGAGTTAGAAAAGTGCTCACATTGCACATCTTTGAAAAAAAGAATTTCACTTAGCTTTGATTATTACAAATTTTGCCTAAAATATCCTTCCTTGTTGACTGGACTAATGATCAGAAAGTAAATCTAGTACAGAGCAGAGCATCATCACATCATTATATGTTGTGCCATATATGACATAGGCAATCATGGTCTCATAACCATGATTGTTCTTGGCGAATTTTTCTTCAGAAGAGTTTTGCCATTGCCTTTTTCTGGGCAGTGTCTTTACAATATGGGTGACCCCAGCCATTATCTCTTCAGAGACTGTCTGCCCGGTGTCAGCGGTCACATAACCAGGAATTATGCTCCTATGACCATCCAGCGCCTGCTCCCATGGTTTCATGTGACCCTGATTAGGGGAATAAGCAGCTGCTGCACCTTGCCCAAGAGCGACCTGCAGGCTAGCAGAGCAGTGAGGGAAAACACTGGTGAACAAGCCACTCACTGATCCAGCCACCTTCTCTGGAAAAAAGTAAAATTTCCTTTAATCCGTTACCTCCGGTCAGGTGGTTCATATAACTTTAGTCAATCCACGGCAACAGAGAAAATTTGTGGATGATCCTCTTCAAATCTGCCTTCAGAAATCACCTCCATTCTAATGCTACTATATGAAGGCCTTAAAGCCCTGAATCTACCCAACAGATGCACCACAAATACAATTCTAGTGCCGATTGAGCTCAGGTGTGGTGGGATCATCACTCCAAGCCTCTTTTCACCTTTACCATCGCAATATTGCATGTCACCTTCAGCAAGCCCCTCCTGGGAAAGAACCGTTTTACAAAAGGAATGGAAAACTTCCATCACTTCCATCCCAGAACCAAGGACATTCCACCTTCAGTCATTAAGCTGCTTGGAGCCAAGCTGCAGGTTATTGTTGTGTATTTAATGTTTGGGTAATGCTTATATATTGTTTGATTAAGCATTCTTGTTCATTTAAATAATTCATTATGGGTTATATGGATAAATACCCGAATTGCATACATCATCACGCTAACACAAGATACGTGTGTGCCTCACTTAAAGAAAACATGAAGTTAGACCCGTATTCCCTGACCCCTTTGTCTTCCTTTGAATTATTTTAATGTTTTGAAGTTGCGAAACACGACAGTTATCATTGACTCATTCTCTAGTTTGGTCTTGCATTAAATATCCACCAAGGAGCTGTCATCTACAAAAACAGCCCCATAAAGATAAAGTTCACTATAAGACCACAACTGTGGATTTCCTTCTATATCTTCTCCTGCGGAAGTACATTATTCACCACATCAACTTTACGGTGTCTCTATGTTTGCCAGTCCAGTATAAAAAACGATTGAATAATTTAAAATTACAATTAAATATACAAAATAACTATTTCATTTAAAGAATATTTTTATTTTATTTACTAAAATGTTTAGATAAAACTAGAGACGTCATTCACCTCTCATAAACACTTGAAATTGCTTCAAATATAACAAATTACTCTCAAGTGCAATCTGCAGTTTTAGAGAGGAAAATAAGCCTGTGATTTGGTGGTGAATGGTGTCAACAATCAATAAACAACTCAGGTTCTTGTGGTGCTGGATGAAAAAGTGAACCCCAAGGAAACGTCTTTAAAAATAAGAGCTTGGAAGAGCGCCAAATAATTTTTTTCTCTGTCCGCTCTCCCTCCATTCTCCTTTCTCCTCTCTTTCTCGATATTTGTATAGTGTCATTTGCCTCTACTCAAAGTACTAATATGGTCATTTAATCGTTTGAAAGAGTGAACATCCAACAAGCAATCTCGATTACTGCATCAAATTTGACTTGGTGAGATGTTAAAAATGACATTTTTTAATATAGAATCATGAACCACCACTCTGACTTCTGAATAAGAATCAGGTTTTTTATCACTAACATATATCATGAAACGTTGTTTTGGGCAGTAGTACAGTGAAAGACATCAAAAATTACATAGCACCATCCAGAGACAGAGAAGCAGTTTCAGCGACAGGTTACTATCGATGCAATGCTCCTCAGACAGGATGAAGAGGTCAATACTCCCCAATGCCGTTAGGCTTTACAATTCTACCGCCAGGACTTAAGAACTTTTTAAAAGCTATTATTAATGCTTTTTGAGATAGTGATTTAGATGCATATCATATTTTTTACTGAGTTAAGTATTGTATGTAATTAGTTTTGCTACAACAAGTGTATGGGACATTGGAAAAAAAGTTGAATTTCCCCATGGGGATGAATAAAGTATCTATCTATCTATCTATCTATCTATCTAAGTATTACATAAATAAATAAATAGTGCAAATAGAGAGCAAAATAGCGAGGAAGTGTACATGGACCATTCTGAAATCTGATGGCGGAGCTGTTCATGAAACGTAGAGTGTGTTGCACTGGAGCGGGGCGAACCCAAACGCAGGACACAGACACGGAGGTAGGGTAATCTAAAGTGTTTATTAATGATTACAGGGAAGGCCGGGGACTGAGGATTAGGCAGAAGAAAGCCGAGGAGCTTGATTGGGAATTGAACCTGGGTTGCTATGGTGGGAATGCGACGTTTAACCACCGAGCCAATGGAGAGTGTAGGTAGGCAGCGGAACGAGGCAGAGCGTGGCAGGGTGCAAGAGTGGCTTGAGGAGAACAGCAGGCAGAAGAATGATCAGGAGGACAGGCAGCATGCAATGTTCCGATCAACATGGAGAGACAGAGTTAACACGGGCAGACAGTGTGGAAACAGAAATTGGAATACGTAGTTCTAAGCGGCCAAGAGACAGGGTTACCACAGGCAAACAGCGCAGAAACAGAAATTGGAATGCACAGTTCTAAGCCGCCTAGAGACAGGGTTAACACTGGCAAATGGCGAGGGAACAGAACTTAGAATACACAATTCTTACCGATCGAGATACAGAGTTAACACCGGTAAACGGCACGGGAACAGAACTTAGAATACACAATTCTTACTGATCGAGATACAGAGTTAACACCGGTAAATGGCACGGGAACAGAACTTAGACTACACAATTCTAAGCGGCTGAGAGACAGGGTTAACACAGGCAAACAGTGTGGGTGAACAGAGGAGCAGGAGGCAGGCAAAACTTTTCTTGACACAGGGCGTTGCTGGAGCTGAATGGCAAACCGGAGATAGGCAGCAGCTAACACTTGTCTTGACACAGAGCATTAAATGGAAAGGCAAGCAGCAGACTAAACTTTTCTTAACATGGAGAGACGGAGTAGCACAGGTAAATTTCGGTACTGAAGTAAAACTTACAATACTTACCTTGACACGGAGAGACTGAGTTTCACAGGTAAACCACGGTACTGAAGTAAAACTTAGAATACACAATCCTGAGCGGCCGGGAACATGAATTACCTCGCTGGCTGAAGCAACGGTCTGGCAACGAGTGGATCCAAAGCCGGGGTTTTTATGCTGCAGGCTTAGAAGAGAATCAGGTGACACAATCAAGGAGCCCAGGAGAACACGTGGAAAAGGGAAGTAGGACAGTAAGAGGAATTAATGGTCGGGACCGTAACAGAGTGTGCATCTTCAGGCTCCTGTAATTCCCCCCTGATGATAGCAATGAGAAGATGGCAAAACAACTTTAAATAAATTATAATCTGAAGAAAATGCTTATCTTCCTAATTGTTTCACAAATTTGATCTGTTACGATAGTGAGAACAACATAAAAGTGAAATTACTGAGAATTTCCAATGTTGATGAATTGCGAATAAGTTTAGGGACTAATCTCCCTATGCGATAGTTCTGAAGTGAGTGTTAAAGAAATTGTGCCTGAAGTTTCCATAATTAGGGGTAATTATCCTAAAGAGTCAGAACAATTAAAAAAAATGTTCATGGACCCTTTTCATGATAATATAGGAAAAAACCTGTGAATTAGATTAAGTATGTATATAAATATGTGCCTGTGTGTATATGTATAAAATAGTTAAATTAAATAAGTTGTGCAAGAACAGAAATAAAGAAAGTAGTGAGGTAGTTTTCATGGGTTCAATGTTCATTCAGAAGCTGGATGGCAGCGGGGAGGAATCTGTTCCTGAATCATTGAGCGTGTGCCTTCAGGTTCCTTTATCTCCTTCCTGATGGTAGCAATGAGAACGGGGCATAACCTGGATGGTGCGGTCCTTAATGATGGATGCCACCTTTTTGAGACATTAGTCCTTGAAGATATCCTGGATGTTACGGAGGCAAGTGCCAATGATGGATCTGACTAATTTTACAACACTAATCAGCTTACTTCAAACTTGTGCAGTACCCCAGCCACACCTCCTCCCTCTCCAAACCAGGCAGTGATGTAGCCAATTCGAGTGCTGAATAGACATATCTACTGGAGTTTTGGACCATTATTTTGTTAACAAACTGTTAACTTCAAACTAGTTTTAAAGCTTGAACAGCTGCTATAATTTCATTGTTCCAATGATCCTCTGTTGGTGTTCCATGGGTATTCTATGGATCAATTTGAAAAAAATCTTTTGTCTTCTTTGTTTATTGAACTGCCAACACAATGCATTATTGTTTAACTTGAAGGATCATTGCCTTCTGTCACATCACATACCAAGCAAGCAGTTTTCATATTTACCAGCTCAGCCACAAACTTACTGATTTAAGAGCCAGAGTACATAAATTATGTTCAGTTCAAACTCAGCTTTTTATGAACTGCTCATTTTAACTTTCTGCTGTTACATTAAATGAACTGCTTAAGTAGCTGCAATGTTATAATTCCTTTTCATTGCACTGTTAGAACTTTCATGGTCTATTGCTGATGCGGAAAAAAATACATTAAGATTAATTAAGCATAGTTTGCTGGAGAAAGCAAGAACCTAGTTACAAAATTATCCAACATATGATTTATTCAGCATAGTTTTTCATCCAATTTATAACTTGGAATTTAAATTTGCTTTTGTAGTTGAACGGCCTCAACAGTCTGTGAAGTCTAAAGCAAAATAAGTTTTAATTGATGTTGTTAAAAGTTTCTTAGATTCCAAGAGATCTCTGAAGATTGGAAATTGGCAAATTTGACATACAATACAATACAGCTGGAAAGTATAAAGTGTTCACTTTAATTGCAATTCTAACACCAAATTATAATGCAAATTTAATGAAGGAGAACTTGGAAATATCTTGAAAAGCATGTTTCCCCATGAATTCAGGAAGGGAACCCAATTACACTGGACAACAATTTTTTTTTAAAATTGTTGCTTCCTCAGAATTTTTTTCTCTGTTTATGATAGACTGCTTGAAGCTGAACACAAATATAATTTCAGACTATTTGTATCACATTGGAAATTGAAAAAACAAGTAATTAAGTTTTATTGACTATAATGCATTTAATTGCATAATGGTGCTGATACTTTGCAGTAGTTCAGTGAATGATATACATGTACAGTATCTGAAATACAACTTACGGAAATGTTTGATGATGTACTTCAATAAAAAATAAATAACAAAAAAACATGTTTTGTTGATGATTTTCATTTGTACTCAGTATCTGAGGCTTCTTGCTTAAGTCTTCAATGATAATCAGCCAGCATTGATGGATTCCAGTTGCCCTGATACCATTTCTCCATGATTGCAGTGTCCTGATGAAGCATTTCACCGTGCTCGTCACTGACAGCACCAAGATTTGCAGGGAAAAATCCTAAATGGGAATCCAGAAAATGAATCTTTAGTGACATGTTGCACTTCATGGTTTTGTATGCTTGAAGCATGTTGTCAACCACTTACGTGTAGCTTGGTGCTCTGTAGTTGCCAAGAAAATTTTCAACAACATCCTTTACCAGAAATTCTTTGAATTGCCCGTCATTCTGAATATTTGATTGGTGAAGCAATAGATCTTGACATCAGTTATTCTGACATGAATTATGAATTGAAATAACAAATATAGGTGATATTACAAAAAATAGTGCATGATAGAGAAACTTTGTGGTGATTTTCATGATCAGTCGTCCAAAATAGATGGGATGTTCCCAAAAATATTCAGGAAGTAAAATCTTTTGTGTCCAGTGTTATTAACTAAACTTTTGGAATATATCCTAGGTTAATATTGACAATTGTTTGAAAACAGATGTAGAACATGCATTACGTAGCATACATAAGCAGTTCATCAAACAGAGCAATAATTATTCTTCAACTTTTGACTCCTGAGTTATTTATAAATCTTGGGGAGAACTAATCACAAGCATAACTAGAAACATGGCTTCTGTTATTTGCAGCAATCCCACTACAATAAAGCTGGCTGGTGGTGTAATGGCATCCACACCAGACTTTGAAGTGTGTGGTCCTGAGTTAGCATTCGGCCGGCTCATTGCACGCTTTCCGTCTGTGCTGTGTTGGGCTTTGAGCTAGCAACTCAGCCTCGTATAAAAAACAGACAAATGCTGAAGGAACAGCAAGGTTGCCGCCCAGCATGTCTCAAGGTGCGGACAGTAACAATACTACTATAAAAGAACAATGGGTAAAGCAGAGGTTGATAAGTTCTTGATTAATCTGGATGTCAAAAGTTACAGGGAGGAGGCAGAACGGGTCTGAGAGGGGTAATAAATCAGTCATGATGGAGAGACGGAGCAGACTCTGGACCACATGGCCTAATTCTGTTCATGTGTCTTGTAGTCTCAAGTGTGAGGTGGTGCGCTTTAGAGAGTTAAATGAGAGTAGGAATTAAACAGTGAAAGGCAGGGCACTTATGAGTGTTGCGGAACAAAAGGACCTGGAATACAAGTGCACAGTTCGCTGTAAGCGTGCTGACCTTTGTCAGTCAGAGCATCGAGCTTAGGAGCAGGGACATTATTTTGCAGTTAAATAAGCCACTGGTGAGGACACCTGGAGTATTATGTACAGCTTTTGTCACCCTGTTATAGCATAGGATAGATATTGTCAAGCTCGAGAGGGTGCTGAAGAGATATACAAAAATTAGAGGGCCTAAGTAATAGGATTGATCAAACGGGATTTTGTTTTCCTTTGAACTCAGGAAAATGAGGAGTTTATAAAATTATGAGGAGTATGGATAAAAGAGACAGTTCATAATCTTTTCTCCATGGTTGGTAAGTCCAAAACCAGAGGGCACAGGTACAAGAGGAGAGATTTAAAAGAGACCGGAGAGGGAACTTTTTTACACAGAAGGTAGTGGGTCCCCAGAAGGAGTTGGTGGGGGGGGGGGGTACAATTGCTACTTTTAAGAGGCATTTGGATAGGTACATCACGGGGAAGGGCTTGGAGGGTTATGGACTGAATGAGGACAACTGCGACTAGCAGGGTTGATGCTGTGGTTGCCATGGACCAGTTGGATTGAAGGGCACTATGACAGGATTAGAGTAAAACGTAAGTGGTTGGTTGTTGCCATGGTCTTGATGACCTTTTCCAGGCTGTATCCCTCTGGCCTTTGACTCTCTCTCAAAGCCAAAGTCGAATTTACTGTCCTCTGCACAGGTGCAATGAAAAACACATCTGCATCAACATCACCGAAGCATCGCATTATATAAGCAGAGTCTATTTTTATTTATTTTAACTTTTATTTAGTGATACAGCAAAGAACAGGCCCTTTAGGCCCAATGAGACCAATCGGCCAGCAACCCAGCTGTTTAACACTAGCCTAATCGCAGGACAATTTACAATGACCAATTAACCTACTTGCCATCTTTGGGCTGTTGGATGAAACGGAAGCACCCCGAGGAAACCCATGCTGTCACGGTGTGAATATACAAACTGCTCATAGGTGACACTAGAATTGAACTCCGAACATTGGCTGTGATAGCGTCATGCTATTATGGTGCAGGAAAAGAAAACTAAATATAATTCATACACGATTTTTTAACCAGAAAAAAACAATCAGAACAAAAAGTCCATCTTAGTGTAAAAAGATCGAAGTGATTATGGTCACAAATACAAGAAAGTCTGCGGATGCTGGAAATCCCACACAAAATGCTGGAGGAGCTCAGGAGGCCAACATTTTGGGCCGAGACCCTTCTTCAGGACTAAGAAGGAAGGGGGAAGATGCCAGAATAAAAAGGTGTGGGGGCAGAGAGGAGAAAGGGGCTGGCTGGAAGGTGATAGGTTAAGCTTGGTGGGTGGGAAAGATAAAGGGCTGAAGAGGAACAAAACTGATAGGAGTGGAGAGCAGACCATAGGAGAAAGGAATGCAAGGGAAATAATAGGCAGGTGAGTAGAAGTGAAAGGTCACAGTGGGGAATTGAAGAGGTGGGGGGGGGGGGGGAATTTTTTCACCAGAAGGAGAAAAGTGATTATGCTGTTGCTAAACTGTAGTGGTTATGGTTTTGTTAGTTGATCCAAGAAATGAATGGTTGTGTTGCACTTCAGGCTTGTGTATCTCCTGCCTGATGTTAGCTCTGAAAAGATGGCACAGCCTGGATGTTTGAGATCTTTGACGATAGATGTTACCTCCTTGTGACAGTGAATCCTGCAGATACTATTGATGATGTGATATACCTGTGATGTCTGTTTCTCTGTCTATATCTCTATATTGCAAGTCAAGATTCTAGTTAATTTATCATGTGTACATCGAAACGTGTTGTTGTTCCTTTCCATGCACATCAGGCAGCAACCTTTCCATTTCTTTACCTCTCTCTCACCTTAATTGATTAATTGTTGAATAAACTCTTCTTGGGCTTTCAGCCTGGTACAGGTATCGATTATAACCACCATTTTGATGACAAACTCTGCCAGCTTCACCAGGCTTTGGGTAAATGTTGTGTATTGTTGATTGCTTAAGCTTGTTAAATTTGTTTTGATAGGCTTGGTAATTCAGGGTCACTTGTTCCATTTAAATGGACATTTCTTAGCGCCTCTTGTAGGGTTCAACTTTTGAAAATGTTATGTCTCACAACGTTGCTCGGCTGAACCACTGACATTCTGCTGGAATTCCTATGCATAAACTCTTGTTGTCATCTCTACATGGGATTCGATCTTTCTTCCGTACAGTCATTGCCAGCACACACTGTGACTCTCTCTCTCTCTCTCTCTCTCTCTCTCTCTCTCTCTCTCTCTCTCTCTCTCTCTCTCTCTCTCACTCTCTCTCTGTTTCTATCTTTGTCTATATATCTCTCTCTATCTCTCTATCTCTGTCTCTCTCTCTCTCAGTCTGTCTCTATCTCTCTTTCTGTCTCTCAGATAACAATATGGATATATTTACATCACATTAAGCTATTTTCAATAGATAGGAATAGTGGGACATGACAGTATGATGTACATTTTTATCCCCTAGGATATCTTTGAGCATTGGTGATGAGTGATGATGCTCAGCAGTATCAAAAAGGATGGGTTACAAAATCCTCATCTTGCCAGCATTTCCATTGTTTGCAATTAAAATAAGATCTTTCACATGGATAAACACACAGAGTGCTGGAGGAACTCAGCAGGTCAGACAGCATCTACTGTAAAGGGTAAACAGTTGATGATTGGATATTTCTTTGGGTTGATTTTCAGTTTAGTGTGACCTGAAGACCTGACAGTAGTTTCTATCACAGCGTGTGTAAATGGAGCAGTTGAGCTGAACCCTAGTGTTCAAAATTTCACGTGAAGTGCAAGTTATTCAGTGCAATTAAAACAATTATAATATGGACTCTTGGATTTGAAATCCTGAATGGCTTAAAAATTTGCTTGGAAAGACACTTCCTTTCAGGATAATTTAACAACTCTGTGGATGCAATCTGGTTCTGACCAATTGTGATTTTTGCAATCATTGAGAAAACCAAAAAATCCAAATTGTAAAATAAAGTAAGTGCTGCAAGGGAACTTTATATTTTGTGCAACACTCCAATGAGCAGATAAACAGCTCATGGAAAAACAATACTGCAACACTGTTGAATTGACAATTAGAAATATTCTTTCAAGCAAGCAACAAAAAGATCAACCATTGTGAAGGGTAAATGATCTCTGCCAATAATTACCTTTTCTTCTATGACAATCGTGGAGTCTTGGGGGAGAGGAGAGAGGGAGTGCGACTCATTGATGAATGTTTTCTGCTTCTCATGGGAGATCAGTTAATAAGACAAGTGGCTGGTAAATAATCACAACAGCCAGCTGAGGCATTGTCTTTGATTTTCAACAGAGAATAATCTGACTTGATTCCATTACCAAAATAATTAATAGATTAATTAAATGTTTAGACTCTATGAACACACTCCCGATGCTGCAAAATTTCACTGAGTGGTGCTCCCTTGCATGGAAGGTCTAATTAAACCTGAAATAAATATATACTTGCCATCTATTGTTCAAGTCTAACAAATAAGAGGTTGCATTGTCTCTTTATAAATTAAGGAAACAATAGGAAAAATAATATAATAGGTGCACTGATTTCAATGAAAATTAATCACTTGTCAGCTACAAAACTAACCATTGTGTTTAAACAACAAATGCATTAGATAATACTCTAATAGTTTTTCGCATTGAATAATAGGAAGCACTATGCTGCATGATTTTATTTTAACATAGATCATTGTTATTCATTGTAGACTTGTTAATTAATAGATTCTTTTTAAATATAGGAAATTTTGTTTATGATTGCATCTGATCTCTTTGAGATGGATCCATTTCTCTATGAATTAGCAACAAAGCAATAAATGTTTGATCCATAAAGTATACCTATCTTAAAAATATTTATTTCTTTATTGAGATACATTGCAGAATAGGCCCTTATGGTCCTTCGAGCCTCACTGTCCAGCAACCCCTGATTTAATCCTAGCCTAATCACAGGACAATTTACAGAGACCAATTAACCTACCAACTGGTACATCTGTGGACTATGGGAGGAAACCAGAGCACCAGGAGGAAACCACACAGTCAGGGAGGGAATGTTAACACTTCTTACAGGCAGTGGTTGGAATTGAACCCAGGTTGCTAGTAGTGTAAAGCATTAACCACTACACTACCATGCTGCCTATGCAGAAACATAAATTTCTGTATATGCAAAGTCATTTTCATAGAAAGATGTCCAAAGAACCGTATTAACTATCGAAATAAAAGAACAAATGTTCTGTAGCTGAAAGAATATCTCGAAACATGTACTACATTGGAGAAAAGGGTGAACTAATTAAAGCCAAAGGCCTTAAGTATACCATAAATAAAGATAAACCAAACACAAATTCCCAGTCTGGGATTGGAAATTAACCTGGGTAAATAAAAGCAATCAGATATGATGGAATCTCTGGAATAAAAATACAAAGATTTAAATTATAATTTCAGTATAACAAAATAATCCACTAAATATTGTGTGAGATTATATGAGTGGCATGCATTATCAGAATAAGAAT
Organism: Hemitrygon akajei; assembly: GCF_048418815.1. Classification (NCBI taxonomy): domain Eukaryota; kingdom Metazoa; phylum Chordata; class Chondrichthyes; order Myliobatiformes; family Dasyatidae; genus Hemitrygon; species Hemitrygon akajei. The sequence goes on along the minus strand of NC_133137.1, from coordinate 74,592,396 downwards.
CTGTAGCTGGCTTCATATCACTGTCATATGTTGTGCAATTTATTGTCTTTGTGGCATCAGGATAATGTAACACATAATAATAAGGAAAAAAACTGAATACATTAAGCATGTATACAGTATATTAAATCATTACATTAAATAAGTCATAAAAAAATAAAAATTAAAAATGTAGTGAGGTAGTGTTCATGGTTTCAATGCCCATTCAGAAATTGGTTGGCAGAGGGTAAGAAGCTGTTTCTGAATTGTTGTGTGTGCGTCTTCAGGCTCCTGTACTTCCTTGATGGTAGCAATGAAAAGAGAGCATGTCCTGGGTGATGGGCATCCTTCATGATTTATGCTGCTTTTTTGAGGCATTGCTCCTTGAAGACATCTAGGATGCTGTGGAGGCTGGTGTCCATGATGGAGTTGACTAAGTGTACAACTCTCTGCAGCGTATCTTGATCCTGAGCAGTTGCCCTCCCACTCAAAGCAGATGGTGATGATTCCATAGCAAATAGTGAGTGCCTTCATTGACATACCAAATCTTCTCAGCCTGCTTATGAAATGTAGCAAGCAATATAAGAAAACAGCAACCTGACCACAATGAAACAATTTCAAGAGAAACTGTTTTTTTCTGAGGAAATAAACATGATTTTGGACACTCTCTAAACACAACATAATCCAAGGAGAATTCAGTAATTCATTGAAAAGGTCCTGGTGAAGGGTCTCAGCCCAAAACATCGATTATTCATTCCTCCTGACCTGCTGAGACCCTCCAGGATTTTATGCTTGTTCTTCTGGATTTTCAGCATCTGCAGAATCTCTTGAGTCAAGGAAAATTGCTGAAGGGCAAAGGAACATTAACACAAAATTTTTTCTGGAAGAGTACATCTACAAACATAAAGCTCCCTCCTGATACGGAAGCAGCAGGGTCTATGGTGTCAAGTAACCACTTTTGATTCAGAGGCACAAACGACACCTTTGGATCCAGGATTGACATGACTGCACCAGTTAAGCGCTAGGCTATGGCTAGCAGCCAGGAAGTAAATTAACTTTCCCCCATTTGCACTTAATGTGCTAATAACAAACAAAACAGAGTCCAGTCTCTGACATGAAATATGTTTCAATGTTTGGAGAGGGGACTTTGCATAACTATAGTGCCAACATGCTTACTTGCACTTTCCTGATAAGAAAACCTGCTGTAAATATAATACACAAATAGTACATTGTTATTCTATTAAGAATATTATGAGTTTTTATGAGGATTTGAGCCAAATGTGCAATGTAGGATTCAGTATAATTTGAGGACCTCTGTTGGTCAGGGTCGACCATTAATGTTGCATTTCAGCTGTCTACATGATACACAAGCTAGTGCACAAGCCAAGGGAGTACGATATAAAGAGCAAGCTGTAGCCCATGTAGAATGCTCCCCCCTCTCCACTCCCAATCATTGTAGTATTGAGCTTCATTGCCCAATGATTTAAACACTAAGGCAAGCATTGCCACAAATGCAGCTCCTTTGCACATGAAATCATACATGCATTTTGGTTGATAAATGGAATAACAGAGGCTTAGTAGTAGTGATGATGATGATGATAATAATAATAATAATAATATAATAAATATCCTTTTTGTTATCTTTTGACTGAAATAAATAAGCTTCATTATTTTCATGCCATCAGGTTGGTAGCTATCCAAAGGGTATGTGAGGTGTTACTGTTTCATCTTATGGAGGTCTCCAACCTGATGGCATAAGCATTGATTTCTCAAGCTTCCAGTAATTTCTAACCCCTCCCCCTTCCTCTATTGTTTCCCTTCCACCTTCTGGTTCCCCACTCAGCCCTTCTCTTCACCTGTCCATTTCCTCCTCCTGGTTCTCCTCCTCTTTCCCTTTCTTCCATGATTCACCATCCCTTCCTATCAAATTCCTTCTTCTTCAGCACCATATCTCTTCCACCCATCAAATCTCAGCTTAATATTTAATTCTCCTTCCCCCACCCATCCATTATACACCTTACCTGGTTCCACCTATCACCTGCCAGATTGTACAACTTACCCCACCATCTTATTCTGCCTTCTGCCACTTCCTTTCTAGTCCTGATGAATGATCTCAGCTCAAAACTATTCATCAAATGTTTGTTACCCTCCATAAATGCTGCTTCACTTGCTGAGTTCCTCCAGAATGTGTTGCAGGAGGTACCTAATAAAGTGGCCACTGAGGAAAGTGGAACAGAATTTCTACACTCATGGCAGTAGTGTAAAACTTTTTTTTTAAAGAAGGAAAACAAACAACACCATTATCACTCTTGCAGCCTGCTGGACCAATACACCCTTTTCATTGTTTGAGGGACTTCCCTTCCCAACTCCACCCCTCCATGTGCAGTACTGGAAGCAGCAATGAGTTTTGGCAGACCTGAGGGTGTATGTCACTGAGTTGATGACCTTCCAGAAGGACTTGATTTCTGTCTCAGTATGTGTCCCCAGGAACAGTCCATTGATCAGAGAGTCCACTGATGTACAGCTGCTGTGGTGAACTAGAACATGGATAAATGCATTCTCTCCACACCTTCTTACCAAATGCACAATATTCAGAGAGATAGGTGACTACGTCTTCCCTGTAAGGATCAGTATTTGGAAGATGAACAGTATTGGATAGCATAATTATGAGTACTCTCTTCTCATCTGCCTATCACCTCCTCCTGGATCCCTTTTCTTTCTCCTATGGTCAACTCTTCTCTCCTATAAGATTCCTTCCTCTCCAACCGTTTATCTTTCCTACCCACCTAGGTCACCCATCACCATCTAGTTGTCCTCCTTCCCCTCCCCCCACCTTTTTATTCAGGCGTTTTCCCACTTCCTTCTCAGTCCTGAAGAAGGGTCTTGGCCCGAAACATCGACTCTTTGTCATTTCCATAGATGCTGCCTGCCCTGCTGAGTTCCTCCAGCATTTTGAATTTCCAGCACAGGCAGAATTTCTTCTGTTGATAAAGTAAGAACCAGTCTTCAGGAAATAAAACTGCTACACAATTTAATTTCCAACTAATGCTTAGTAGCTAATGGAACCAATCATTGGGTGCAAGACCTTTCTGACTCTGACCCATTAAAACCATTTAGGGGAAGATGATCTGGATAAAAAAAAAATCCTCCTCATCTCTGCTCTAAATAGACTTCCCTCTATTCTGAGACTGTGCTCTCTGATCCTCGAACCCCCTCTCCCACTATAGGAAACATCCTCTCCATGTCCACTCTATCTAGGCCATTCAATACTTGATAGGTTTCAATGAACTTCCCCATATTCATCTAAACTCCAGTGAGTACAGGCCCAGAACCATCAACCACTCCTCATACGTTAGCCATTTCATTCCTTTCATATTATTCTCACACCAGAGTTTTCCATCAAATGTACAGCAAATTTATCAGAGTTACCAGGGGATGTTCCTCTAAGGCATGTGGAGGAAATTTTAGGGGAGATATCTGAGGTAGGGTTTTTGCACAGAATGGCAAATACCGGGAATGCACTGCCAGGGATGGTGGTAAAGTCTGATAAGTTAGAGACATTTATAAGACTCTTAGACTGGCATTTGAATGAAAGAAAAACTGCTGTGTAGGGGGTATGGTTGGGTTGATTGTGGAGTTGGTTAAATTGTCAGGTCAATACCATGGGCCAAAGGCCTGTTCTAAGCTGTATTGTTCTGAGGCCTCCATTGGTCAGAGTCTACCATGTATCCTAGTTATCTAGTTAAGCAAACCAGGGCAGTGCAACATGCAGGCTGCCCCTCTCCACGTATCTGATGAACTGAAAGGAACATGAGACCGATACTGTTTGGCACCAGCAGCATCGCAGGAGTTGCCAATCAACGATGAACTCAATGGAGGACCAGCTTAAGGACTCCAGCTCCAGAATTTTTCCTCGGAGTTTACTCCCAAAGCCTGCCCCATGAGTAGGTATTGCTGCTAGGCAGTGGAGGTTTGTGATCAGAGTTTTCCTTCTCCTCAATGAGCTATAACATGGCTGACAATACCCATCTGCCTGAAGCGACTGGTTTTAAGGCACCAGTAACCCACCTTTCCCCCTTTTCCTGTCAGTAGCAATGACTCTGCTGGGCTTAGTAGCCAAGCCACAAGTGAATGCTAGGAGTGGGACTTGGTTGTCAGAAGCAATTTGAGGCACACACTGTTGGAAGCATTTAGTAGGTAATGGGAGCTTGTCCCTATTATCACCCCGGCTATAAAAGCCTTAAGGAGCCTTAAGTACTGTTCTATATACAAATAAAGAGGAAAAGCTTCATCAAATTTAATTCTCATTTCTGATAGTTATTTTAATGGGCTGACCCTGTTGCCCGGAGCTTAATCCCAGTTAAACTCTATCTGTAACAAAGTCAACAGATAGCACTCTGTTTCTAAAACTCATTAAATTAACTTTAATAGAGTTAGCTGATTAGAGCATCGGCAAGCATTATTTCTGGTACAAATCCAGTGTAACTTGGGCAGATCTTTGAGCTTAATGATCAAACTGCCCCGGTTGGGCAGTATTCCAGACTCACCTTTGTCTCAGGCTTAACAGAAATACGTGTGTGTGTGTGTGTGAAAAAATGGACATTTCCTAAGAAGTTGTGCAAATTTACCCACTTAATATCTTAATGGCCTTCCTCGAGGTGTCCATTTTGACAGACTAAGGCAAAGTGAATGGCTAGGATATACAGTAGATTAGGGTTAATGAAAGAGTGGGGCCCAAGATGTCAGCTCTAGCTTTATGTGGGTATGGTACTCACGGGCAATGTGAGGTGGGAAATGGTGTAATGATTACTCTTGAGTTGGAGGTGGAACTTGGGATTTGGTGGGATCATTGAGTGTAGTGGTGGTGGTGAGAGGGAGGGTGGGGAAGGGAGGGTCTTGAGACAGTGGAGGTGGTGTTGAGTGTTCAGAAGCATAACTAGAGCACGGGTAGACTGAAGCCAGTTCGCCAGACTGGACTCAACAAACAGGAACTACTCAGGCAAACCCCCTTTCAAAGCTCAAGTTAAATTTGTTATCAAAGGGCATATATATCATCATATACAACATAGACAACCCTGAGATTCCTTTTTTAGTGGGCATACTCAATAAATCTATTGAATAATAATCATAACTTAATCAATGCAGGACTGCCAACTAGGGCATTCAACCAGAAAGCAGAAGAAAACAAACTGTGAAAATACAAAAAGATACAAAAATACAATAAAAATCAATAAATAAGGAATAAATAATAAGAACCTGAGATGAAGAGTCCTTGAAAGTGAATTTGTTAGTTGTGGGAACATTTCAATCGTGGTGCAAGTGAAGATGAGTAAAGTATCTCCTTTGGTTCCAGAGCCTGCTGTTTGAGGGGTAGTAACTGATCCTGAATCTGGTGGTGTGAGTCCTGAGGCTCTTGTACCCTCTTCCTGATGCCAGCAGTGAGAAGAGAATGTGTCTTGTGTAGTTGGGGCGGTGGGGGGGGGGGTCATTCCCTGATGATGGATGCTGCTTTCCTTTGACAGCGTTTCAAGTAGATGTCTTGTTAAAGGGCTGCGTTGACATGAGAGGGTAGGCACATTATCTATGCCACAATGGTGATCAAATATCCACCAGACCAACTGTCCAACTGTCTCTGCAGGTACAGGGAAAATTCAGAAAGCAAACTGCAGATTTCAGAATTAAGGAAGTAAGAGCTACATGTTTGGCTTTCTGAGTTGAACTCTGCCGCATAACACAAATTAACTTTTGCGATGATAGAATTTCCAAACCATAGATGTTGAATGGCTTGACCTTTTCCTTCAGAGTTCATGAAACCCTGAGATGCATTATTTTTTGTTGCAATTGCTCCCAGTCTAGGTTTCACGAAAACACATTTTTTATCTTCACATCTCCTCAAGTAATTCTCACTTAAAAATGAAAGGACGTATGTGGTCATAAAAGCTTATGAAAAATATATTAAACATCAAGCTGAAGAAAGGGTTTGCAATGGCATCTTGTTTATGGCACCAGTTCATATTTTTGCTTTAGAGTTTATTAAAAAAGAAACACAATTTCATAAAATACTGGAGGTAGTGCCTTTTCAAAAATGATGTGACGCCAGGGTCTGTAATCAATATCAATATCAAATTCGTCCCAAAAGCATTATACCAGAGACAGAGTATATGCTTGTGGATGGTGATAAATATGTGAATTGGGAAGTCAGTTTGAATTAAATGGGACAGAGTCTGGCTTGGCAACAAAGCCTTTTAAATTCAGGTTTATATTTCAACAAATAATACCAGTGACTAGGACCTCTGAACAGAATGCTCAGCTGAACTATAATGAAACAGTTCAATATGCAGTTTTAGAATTTGATTACTCCAAGGATAGCTGTCCTTTATAAAATGCATTAAAAAATACAAGCTTGACTTGTTTCTTTCTTGACTTAGGAATCCTCTTCCAAGGGGAATGTTCTAGCGGGGAAGGATTTCAACAGATTTTATAGCATAATCCAACCGCAGACTGGAATCAGGGATTCATCTCATTTCACTAATGAGATATGCCAGGATTGAGAGGGAAATCTCTTCAGGATTATCAGGGCAAACAGACAGCCTCCATATTTTAGGGTAAATTCAGCATGCAAGTAAAATGTTTGCAATCCTTGAAAATAGCATTTTTGCTCTTTGCCTAGGGTTTATATAAGATGATAAAAAAAGGAGTTAGGCTAGAGGCACAGAAATTCAATATTCAAAGAAAATTTATTATTGAAGTACATATATGTCACCATATACAACCCTGAGATTCATTTTCTTGTAGGCATACACAATAGAACAAAGCACTAATGTGCTTTCTATTATTGCACTAATAGAATGAATGGAAACACACCAAGACAGAAAAGCAAACGTTGTGCAAAAGAGTGCAAACTGTACAAACACAAAAAAATGAAAAGAACAATATTGATAAACAAGTGAGATCTTAGGTTGTGTTCATCTGTTTGGTGTTAAGGTAAGTGAATTAAACACGTTTGTTCAGGAGCCTGATTGCTGAAGGGTAATAACTGTTTCTGAACATGGTAGTGTGGGACCTAAGGCTCCTGTATCTCTGTCCCAATGGCAACAGTGAGGAGAGCATGGCCTGGATGATGGGGGTCCTTGATGATGGATGCTGCTTTCTCATGGCAGCTCTCCTTGGGGATGTACTCAATGGTGATGATGTCTTTATTCTGTGTTGGCCAATCTAGTTTCATTAATACTACTTGCTATAGCTTCAGTATATGTCTACCTGCCAGTGCTTATATACAGCCTGCGGGAATTTTCTATTTGTAAGTTAAAGGAGTAAATAATATGATTCCTTATGCATCAAAGATTAATTTATTGATATGAACCCCACATTGCACAGATGAACCATATCATCAATCATTTAACAAAAAACATGCAATATGTACAGTACTGTGCAAAAGTCTTAGGCACATAAATACAGCCAGGGAGCCTAAGACTTTTAAACAGTACTGTAGTAATTTATGCATTGCACTGTACTGCTGCCACAAAAATAAACAAATTTCACAATATATGTGAGTGATGATAAACCTGATTTTGATACGGGGTCTCTGTTGTGGACTGTGAGTGAGAGGAGGCAGGGAGAGGGGAATTATGGTTGGGAAAAGGGGAAAGGAGAGGGGAGGGAGCAGGAAGCACCAGAGAGACATTCTGTAATGATCAGTAAACCAATTGTTTGGAATCAAATGACCTTGCTTGGTCTCTCAGGGCTGGGAGCATCTGCACCCACACCACCCCACACCTGTCACTTCTTCTCTGCTGCCTGTCCTGCACCTCTCCTGTGACACTCCACCCTCACCATTCCCAACATCCTTTTCTCCCCCACCAAATTTACAAACTTGCTCTTCGCTCCACATTGACAAATACAGTACTGTACTAAAGTCTTAGGCACCCTAACTCTATATATGTGCCTAAGACTTTTGCACAGTACTGTATTTTCAGTAGTAATAAGAACGCCAAATAATGTTGCCTAGTCTCATATAATCAAGACTGACCTGTTAAGACTAATGTAAACTCAGGTCTGAAAAGGACTCTAATGATCATTTAGCCAGTTATGAAATTCTGGGATTGATCCATTTCTTATAGAGCTGAATTTTACTTATGGTAAACATAATAATTCCCAGAATTGTTCAACATAACCATTTTCAGAAACCGCCAACTTCCCTTTATTTAAACATAACAAAATAAAGCAGATGTATAAGTCCACAACTTAAATATTTGTAAGCTTATAATTCCGCCAACTGTATTTTGCTGATAAACTCTAGATGCATATCAAAAGATTATTAATAAAACATACAAAATGTATTTTGACAGGCACCGGAGAGTGCGTAGAACAGAACAACATTAAGTAGGCCCCTCTGATGAAGGTTGGTGTGACCACATTGGAGTAATCAGTACAGTTCTGGTAGTTTCTCCATTGGAAAGATGTGACTGAGCTGAAGGCGGTGAAGAAAAAATATATAAGGATGTTCCTGTGAGTGAAAGGTGGCTATAAAGAGAGACCAGGTAGGCTAGGAATATTATCCTTGCACTAAAGAAGGCTGAGAGGTGACCTCATAAAGGTTTATAAATGTTTAACTGGGATAGATAAGTTTGATACTTTTTTTTCATAGGGTAGGCGATTCTAAATCCAGAAGGCACAGGTTTAAGGTGAGAAGGGGACGATTTAAAGGAGACCTGGGAGCGATGTTTTTCTGGATAATGGTTACATGGATTCAAATGCCAGAGGAAATGATAGAGGCAGGCACAATTATACTGGGTAAAAGGCATGTTGACAGCTACATGAATAGAAATGTTTTTTCATATGAGTTAAATGGTCTGATCCTAAACCTTACTGTTAATTATTTGGATGGAGGTTCGGAGTTATCGGCACTACTGTATGTATTTAACATTATGCAATTGCCCATGTTGGTTAGTTTTTTTTAAAAAGTTTTTTTTAAGTTTTTTTGGTTTTTTTTTCTCTTTTTCGATTCTTTTACATTAATACTATGAGTTTGGGAGGCCTTATATATCTGATTTTCTATTTAAACTATTAATTATGTACTCTCAAACGTTTTGTATTCATATTTCACTTATGTTTTTCTTAAAATTAATTTTAAAAAAATGTTTTATAGCCAAATGGCACAAATACAGACAAACAGGATTCATTCAGGAAGAGATTTCATTGGCCATACAGTACTGTGCAGAAGTCTGACACACATATATGTAAATAGATAGGGCACCTAAGATATTTGCACAGTGGTGTATTGTCAACATGGAGCAGAGAGCGAGTTTATAAATCTGGTGGGAACGAACATGTTGGGAGTGGTGAGGGTGGAGCGCCACAGAAGGTGTGTGGGACAGGTAGGAGAGAAGGAGTGTCCGGGTGGTGGGGGGGGTGGGGTTGGTGCCTTGGGTGCAGCCACACCTAGCTCTGAGATACCAGGGAAGGTAATTTGTATCCAAACAATGAGTTTATTGATCATTACAGAATGTCTCTCTGGAGACAGTGTGTGTGTGTGTGTGTGTGTGTGTGTGTGTGTGTGTGTGTGTGTGTGTGTGTGTGTGTGTGTGTGTGTGTGTGTGTGTGTGTGTGTGTGTGTGTGTGTGTGTGTGTGTGTGTGTGTGTGTGTGTGTGTGTGTGCCTAAAACTGTTTTACTGTACTGTAGATTCAGAGATCTCAGTCATTTCAATTAGGATTGTCAGCTCTTGATGTCTTTTCTGTCAAACCCTATCAAGAGCAACAGCAGCTTAGGCCTAGTAAACTCTGAGACCTTACCACCAACTCCAGAATGTGGGATGGGACATAAGGGGTTGTGTAGGCCGGATGATGATAGGTGGGCAAGGACAGTGGGCGGTGAATGGACAACAGAGATTCAAGGATTCAGAGGCTCAAAGTACATTTATCAAAGTATGTACGTAGTATATAATCCTGAGATTTGTCCTCCCCTCAGAGAAAACAAAACAAAGAAAACCATGGAACCTGCTCAAAGGCAATATCAAACCTCTGCCAAGACCAAAAAAAAAACAAATTAGGTATTACTTTCAGACAAGTTCAGTCAGAATAATAAGTAGTTTGTAATTTTACATTTTAATATATTTCAGCATACATTTATTGCAAATTCAATTCATATCTACCTTCCACCACAATCAACACGTTCAACAAACAAGGAATATGTCTGACCAAGATATTGTCTATTTCCTACTTCAGGAATGACCAACAAATCATTAATCTTATCAAATTGTTGCAAACCAGTGTCACAAAATTGCCACCTGACATAACGGTTTTCCACTTATTTCTTTCTGATGACAATTTTTTTGCGTAACGTCTGCAATAGCAGATGTTATCCACATTTTATCCGAGTGCAAAACCAGCCATTCTCAATGTACCTGCATGAATGGTTATACCATAATTGAGTGAGGGTCTTATTGTACAGAAAACCAGCATGCTATTTGCTTATAAGCACTCAGCATACAATGCATTATGGATGGGTTAAATATACTCTGTGATAAAAGTTTTACAGAAGGAAAATCAATACTTCTTCAGTTGCATTGCAGACTTAAATCCAGACAAAATAACTGAAAAATTATGATCCATAAACTATTCTGATTTACTAATGAAAAGATTTTCACAGGTGAGTGCTTGTGAAAGGACATGCAAAAGATTGTCATGCATTGTATTTGATAAAATCAACAAAAGCTGCCTGCTCAGATGATGTCAACCTGAAGGAATGTTAATAATTAAATGAATGATGTCTACTGAAACTCTTAAAGGCATTTTGGTTCAAGCAATGGCTAAATTAAGTGCTTAGGTTCACTGACCTCAGTTGATAGCTGATACATCATGTTTGCATATGGTTCTCCCGCATTTCAAGGAACAGCTCTATTTTTAACAAGTAATATGAATGAAAAGATAAGCCTGTATAGGGATAAGTGTAATTATATTTTCCCTATGTGATCTTGAATCATATGCACGGAGAGGTTGCCCATCATGTCCGACAATGACAGGAAACTTGTGCGGGAGTGTTTTTAAAGTGGAAAAGCTGTTGCGCTGGCCAGCTCCATTTTCTCACCCTCAGAAGTCCAAGTCTAGTGGGTCGAACAAGTATCACCAACTGGGTCTTCCTTGGTTGCAGTGGATGACCATGACGTCTTCTGTGTCTTGTCATGTCCTTTACTCTCCACGGAGCGTTGCAGTACCTCCTTCCTAGCCTTTGGGTATGCATAATATTAACCAAAAATGCAAGTAAATAAAATCTTGGAGATTACAATTGTGGAAGATGTAACAGTACTTTTGCTTGTTTTGAGGGACGGATGCAAACTGGCTGATAATGGCAGCATTTTATTTCTGCTGATCTCAGTTTTAACCTGGGAAACTGAATGAATGTTGGAGTAGTTGTTGTGATGTTTGAGATTGTAAAGGGATTGGTGGAACTGTGAATAGAAAGATGTGAAAAGCCAATTTATATGTAGAGGTCAAGGGGAATTTTAACATCGAGAGCTCCTGTGCATAGTCAGAGCTAGAGTATAAGCTAATAACCTTAGTACTTTATCTACAGATGCTGCCTGACCTACATGTTTCATCTACAATGCAGATGTCCCGGTTGGATTTTTGCTTCACTATTCTTTCAAGAAATTAAGTTATGGACTTCTACCATTGTGTTCATTATCTTTTCCCATTCCTACAGATTAAATCAATTCCTTTTGGTTTTTAACCCATTTGTAAAAGAAGGAACATCCCCTCTATTACTCCATCCAGATGAATCAATATTATTTATTTATTGAGATATAGTATGGAATAGTGCCCTTCAAGTCGAGTCACCCAGTAACCCTTGTTTTAACCCTAGCCCACTCATGGGACAAGTTACAATGACCTATTATCATATTGACCAGTACGTCTTTGGATTGTTTCTTCAAAGATAATGACCAGAAATCTACACAGCACTCAAACTCTACAAATTTCCAATGCAAGCTCCATGTTCTAGCTTTCGAGGTTGCTGCTATTAAAAGGAAAGCTTTCAATATGATTTTGTATAATATTAATTAGACAAGTACCTTGTATCAGAAAATATTGTAAAATAAAGTATTTTGTATAATATTAAAAGGAAACAGCTTCATGACTTATTTTACAAACTTTAAGAATTGCTGGTTGTATAAACAAATAGTTGAAAAAAGTAACAGTGATGTAATGTTCATGGGTACATAAACTATTCAGAATTCTGATGGTTTGCTTCCACTCTATTTCTGAGCAGTGAAAAATACCTGCACATCAATTCCCTTAACGTGGGTTGGCTGTTATTAACCTGAATGGACATTTTAGAGTGAGGTCTTGTGATCATGACAATGAGATGTATAATTAGCCACAAAATTGCCCTTAACAATTTTACCCTATTTATTTTCCTATTGCTAGTTTTTAATCTATTCAATGTGCTAGCGGAATAAATGGAATGTTAAGAAGATATAATTTGTTGTTTCTCTAAGTCAGCGGACTGTGTAACTTACTTAAAAGCTCCTTATTGATCCGTTACTAAAGTAGCTAATAGCTGCTGTTTTGGTTTCTGATTATATCACTTATGTTTCATTTATGCTAATACTCCTCTGGGTAAAATCACAAAATTATCATGTCTTTGTTGGCACATTAATGTAGGTCCTCTACAGTTAACCTCTGGCCTCAAGGGAAATCTGGCAAGTGTGTGGAAGTGTTGTATTCTTCTGCCCACATGAGTTCAGCAACATTGCGGTAAAACACGCAGGCATTTACATTTAACTTTTATATCTGTGCTCTGGATAACAGTCTGGAGAATTGTATTTGACATCAGTTCAGACTTGGCTGTGGAGTCCCTCCAAGGTCAAATACTCAGCCTTCACGTTCAAAGCTCAGCTGGACAAACTAACCGACACGTACATCACTGGAGTATTCTGAAAGGAGAAGAGAAGGGCGGCATGGTAGCATAGTGGTTAGCACAATGCTTTACGGTACCAGCAACCTGGGTTCAATTCCTGCTGCTGAATATTAGGAGTTTGTACATTCTCCCATGGCCATGTGGATTTTCTTCAAGTGTTCCGGTTTCCTCTCACAGTTCAAAGACCTACCGGTAACTGGAAGTTGTCCCATGATCAGGTTTGTGTTAAATCGGGGAGCTTGAAGGACCAGAAGGGGATATTCTGCCCTATATCTCAATAAATAAATAAAGAGAAGATTACAAAAGGATCTGGAATTAGTGTGTAGTAATGGTTGAAAAGATTCCTTTTAAGTGAGGAGAAGTATATATTCATGCCTTGGTTAAGATGAAGATCTCTTTAGTGACCCATTTAATCTTTTTTTTTTACTGATTGTTGATACTGGACAACTCAACATTCCTGAAAACTTGCCTGATGTTAGAGTATTGGCTTCAGGATATCTTGTCAAATGTATGGCATTCTTTAGCTTAAATGAGATCGAGTAGGTTAGTGATTGAATGGCGAGCAACTGATAAGAGCCTTCAATTTGAAAGTTGCGATTACAAAGAGAAAATGAAACTAGCCCTCAATTTAAAGGAAAACAATTCTAGTTTCACACACCAACAGTTTTCTCTTCAAAGGTGGTAAAGGACTTAAATTAATATGCCATCTGTGCAGATTTGCTCTGCACTGCATGAGCTGACTGGTCCTGCAGGCAGAATTGCTCTGTTGAGATGCCAAAAAATTCAAGAGCACCAATGGTGAATCCCCAGGTCCCTGTCCTTCATGTCAGAATGTGTGTGAGAGAAGAAATGAACATACAGCACACAGTGAGTTTGCAATGCAAATTTCTGTAAGCACGACAAGAATTTCCTGCTGTTTTGAGCAATTTACCAGTTACAATAGGTTCTGAGGAAAGTATTTGTGATATTTAAGGAAGATATTGATAGATTCTTGATGAGTCAAGACATGAAGGGATACTGGGAGAAGGAAAGAGATTAGGACTAAGAGAGGGAAATGGATCAGCCATGATAAAATCGATGGGCCAAATGGCCTTCAATGGGAATATATGTGTGCTGAGCCCTCTTCTGTACTCCCTTTTCACCTATAACTGCGTTCCTGTACATGGTTCTAACTCCATAATCAAGTTTGCAGACGACACCACAGTGGTTGGCCTGATCGGAGGGGATGACGAGATGGCCTACAGGGATGAGGTCCAGCACCTAGCCACGTGATGTGCCGACAACAACCTGGCCCTTAACACCCAGAAGACCAAAGAGATCATTGTGGACTTCAGGCATGCTAGGAGCCACACTCACGTCCCCATCTACATCAATGAAGCTGTAGTGGAGCGTGTATCAAGCTTCAAATTCCTTGGTGTCCGCATTTCCGATGATCTCACCTGGTCCCTGAACTCCTCCATCCTGATCAAAAAGGCAGAACAGCACCTTGTTTTGTCCTGAGGAGCATCAGGAGCTCACCTCTGTCCCAGAATACTGACGGACTTTTACCGCTGTACCATTGAGAGCATACTCACCAACTGCATCTCAATGTGGTATGGCAATTGTCCCATATCGGACCGCAAATCATTCCAGCGTGTGGTGAAAACTGCCCAGCAGATTATTGGCACCCAATTGCCCACCATTGAGAACATCTAGCTTAAATGCTACCTGGGCAGGGCGAAAAGCATTATCAAGGATGCATCTCACCCTAACCATGGACGTTTTACTCTCCTCTCATCTGGTAGGTGCTACAGGAGCCTCCGCTCCCACACCAGCAGGCACAGGAAGATCTTCTTCCCTGAGGCTATGACCCTACTGAACCTCAATTCACAGCGCTAAGCAATATTGCACCCACATTGTACTGTCTCAGTACTTTTATATTGGTATGCTGTAGCACTTTCTATTCGCAGTTATTTTGTAAATAACACTATTCTTTTGCACTTCTGGTTAGATGCTAATTGTATTTCATTGGCTTTGTATCTGTACTCGGCACAATGACAATAAAGTTAAATCTAATCTAATCTAATATCGCCAAACACATCTTTACCGCCTTCTTGAGCTTTCTGCAGGGATTGCTCATTACATGATTCCCTTGTCCATTCATCCCTCCTCACTAATCTTCCTCTTGGCACACATCCCTGCAAATGACAGATATGCTACACCTGTTCATTCACCTCCCCCCTCACCACCATTCAGGGCTCTAAACAGTCCTTCCAGGTGAGGCAACACTTCATCTGTGAATCTGTATGAGTCATCGACTGTACCTGGTGCTCGCAATGCGGCCTCCTCTACATTGGTGAGACCCACGTAAATTAGGAGACTGCCTTGTTGAGTATCTCCAATTCCTCTGTAATAAGTGGATTATTTTTGGTGGATAGGAATGAAAATAGTTGTCCGGTGGTTAACCATTTTAATTCCTGTCTCTATTCATGTTCTGACATGTTCTTCCATGATAACATCACTCTTAATGTGGAGGAATAACACCTCATAGGTGACATCATGAAGTCTTGATGGCACAGACATCAAATTCTCTTTCCGGTAATTTTTCTCCCTCCTCTTTCCTTCTTCTTCTATCCCCACTCTTACCTTTTCTCCTCCCCTGATTATCACCTCCCTTTGGTGCCCCTCTTCCTTCCCTTTCTGCAATGGTCCACTCTCCTGTTCTGTCAGATTCCTTCTTCTCCAGCCCTTTGCCTTTTCCACCTATCACCTCACAGCTTCTTACTTTATCCACCCTCCCCCACCCACACGACTTCACCTTTCACCTTCTAGCTTGCCCACCTTCCCATCCCCCAACTTTCTATTCTGGTATCTTCCCCCTTCCTTTCCAGTCCTGAAGAAGGGTCACAGCCCGAAACATCGACAGTTTCCATAGATGGTGCCTGTTGTACTGAATTTCTCCAGCATTTTATGTGGGCTGCTCTGGATTTCCAGCATCTGCAGAATCTCTTGAGTTTATGTTTCATAAAATGTAGTTTTGGTTTAAATGATCAGAAACTTACAGTCTATAGAGTCACAGATTCTTAAAAAAAGTACAGAAAAAGTTCCGTCAGCTCACCCAGTCCATGCCAAACCATTTCAGCTGCCCCGGGACCATAGCCCTCCATACTCCTACCATCAAAGTACCTATCCAAATTGAAGTTGAACTTGAACACACCACTTGTATTGGCAGCTCGTTGCACACTTTCATGACCCTCATGTGAAGGAATTTCCCCTCATGTTCCTCTTAAACTTTTCATCTTTCACCCTTAACCCATGACCTCTAGTTGTAGTCCCACCATCCTCAATGGAAAAAAACCGCTTGTATTTCCCCTATCTATACCCCTCATAATTTTGTATACCCTTATGAAATCTCCTTGCAATCTTTTACATTCCAAGGAATAAACTCCTAACTTATTCAATCTTTCCTTATAATACAGGTCCTCCAGATCTGGCAACAATCTTTTCCTGTAGGTAGGTGACCAGAACTGCACATAATTCTCCAAATTAGGCCTCACCAACATCTTATACAACTTCAGCATAACATCCCAAAGCATCTATGGTATTGTTTGCCTTGACAAATACCTTAATTTACTCCACGTGTGTATCAAATATCTCAGCCAATGCTGTGGTGATCCTATTCGTCCTATTACCTATTTTTATAACCATCAGGGAATGACCATCCGATTACATTATCATCATTTATTGCATTCTACTTAATCAGCTTCCAGACTCTGTTTCCCTTCATAGGCTTTAAATTAAAACATTATTTATTATTTACTTTTAACAAATTAAGAGCACCAAATACCACCATTGCTTGGCTAGATTAGCTACTAACAAAACATTTCAGCTTTGATATACCATACTGTGCAAGAGAGAGAGAGACTTTTACACAGTACTTCTTCATTTTATGTTTTACACTGTACTGCCACCGCAAAAAAAAAGTAACATGTGTGGATGATAATAATCCTGATTCTGGTATGGGTCTCTATTGTGGACTGAGAGTGGGAAGGGGGCAGGGAATCGGGAATCATGGTTGGGGAAAGGTGAGGGGAGGGAATGGGAAACACCAGAAAGATATACTGGTGAAAATCAAAAGATTTTCCCTGGTGTCTCAGGTCTGCAACCTCACCACCCCCTGCCCCTGGCACTCCTTCTCTGCCACCTGTCCCACTCCCCTCCCACGGTGCTCCAACCTTGCCATTCCAAACACCTTTGCTCCCACCAGATTTACAAACTGACTCTCCGCTCCTTGTTGACAAATTACAGTACTGTGCAAAAGTCTTAGACACCCTAGCTGTATATATGTGCCTAAGACTTCTGCACAGTACTGTATTCTATTGAATGCTGCTGAATTCAGATGATCAGAACAGTAATCTGTTTTGTGGAGAAGTGCACTACTATGGTCTGAAAACCTTCTGTGCTTATATTTCTTTGTGTCTGGATGATGCCTCTGCCCTTTATCCGATTTTCATCTCTGTCCAGGGCAATCGGCATCTCCCTCTCTGTGAAAAGTGACCTTAACTTGCACACAGTACAACCAGACTTTGATTTTACTTGCTGCATTAACAGTATTTCTAAATCTGAAACTGCTCCTTGATGTTCGATCATCCCTTCATTTGTAAAATAACACCCAATTTAAGTGTAGCAGAAAGAACCTTATCTGCAACTGTGTACTAGAGCATTTCAAATCGTTTCACTTTATTTTCATTTTGTCGTCTTTTGAACATTCTGATTGCTCGATTGGAGCATTAGCTCACTGTGAATATTTAATAGCCTATGGCCTTTAACTTTGGGCTTAAGTGGCTCACACTGAGTGCACAGATACATTAGACTGCATCCATTGATCTCTGACGTTTATCTTGTTCTCTATATCTGCCAGAAGGGATAAGTGGAACTCCTTCTTCTGCCTTTCCATTACACCAAATAACAAAGATTTTGCTTCCTGAGTACTTTTAGATGCATCTAATCGATTTGGGGCTGCTAATCATGAAAATCACCATGGAATTTCAACATCATGCACTGTTTTTTTTGAAATTGCCTATATTTATTATTTCAATTCATAATTCAAGTCTGAATAACTGATGCCAAGATTAAGAAAGGCCTTTATGTTAGTCTACAAATCAAACAGGTGATCAATGACAAGCAATTTGAAGAACTTCTAATGGGACTAGAGAAAATTCCATGACAGACATGCAAGGATGTTGTTGAAAATTTTCTTGGCAATTGCAGAGCACCCAACTACAGGCAGCTGGTTGACAACATTCCCCAAGCATACAAAACCAAGAAGAGCAACATGTCACTAAAGATTCCCTTTCTGCATTCCCATTCAGATCTTCTCTGCAAATCTTAATGCTGTCAGTGACGACCATGGTAAACGGTTTCACCAGGACATTGCGATCATGGAGAAACGGCATCAGGGCAACTGGAATCCATCAATGCTGGCTGATTATTGTTGGACACTTAAGGGAGAAGTCTCAGACACTGAGTACAAATGAAAATCGTCAACAAAACATTTTTAGCTTAGTTGAATTATTTTAAAGCATCAGCACTGTTATACATTTAAAGACGTTATATTCAATAAAAGTTTATTTCTTGTTTCTCCAAATCCCTACCTGATACAAGTAGTCTGAAGTTATATTTGTGTTCAGCTTCAAGCAGTCGATCATAAACAAAATAAATTTCAGAGGAAGCAACAGTTTTGAAATAATTTGTTGTCTACTGTTATTTTTATGTGTGGCAGCAGGGTCCTGCTACTCCGATTGGTCTAACACATTATTTTTAGCAAAATAACTAGGCTAAATTTAGCTAATTGTATCAAAGGCTACAAATGCATTGCCGATTACTTAAAGAGTTTATATATGGCAATCTTCTGTCATCTAGGTGAAGAAATTTAAATTATATCCACAACTATTTTCTTAATTATATTTAAGGACTACAGATTTACAGTTTTCATCTGTCCTTGTCATCAATTGCCTTTTCTATCCTCAGAATTCTATGTACCAAATGTTCAATAAGGTTAATAAAAATGCTTTATATTCGGATTACTGGTGATTACTGAATCTGTGGACTTCATTGCCACAGACAACTGTGGAGGCCAAGTCATTGGGTCTATTTAAGGCAGAGGCTGATAGATTTTAGATTAGTCAGTGTATGAAGGGACATGGAGAGAAGGCAGGAGATTGGGGTGAGGGAATGGATGATGGATCAGCCATGATAAAATGACGGAGCAGACTCAATAGGCCCAAGGGTGTAATTCTGTTCTTATATCTTATGGTCTTATAACCTCCTTTAATTACATAACTGGGATGTGCAGAGGATATGGAATCACTGAATAAATGTTCATATTTTCCTTATCTCCCAGAGTGAGCTCTGAAGCTAATCATTTACTGATATATTCTAAGCTATTTGGAATCCATAGTTAATGTTCCATCTTTAAAAGCAACAAATATATTTCCTTTATGTTCATTCTCTGTTTTAGAATTCAATGCCATTCTTCTTATCATTGTTTCCTTTTTTGTTTGATGGATATTATTTTATGGTAACTGCTAACAATATCATGTTGCTGGTATGAATGAATTATCGAGTTTGCCTGGGTGAACTAGATGATGTATGTAAATTAAGTTATTTAGCAATTGAAGGGCTCAGATAATAGTTGCATCTTTCTTAATTTTAGCTGATATATGCTTTTGCAATCATGACTTATAATGTTATTAGTACACAACAATGAATTAAAGTGACTTCATTATGGCACTAAAGCAAATTCTCATCATACACACTTTATGCAATCCTTTCTGCTATAATGACTTTGTAAAAGTTAAACAGTGATTGTTAGTCTAAGAAAAATGTGGGATTGTTTGATACTCATAGTTAACATATTAGAGACATAACTGATAAGGTAGCAGCCTATACCAGTTTTGGTATGTTAAAAAGACAATAACAGCATATGACATAGCAGCAGAATTAGGCCATTTGGCCCATCGAGTCTGCTCTGCCATGTCAACATGGGTGATCCATTTTCTCTCTCAGCCCCAGTCTCCCCGTATTTTTTCATGCCCTGACTGATCAAGAATCTGCCAACCTCAGCCTTCAATATACCCAATGACTTGGACTCCACAGAAGAGTTAGAATTATTCTCATGGTGAAGATGTGTTTTGCTTTTAACAGTTCTGTCTGGATAATGTCTACAAACATGAGGAAGTCTGCAGAAGCTGGAAATCCAAGGCAACACATGCAAAATGCTGGAGGAACTCAGCAGGTCAGGCAGCATCTGTGGAAATGAATATTTCGGGCCAAGGCCCTTCTTCAGGATGAAAAGGAAGGGGGAAGACACCAGAACAAAAGGGTGGGAGCAGGGGAAGAAGTCTAGCTAGAAGATGATAGGAGAAGCAGGGTGGGTAGGAAAAATAAACGCTGGAGGAAGGAATCTGATAGGAGAGGAGACTGGACTATAGGGTAAAAAGAAGGCAGAGAGTATCCTGAGGGAAGTAATAGGCAGGTGAGAAGAGGTAAAAGACCAGAGTGAATAACAGAAGCAGAGGGGATGGGGGAGAAAATACATTTCACCGGAGGGAGAAATAAGCATCCAGGCCATCAGTTTGGAGACTAACCAGACAGAATGTGAAGGTGTTGCTCCTTCACCCGGAGGGTAGCCTCCTCTTGGCACAAGAGAAAGCCATGGACCAACATGTCGAAACGAGAATGGGAATTGGAATTAGAATGTTTGGCCACCAGGAAGTTCTGCTTTTGGCAGATGAAGCCGAGATGGATCATAGGAGAAAGGGAAGGAAGAGGGGACCCAGGGGGATGTGATAGGCAGGCAAGAAGAGGTAAAAGGTCAGAGTGGGGAATAGAAGAAGAGGGGAAGGAGGAGGGATAAAAATAACAGAATGTGTACTTTATAGAATATTCATTATAGTCAGAAGGAAACAAGATGATAAGACTCAAGAGTATAACAAGTGAAATGTTGCATCTCTACAAGTTCATGAGAGCTCTGAATGCAAAATGGAGCTTCTGGAAAAGTGTGAAGCTAAACACCATGCTGGATATTTGGAAAATTAAGTGTCTATGAAGAGAGTTGAGAATTATCTCATACACATTTGGAGTGAAAGTTTATATCTTCAGCTGCAACTGACACAACACACATACACAGATGAGGTGCCAAAGTTACTACAGCAGATAATGCCCATCATTCTTCTTGGGCGACACAGTAGCGTAGTGGTTAGCACAGCACTTTACAGTACAGGTTACCTGGGTTCAACTCCCACCACTGCCTGAAAGAAGTCTGTACATTCTCCCCGTAACCATGTGTGTAATTTTCCAGTGCTCTGGTTTCCTCCCACAGGCCGAAGGCCTATTGATTGTTAGGCAAATTTGTCATTGTAAATTCTCCAGTAATAAGCCTAGGGTTTGCTGTGCAGCGTGTCTTGATATGCAGGAAGGACCTATTCCTCACTATATCCCAACTGACAATGCGCACGGCAGACTAAACCCATAGACCTAAGTTTCTGGCTCGAGATTGCCTGAAGATAATAAACTTCAATTTGACTCAGATCTTGGGGTAGCACAATTAGGCTTGGATAAGATTCTACTTGTAAAGAAGGACCTCTTTCAAGAATTCCCAGATTGGCAATGGTGGAGAAACAAAGCCCACATTCTCATTTGATAAAATGCAAACTTGATCTTTTACTGAAGTAGATGAGGCTTTTGTGTTTTCAGGACCCAAGTAGAGGAAGAACTTGATGTTACTGTCAGCAAGGATATCAACTTTTCTACCACAGATGGCTTGAATTGTCTTAGACAAAAGGTGTGTTAGAAGGGGTTAGTTTCTGTAGATTATCTCAAAAATGAACCTGAAAGTATGGGTTATGCCCAGCATTACGGTAAAATGTTTATGAAAGTAGTAGTGTAAGTATCCTACCTACATCCATGACACTTCACACACTCTTGATCTTTTCAATGATTTCAAGTTCCCTGGCCCTGAGTATCTTATTTTCAGTATGGATGTCCAGTTCCTATACATATCCATCTTCCACCAGGAAAGCCTCAAAGACCTCCATTTCTTTCTATACACCAGGCCCAACCAATTCCCCATATCTCACCACTCTCCTCCATCTGGCGGAACTTGTCCTCACTCTCAATAATTTCTCCTCCCTCTGGTGCTTCTTCCCTTTTTCCGTCTTCCAAGCCCTTGTGCCCTCCCCTATCAGATACCCTCTTCTCCAGCCCTGAATCTCTTTCACCAATCAACTTCCCAGCTCATTACTTCACCTCTCCCCCATCATATTTTCACCTTGTGTTTCTTCCTTGCCTCCCCCATCCTGTAACTCTGAATCTTCATCTTTATTCTCCACTCCTAATGAACAGTCTCAGCCAGAAACATCGACTATACTCCTTTCCATAGATCTTGGACTGCTGAGCTCTTCCAACATTTTGTGTGCGTTGCTTAGATTTCCAGCATCTGCAGGTTTTTTTTTGCCAGTGCAAGTATTTGTTTATTGGTCTCAGCTAGACCGTGATATGGAAAGTGTGCTTATCATTTGTTCAATGTGGCAAACTTGTAGGGCCTAAACTCAAAGAATTTCAATTCAACATCGAAGGATTCTGCATGCTAAATGCCATTCCTAAAGGCTCATACTGAATATTGTTAGATGAGGTCAAACAGTGTCCTCAGATTAATAGCCAACAAATTATGTGGTTTTAAAGTCATGGAGTCACAGAGTCATAGAAAAGTACAGCAGAAAAACAGTCCCCTTAGCCCAACTTGTCAGAGCTGAACCATTTAAACTACCTACTCCCATTGACCTGCACCTGGACTATAACCCTCCATAACCCCTTTCAATCATGTGTCTGTCCAATCTTCACTTAAACGTTGCACTGGCAGCTTGTTCACACTTCCACCAACCACAACCAAAGTGACTATTGACAAACTGCAGATGATTTTCATCAGAAAACTATGTATCAAAGTTCTTTTCCAGCAGCTTTGAGAATCTGATGTACATCAACGGCATGAAATGCAGTATCTTTCTTCCAGGGATACAGACGGATATGGGGCCTCCGTTGGTTAGGGATGACATGGATGTTGCATTCTAGCTGTCTAGGTATGCAAGCCAGGGTAGTACGATGTGGGGAGCAAGCTGTTGCTCATGTAGCAATCTTCCTCCTTCCACGCATCTGATGAACCCAAAGGAACAGCAGAGACCAATGCAGTTTGGCACCAGTGGTGTTGCAGGAGTTGCCAGTCAGCGTTGTACTCAATGCAGGGCTGCATTAGGGACTCCAGTTCTGGATTTTTTTTTCCTCCGGATTTGCTCCCAAAGCTTTCCCAATGAATGGATATAGCCACAAGGCAGCAGAGGTTTGAGATCAGAGTTTTCCTTCTAGATGAGCTGCTAAGCATGGCTGATGTTCCCCACCTGCGCAAAGCGACTGCCCGTCTTTGCCCCTTGTCTAGTCAGTAGAAACAGTTCCACTAAGCTTAGTAGCTAAGTCGCATATGAAGGCTAGGAGCTGGACTTTGTTGTCAGAGGCTATTTGGGGCGTACACCATTGGAAACATTTAATAGGTAGTGGGAACTTATCCCCATTACCTACCCTGGCTAAAATAACCTTAAGGAACCAAGCAGACATGTATCTGGATAATAATATGAAGTGAATGGATTTCTTTTCACAGTGAAGAGATTTAAGTACTAAAAGGTGAATCCATTAAAAAATTAATTGTAGGTTAAACAGCCATTGGATAGCATATCGCAATAAAAAGCTCAGGATGGATGATTTTTGATGTTTGGGTTTGCTTTCCATGTGCTCCTATTCTCAGGAGATTGAAGCTTACATGTACTTTGTACCAGCAATAAGTTTATAATATTTTTTGAGGTCCAAGCCCCAATTTCAGTTCTTTGTGTAATATGTGCACGATTTATTACTGGTGCTCAACTGATGCTCTGGTCCCAGTTCTTGCCAAACACCTTTGGAATCTTTGTAGAGAAATGAAAGCACAGATCTCACACTGTAGGAGATAGAAGCTAGTCTAACGTCAAAATTACAGTGAAATTCTGCGACAACATCTCTCAGCCCAAACATTTATATAACTTTTATTTTCTCAAGCAACAATGAAAGAAATTGATTACTTTCACTGTTCATGCATTTATTTCCTTAAGTGCTTTTAGGTGAAACACCAATACCTATGAGTGTAAAATCCAACACAATGTAGTGGATATGGCCCAGTCCAATATGGGTGAAGCCCTCCCCACCATCGAGAACATCTACATGAAACACTGCTGAAGGAACACAGCATCCATCACCAAGATCCCCTACCATGCAGGTCATGGTCTCTTCTCACTGCTGACATCAAGAAGAAGGTAGAGGTGACTCAGGACTCACACCAACAGATTCAGGAACAGTTATTACTCATCGACCATCAGGCTCTTGAACCACTTAAGTGTTCCCAGAACCAATGGACTCACTTTCAAGGACTCTTCATCTCATGTTCTTGATATTTATTACTTATTCATTTATTATTATTCTTTCTTTCTTTTTGCATTTTCACAATGTGTTGTCTTCTGCATGCTGCTTGAACGCACAAGTTGGTGTGCTCTTTCTTTAATTCTGTTATGGTTCTTATTCTACTGATTTATTGAATATGCCTGCAAGAAAATGAATCTTAGAGTTGTGTATATGAACCTTGATAATAGATTTAATTGGTAATTTGAACTTTAATTGCATTTCAATGAAACATCCTGGTTTCCTTGGCTGTGTAAGTCTAGGGGAGACAACCTCCGGCCCTGCCAAACTTGTGAGATTGAGGCACACTCGATCCCACCACAAACCCCAGTTTGTGTGGATACTGTGTCATTTGCTACCCTGTTACAAACTAATGCCATGAAATAACAGACAGTACACTGCATATGATTAAAAGAATTATATATATGAATCTTAACTAAAGGGTTAGTAAAGAATATCGAAAAGAAAAGGGCCCATTCTAATTAAACAGTCAAATGTGCACAAGTTGGAGCTCATCTAGAACTTCTCAGTCACTCACGCACTGGGCCCTCGGTCAACATGAAAGCACTCACCACCTTCCGAACGTCGCACGCAGTCCATCTTGAACAAATGGGTCTCCCACCAGATTGGATGCTACGACTGGTTCTCCCCAGTGTCATCTCTCTTCATCGCCTCTCAAACAAAAGGTCCAAGCCCAACCTTACTGTCCCTCACCAGAGAAACCTCCCTTTAATCCGACTGTGCTAATTGGATGGCACACATTTCTCCTCTCTCTTGTCCTCAACAATAACCCAAACATTAGCTGAAAGCAAGCAGCTCTGCACAGAACAGCACAAAATGAAATACATACAGAATAACAGTAAAAAATATGAACCTGTGCATTACTTAAGTTTCCATAGTTTGTCTTTCCAGTTTGGAATATGATTGACAGTGCACACATATTAGATTAACATTCTCTTCCTTAAAATCAATGTCATGGTCACATCATAATTATTCAAGTTCAACTTTATTGCCATGGGCACACGTACTGAGGGCTTAGGTGTTATGAAAATTAACTTGTTTGCAGCAGCAACACAATACATTACAAGCATGACAAATATGAATTACACAAATTTAAAACAACAATATTTTACATGACTTACATGACAAAATGAAGAAAAATAAACAATGATAATAGTGCAAATTAAAGAAAATATAAACTGGGGTAAAATTATGGTTTTTCAGGCAATTTCAAGAACCTGATGGCAGTGCGGTAGAAAATTATCTTGAACTTTGAGGTGTGGACCTTCAGAGTTCTCTGCCTCCTCTTGAATGGTAACAATGAAAAGACAGTATTTTAAATTTGCCCACTAAAATAACACCATAAAGCCATAAGATATAGGAGCAGAAGTAGGCCATTTGCTCCATCAAGTGTGTTTCACCATTTCATCATGGCTGATCTATTTTCCTTTCCACCCCAATCTGCTGTCTTCTCCACATAATCCTACATGCACTGACTAGTCAAGAAGCTATCAACCTCTGCTTTAAATATACGTAAAGACTTGGCCTCCAGAGCCAATGAACTCCACAGATTCACCGCTCTCTGGCTAAAGTAATTCCTCTTCATCTCCATCCTAAATGGACGTCCCTCTATTCCAAGGCTGTGCCCTCTGGTCCTATACTCCTCCACCATTTGAAACATCCTCCCCCATCCACTTTATCTAGGCCTTTCAACAATCAATAGGTTTCAATGAGATAACGTCTCATTCTTCTAAATTCTGGTGAGTACAGGCTCACAGAAACTCAATACATTTGATAGGGCACAGGGTAAAACTTCCTAAATTCCACACATAATTATGCCATTTAGTGAACTGAATGGCTCCCTTTTTATGGAATTTATTGTCTTTTGTTTAGAAGAACAAAATTACCTTTAAATGTCAGCACAAACCCATGAAATGAAAAATGAAACATTTTTACCATTAACTACATTGAACGAGAGATTGACTGCAGCTGGAAAGCAGTTGCCTATTGTGAGAAAATAATATTTCGCTACATCACCATTGGGATATCTATTTTTAAGCAAGAAAGGACACTTGAAAGAATCAAAGCAGTGAAGCAGGCAATAATCTGGGCCCCCTAGGAAAATTCTATTAGTGTCACTTCCTTCTAAATGTGATCACTTGAAACTTTGAAGGCTAACCTTCAGTGACCTAAAGCATAGTTTAAGTCAACCATTCACCATTAGGCTTGAAGCAAGTGTTATGAACTTGCCCCAGATATTGAGTGGAAAGACATTGTATTGAGCATTCAGCTTTTGTTTTATCATACCCCCCAGGAGAGCATGAGAGAATGGCCGAGAGCATCTAAGGGGTCTCCCTACCATCCATCGGAGACGTTTATCAGGAGTGTTGCACGCATAAGGCCCTTAGTGTTATGAAGGATCCCATCTGTCCATCCAGCATCCTCTTTGACTTTCCACTACAGACAGGAGACTCTGATCTATAAAGACAAGACAAGAATGGTCAGAAAGGGAAACATCTTCTTCCTTCAGGCCATTAGGCTTATAGACTCCCTGCTGCATTGAATTTGAAGTGTCAACAATTACATTGTTCTGTAACCTACAATATTTAATTTATGCACTTTACTCTGTTTATGCATAATTCATTTATAGACTTAATTCTTACTTTCCAAAGTTATTGTGTGTTATATATGTGCTATGTGTCCTACTGTGCTTTCCACCCTGGTCCAGAGAAACATTGTCCCATATGAAGATATACATGGACATAGCTAGATGACAATAAAATTGACTTGACTTCACTTGAAAGGTGGGGAAAAAGATGGAAACCCCACCAGGACAGACCTAAGAATGTCAACCTTTGAGAATGGACCATTGATTACGAGTGAGAGATGCACTTGCGGCAAGAATATCCGAAGCCTAAAAATACATCTGGTCAAGGTGAAATGCCTGGAAAAGGAGAGAACAAAACAGTGCACAGGATTTACTCCTGGTGCGATGCAAAAGGAGTCTGGCTCAGAGTCACCCCATAGTTTCATCACTGTGATGTGTCTCAGCGCATCCTACGAAGTATCCCAGCATCATGATTGCTTCACCACCGCAGATTTTCATGGCTCTCCACTACCTTTATTTTGTATGTTTCAGTAATTCAACATTTTTAATGTTTTGTCCACAAAATGAAGAAAGCTTTCACAACTTGCTTGTCTCATTGCAACTCATTTGCACCCCTGTACGGAAGCCAAGCTCAGAGAGAAAACAGATTGCTGATAGGGCAATGGTACTTGATTCTAAGATCTACACTCAGTGGCAACTTTATTAATTACCTCCTGTACCTAATAAAGTGACCTCTGGGTGTATGTTCATGGTCTTCTGCTGCTGTAGCCCATCCACTTCAAGGTTCAATGTGTAGTGCATTCAGAGATGCTCTTCTACACACCACCATTGTAAAGGCTGATTTATACTTGTGCGTCGCATCCACGCCATAGTTACCGCGTACCCTACACCGTAGGGTGACATGCACCTCCCCCAAAAAGTAACTCATGTATCGTGGTGACGCAGGCTGCAACAACTGTGATTGGCCCGCTTGGTAGCATCGCATTTCCTCCTACGCATTTCCGGTTGCTTCTTCTCCGCCATGTCTGTACACCGACGCGAAACAGATGAACCAAATCGTCAAATCCACCTGCCGACATGTGAAAATGTTTGAAATACATTTCCTTGTCCGTGTCTCTCACGAAGAAACTCAACACAGTGGCACAGAAACCCCACTGCCAGCTAGCGTTTTGGCACACACCAATGCATGCTCGCTACGGCGTAGAGCCTATGCAGAAGTAAAAATCAGGCCTATGCCATAGGCTACAGCGTAGCCCATATGCACAAGTATAAATCAGCCTTAACATGTGATTATTTGAGTTACTGTCTCCTTTTCATCATCTTGAAGCAGTCTGTCCATTCTCCTCTGAACTTTCTCATTAACAAGGCATTTTAGCCCAGCGAACTGCCAGTTATTGGATTTTTTTTTTGTTTCTCGCACCATTTTCTGTAAATTCTAGAGACTGTTCTATGTAAGAATCCCAGGAGATCAGCAGTTTCTGAGATATTCAAACCACCCCATCTGGCACCAACGATCATTCTACTATCAAAATCACTTAGATCACATTTATTCCTCATATTGGTGCTTGGTCTGAATGACAACTGAACATTTTGATTATGTTTGCATCCTTTTATACATTGAGTTGCTGCCACATAAGTGGCTGATTAGATATTTCCATTAACAAGAAAGTGTACATAGTAAAGTAGCCACTGAGCCAATGCTTCTTTCTATCACAGCTTCTCAGGGGCATTTACTCTAGGTATTCAATAATGCACACAAGTGTGGGGTTTTCAGTTTTCTGCTCATTTTTTTGGCATAAGAAATTGTTCCCTGACTTTCATGTGGTAGCCATGCAGCCAGAATTACTCATTGCCTGTTTCTGTTGGGTGGTTTGAAGGTGAGAATAGAATCAGATGTTAGATCCTATGGAGTACATGGGTTCAGTGTCCATTCAGAAATCTGATGGCAGAGGGTAAGAAGCTGCTCCTGAATCATTGAGTATGTGCCTGCAGGCTCCTGTACTTTCCTTCCTGATGCTAGCAATAATGAGAGGTTGCGTCATTGCTACCTTTATGAGGCATCGTTCCTTCAAAATGTCCTGGTTCAAAGTGCCCATGATGGAGCTGGCCACCTTCACTCATAACAGCCAACTCTTCTTAAAGCAATATGCAGTAGATCCCTGGGTAAGCAGTTGCAAAATGTGCTGTCCAGATCTCCTTGTCATGCTGAGGATGCTGGTGCAGAAGTTATTCTCATTCAGGATGGGGGTGGAGGAGTGACAGGAAATAGTTTTGGGTTCAAAGCCTTTTGGGGAACACTTGAGTACCAAGTACTCAGAATAATAAAGGACAAGGTGAACATATGCCAGTGGAGGAAATATCAGTTCTGTGAAGGAGAATTCATTTCAGCAAATTTGAGAAATATTAATTGTAGGTGCTGGAGGGAGAACAATCATTTTCAGCTGGTATCCATTTTGTCTGTCATGATGTTCCTGGCTCACTATATCTTTGGTAGTTTGACCTCAGTTTTTCAGATCAGAGTTTTGACTATAGTGTGCGTTAGGTATGTCACCAAAAACACTCACAATTTCTACAGATGTATCCAGTTAGCATTCTAACTGGCTGCATCACTGTCACAGGTATGGGGGTGGGAGTGTTACTGCACAGGATGGAAATAAGCTGCAGAGAGCTGTAAACTTAGTCAGCTCTATTATTGGCAGTAGCCTCCAAAGAATCCAGGACATCTTCAAGGAGCGATGCCTCAAAAAGGCACTGTCCATCATTAAGCACTCCAATCACCCAGGACATGCTGTGTTCTTATTGTTACCATCAGGTAGGAGGTAGGGGAGCCAGACGGCACACATTCAATGATTCAGGAACAGTTTCTTCCTCCTGTGCCATACGATTTCTGAATGGACATTGAACCCATGAACACTACTTCTCTGCTTTTTTATTTCTATTTTTGCACTACCTATTTAATTTAACTATTTATATATATATATATATTTCTATCTATCTATATATATATACACACACACATATACACAATATTTACTGTAACTCACAATTTTTTTTCTATTATTATGAATGGCATTGTACAGCTGCCACAAAGACAACACATTTCACGACATATACCCCGTGATATTAAACCCGATTCTGATTCTGACTCTGGTTGCCATGCATCAGCTCTCTTCAGCTCCTCCTCTTTGTAACTTAAAGGCAAAAAAACCCCCCACTAAGATAGATAGATAGATAGATAGATAGATACTTTATTCATCCCCATGGGGAAATTCAACTTTTTTCCAATGTCCCATACACTTGTTGTAGCAAAACTAATTACATACAATACTTAACTCAGTAAAAAATATGATATGCATCTAAATCACTATCTCAAAAAGCATTAATAATAGCTTTTAAAAAGTTCTTAAGTCCTGGCGGTTGAATTGTAAAGCCTAATGGCATTGGGGAGTATTGACCTCTTCATCCTGTCTGAGGAGCATTGCATCGACAGTAACCTGTCGCTGAAACTGCTTCTCTGTCTCTGGATGGTGCTATGTAGAGGATGTTCAGAGTTATCCATAATTGACCGTAGCCTACTCAGCGCCCTTCGCTCAGCTACCGATGTTAAACTCTCCAGTACTTTGCCCACGACAGAGCCCGCCTGACAGAACCATCAGCTTAGTTTGTAGCTGAAGATCTAAAACAGTGCTTCCTAACCTGGGGTCCACAGACTTCTTGCTTGATGGTGTTGATCCATGGCATAACAAAAGTTGGGAACACCTGATCTAAAGGAACGTCCACAGGATTGGCAGCAGTGCAGAAGTTAACTCCAGGCAGCAAACAAACTTGTAAAAGTAAGTGGTACTTAGTATCACTTGAATGATCAGTTAAGATATTCAATGATAGTTCTCCAACAGAGCTAACATCACATAATGACCAGTAATGCCTCTCCTATACAGGGATGTTTTTTCTCAGCGATGGTCCATAGTTGTTGGAGGTGGAAATGGTATAATAAAACCCCCAATTTAATAGCTGCGCGTTATCTCCTCTGCACTATTTCTTGACTTTAAATTGATGCTTAGTGCACTTAACTGGAAATATTCCACAATAATTACTATAACTCCCCTTTGGCTGGCCCACTGTGCTGACAATAAAGTGCACATTTTGCCATTTTAGTTATTCAAATTTATTAAAATCGGGTCTTAATCTGTCAACTCTGCCTAAATGAATGAAGATGTCACCATTAATTAATAAGTTATGCTTCTCTTCATCATTCCAAGATTCATTTCTGAGAGCGCATGCCTCTTCCTACTCACATATTAGAGCTTAGAAGGAGCATCGAAAGCAAATAAATGGAGATTTAGGTGTATTTTTTCTACTATTTATTTCAGTTCTGTCCATAGAAGCAAAAGAGCTTAAGCACAAACCAGATATCTTGCCCCTTCCTCGTCTTTTCTTTCCATAAACAACCTAAAATCTCAAACAAAATCATCACCTAAATATGTGATTACCCTATTGCTGGTACTTCAGATCTCAAGGCAGATTATGTCAGGAGAAGGTCAAATGCCACAGACAGACTCTTGAAAACCAACAGCTTTTCTTTTTCTAGAGATAAAAGATGATTAAATACCATTTGTTCATTCATTATGTTCCATGTTGTATGATGTGGGTGGACCGTGATTGTTCTTGGCAACTTTTTCTACACAAGTGGGTTGCCAATGCCTTCTTCTGGGCAGTGTCCTTACAAGACGGATGACTTCAGCCATTATCAATACTCTTCAGAGATTATCTGCCTGTACATAACCAGGACTAGTGATATGCACCGGCTGCTCATATGAACATCCACCACCTGCTCCCATGGCTTCACGTGATCATAATTAGGGGAATTGGGGCTAAGCAGGTGCCACACCTTGCTCAAGGGAGCCCTGTTGGCTACAGGAGGGACAGAGTCCCTTACGGTTCCTTTGTTAGAGACATATCTCCACCCACCACCCATTAAATGTAACTTGATTTAACCTTTGTCCTTTCTTTGTGTTGAACTGGCAAGCAAGGGAAGTCTTCTTTTCACAGCACAGTCAGCGCTGTCAACAAGTTGATTGGTTGGACTAGATGATAATAACAACCAACAGTCCACATTTGGCTTAATTTTGACGTTAGACAATAGCTTGAAATGTTTGCTTCCATAGGAGGAGAAAAATCAATCCTCCTTAGAAAGAAAGACAAAAGGAAATGCCATTTTTAGGTTTATTCAACAAATTGCATGTCAAAAAAGTCCTTAATGCGTTATCATCTCAGAATCCTACTATGTACTAGGCATTGTTAAAACTTCTAAGCATCTTACATGTGGATGTCAATTTGATGCTGAAAAGACATTTTGGTATTTAGAACTTAGAGTGCCAAAGAGATAAGTGTACAAAAACTAGGCACTCTTAAAGATTTGCATGCATTGTCAGTAATCTCATTCTGAGCATTTCATGAATGCTCAATACCATTTAAAAAAACCTTTTGGATCATGAAGAAAACAAAGTGGACAATTGATCAGGAACAGCATTGCTAATAGAGAGAATCTTATTGTTTCTCAATGGATTAGCTATGCTGTCTGAAATCTCCAAAATGTACTCAGATAACTTCAAAGAGCTTGCTGGAGGACACAACCTTTTGCTTTAAGATGGAGTGTGTTCGACAGCTACACTGTCAGGAGATGGCTAAAAATGTCTCTGCTCTCAGATGATGTTTCTGGGGAAGGAGACTACTAGTTGAGGAATTCTTACAATTTCTGGCTTCTAGTTCAAAATTAGATGCCACAAGATGCAAGCTGGCCCGAAGGATTATTGGGGACCTGAGTCACCCCAACCAAAAACTGTTCCAGCTGCTACCATCTGGGAAACAGTACCGCAGCATAAAAGCCAGGCCAACAGGCTCCGGGACAGCTTCTTCCACCAGGCCATCAGATTGATTAATTCATGCTGATGCAACTGTATTTCAATGTTATATTGACACTCCTGTTGTACATACTATTTATTATAAATTACTATAAATTGCACATTTAGATGGAGATGCAATGTAAAGATTTTTACTCCTCTTGTATATGAAGGATGTAAATTAAAAAGTCAATTCAATTCAATACACTGAATTAATCTTAGGGAAGGACTTTGAAATTTCCAATCATATTTAAATGTTTGAATCCACTTACGGACATAAGTGATCTCAAAGTTAAAAGCACATTTATTATCCAAGTATTTACATTATACAACCTATAGGTTTGTCTCCTTACAGGCAGCCACAAAGTAAAAAAGCCAAAAGAACTCATTAAAAAGAAGAATGACAAACACTCAATGTGCAGAGAGAGAAAAAAAAACATTGTGCAAACAATAAATGCAAGCAAATAGCATTTAGAAAGTGAATCCTCAGACATGAAGCCCAGAGCTTTATGTGATAAAGCTGACACTTGCTGAGAAATTGTGAAACCCTTGAAGCCTCTGTTTATTCACGAAAAAGAAAGTAATTATAAGGGAGTTTAACATAAAACACCGGAGGGCAAGAGTAAAGCAAAGGGGGCTGTTGTGTTTTTTTCTAGATGACAGACAGCTCTACAAAATGGATGGAATGCTTGGTGGTAAGTTAGAGGAATGTAGAGTGAAGACCAGAATAGGAATCTGCTGAAGACTGCAGGTATAAATAGTTAAGGCTACAGAAACAAGAATGCTGATTCCAGTCTCAGTTTGTTGGAACATGAAGGGTCAATGGAGCTGCAAAGATACATTAGCAAGTTCAGCTGAGGAATGGCATTGTGATGAGAGTCCGTGATGACGATGGCTTGCACCCCAAATACTGGAGTATCCGAAGCTAGGATCGTGACATGGAATAAAACTAGATCGAGAAGTGAGCACAAAACAAAACACTAGACAATATCTCAATTTGGGCTTACGATTAAGCCCAAATGGACTGAGGCTCCATTCAGGTGTTGCTTAATTACTCAATCCTTGGCACCCAAAACATGATTGTCAATTAGCGGAACAGTCCTGAATCTTTAAAGTGGCAATGCCAGCTATCCATATTCTAGAGAGTTAGAGCGGGCACAGTTGGGCGTGTGTCGTAACAGGTATGATAGAAATATCTCATTAATACTAATCTAATTACTGTACTAATATACAGTAAGAGTCTTTTGCTGCTAAAACTCTAAGGCAGGGGTTCCCAAAATTTTATGCCATGAACCCTAGGTTCAGAACCCCTGCTCTAAGGCATGGCTTTTCAAATATATTAAAAAAAAACTGCACATGATGTGATCCAGTTTTGAAAGAAAGCCTACTTGTTTTGCATAGTTGTACTATAATGTTTGAATATTTTGTATAATAATTGGATAGAAATACCCATAATCATGGAAGTGGTTCCATAGAATTTAATTAGTCATTAGTGGGCAGTCTGATTAATTCAGAAAGAGATTTGCAAACCATTCAGTACCTCATGGTCAATATCTATTCTTCATTTAGTGCAGGAGTTCCCAACCCATGAACTAATACAATTAACCATGGACTGCAGGTTGGGGAAACCTGATTTAGTGGCTTGTGAGTTGCTTGGAAGATAATTTCTCATGGACATATATCTGTTGCTGTTATGATTTTTCCCAATCCAAGGGTAATCTAAATTGGTTCATTATTGTCATATGCATAGAGGTATAGTGGATAATTTAGTTTTGTGTGCCATCCATACAAATAACTTCATTACAACAGTATATTGAGGCGTGATCACTTAAGATGAGTATCATATTCTCCCACCATAGAACTTAATCCAGGATGTTCGGGTGGATTTCCTTAATGGAGAACCACTGTGCGGTGACTTCGTTTAACATGGAAGGCTGATGCACTGGCAACCACCACATGGTCTTTGACAGATTGGGGTCAAAGTCCAATGGCATAGAATGCAGGAAGACAGGAGACCCTTCTCTTCTGCAGCCTTCCTCTGCCTTCACTACTGTTGTGATGTGTCATCATCTTCCGCCAGCTCCACCGTAGAGATCTCGGTTGGGTCACTGTTTGTCTGAAGTCTCCCCCTTGACCTTACAGCCAGTTGGCTAAGTTGAAACCTGATGAAGGGTCTCGGCCCGAAACATCGACTGTCTATTCATCTCCATAGATGCTGTCTGACCTGCCGAGTTCCCCCAGCTTTTTGTGTGTGCTGCTTTGGATTTCCAGCATCTGCAGATGTTCATGTGTTTATGCTTAAACTGGTGGTGTCACTCTCAGGATCACAGGAACTCAGAAGCCTCTCCACCAAGACAATAACACACTGCAGAATAAAGTCACAGATGTCGAGAAAATGTCGTGCAGGCGGCCGATAATGTGTAAGACAAGGTAGATTGAGAGGTCAAGGTTGCCATCTAGGCCTACTTACATTTCCTATGCTTGTTTACCAGTCAGACTACATCTCTCGGTGGTACTATAGACCAACCAGCCATTGTTTAATCCCATATCATTGACTCATTCTTTCTGTCTCACTTTCCATTCAATTCTTTCCATTCCCATTCTTCTGTAACAGTAGTTGCTATTCTTGATTCATGTTCTACTCTTATTATTCCTGTCCTTCTTCCCAGCCTCCTTTTCCAATCATTTTGTTCTATCCAACCAGAAATACTTCTTACACAAAATTTCAAGTGTTGATAAGGGTTCTATTATAGAAACATTAAGATAATTTTAGTCAATACAGTTGTTGTTGAACTTCTCATGCATATCGAGCATGTTCTATTGAAGCTAATTTGCACCTATTATTAAGTTGGAAGTGTTAACCTTTATGTTAGCTGATGTAAGTTTGCTTGAAATCAGTGTTTTTTTTAGCTATTGAATGGATGCATAGTGGCAAACAGATTTCATTGCATTAAATCATTATCATTGCCATATTTACGTAAATAGAGGTGAGTCAAGGACAAAGAATTTTGCATCAATTTAGAGTCTAAAGACTGACACTTAATGTGTTATTGATAAGACATTATCTTGTAAAGGTCAGTGTAAATGCATTTTGTCAGATGGTTGAAGTGCAAAATCTGGTTTCCATCTGCTGTCAGTGCTTTGATAAATTGTTATTTTCTAGGTAGCATTCCTTGAGTTTGCTTATCTTTCATTGTATTTTGCTCAACTAATTTTATTTATTTCTGTACTTGGCCTCTTCATTATTTTTTAACATTAAATCTCCTTCAGTCTTCTTAAGCAACACACGCAAAGATCTGAGGGATCTCAGCAGGCCAGGCAGCATATATGAAAAGAGTAAACAGTCAACGTTTCGGGTTGAGACCCTTTATCAGGACTGGAAAGGAAGAGATAACAGAGTAAGAATATGGGGGGATGGGAGGAAGAAGTAAAATCTGGTAGGTATAGGTGAAATGAGGTGAGGAGGAGGGGATGAAGTAAAGAGCTGGGAAGTTGATTAGTGAACGCGATAAAGGGCTGGAGAAATGGGGAATCTGGAAATGAGAGGACAAAGGACCATGGACAAAAAGGAAGGGGAGGAGCACCAGAGGGAAGTGAGGGCAGGTAAGGAGATAATGTGAGAGAGGGAAACAGTAATAGGGAATGATGGGGGGGGGGGGGGAGCAATTACCGGAAATTCATGAAATCAATGTTTGTGCTATCAGGTTGGAGGCTACTCAGATGGAATATAAGGTGTTACTCCTCCAACCTGAGTGAGGACTCCTGGCAGCAGCAGGGGTCATGGATTGACATGTCATCTTAAAATGGTTCATTGTACTCATTTTCCATGGTGTACTGAGGCACATTTGGCCAGCGAATATCAATCACTACATAGAACAGTACAGAACAGAAACAGGCCCTTCAGCCCACAATATTGTACTGAACCAGCTAAGAAGTAAATTAAAACCCCCCAAAAACTAATCCCTCCTGCTTACACAATGCCCATATCCCTCCATCTTCCACACTTTTATGTGCCTTTCTAGGCCTCTCTTGAAAGTCTCTAATGTATTTGCCTCTACCACCATACCAGGCATCCACCACTCTCTGAGTAAAAATCTTATCCCCTCACGTCCCCTTTAAACCTATCCCTTCTCACCTTCAATGCATCCTCTCTGGTTTTAGACATTTCTATCTTGGGAAAAAGATACTCCCTGTCTATTCCTCTCATAATCCTATAAACTAATAACAGATCTCCACTCAGCCTCTGATGCTCCAGAGAAAACAACACAAGTTTGCTCATTCTCTCAGACAAAACCTAAACCAGGCAGCACCTGTGTGGTGAACTACATACACCTGTCTGGACACGCCCCCCCCACTGACTGCTCCTATGGCTCCTCCCACTGACTGTGGCTCCTCCCACAAACCCCGGTATAAAGGCGATTGGAGCCTGAGCCCTAGCCTCAGTCTCCAGCATGTAGTATGGTGGTCAATTGCTGCTTGTTCTTTCTTCCAGCCAATAAAAGCCTATATCTTGCCTCACGTCTCGGAGAGTTATTGATGGTGCATCAATTTTATTGGCTGGAAGTTTAAAACATGGACAGCATTTTACATCCGGAAAAATTAGACCTTGATCCTCAAGACTCCAAAGCAGTTCTTGCCTTTGAACTCTGGCTTGCATGCTTCCAATCATACTTGGAACAGATTCCAGTGACTGAGCCTGCCACGAAGTACAAAATATTACTATATAGTGTAAGTCTGAAAGTATTCTCCCTTATCAGGGACCTACCGACCTACCAAGGGGCACTGGATGCCCTCAAAAGACAGTACCTGTGGCCGGTGAACACCACCTATGCAAGACATCGCTTAGCGACACGGCGACAGCGACCCGGCGAGTCGAGCGGGCAGTTTCTCCGAGCCCTACAGACACTCGTGGGAACTTGCGACTGCAAACGACTGACGGTGGAACAACATGCGGAGCTGCTAGTACGAGACGCCTTCGTTACGGGGATCAGGTCAGTGTACATGCGCCAACAGCTGCTGGAAAATGCCGATCTTACCTTACGCTCGGCGATCGAGACGGCCGACACGCTGGAGGCTGCTCTGCACAACGCTGATGCTGTTCAGCCGCGCGATTCCCGCTGGTTCCATGGATACTGCAGACCCTGCCGTAGCCGGTTCCCGGAGCGAATTCACCACTGCCGCTGCCAGTTGCAATTCCACGAACTCCCCAAACCCGACCACAGCTGCTGCCAGTCGCAAGTCCGCGCAGTGTTACTTCTGCGAACTCGAAAAGCACCCCCAAAAACGTTGCCCGGCCCGAGAAGTGACCTGCTCCAGCTGCGGGAAGAAGGGCCATTTCACCAAGGTCTATAAGTCTGAACCACGAGCGGGGTCGGACAGCGCTGCGTGTGAGGCATGGGGGCCGCCATCTTGCCTGCCCACCTCGTGTGAGGCATGGGGGCCGCCATCTTGCCTGCCCGCCTCGTGTGAGACATGGGGGCGGCCATCTTTGTCGGCGCCACCTCGCCCCGCCCCCAACCCACCGATGCTTACTGGGCACCAAGACGGCAGTTCAACTCTGGTCTCCGTAACCCTCGACCAAAGCTCCCCACACCAGCTTGCAAGGTCAATGATGGACATCCTGGTGGAGGGGCATAGGACCAGCTGCCTGTTTGACACAGGCAGCACTGAGAGTTTTATTCACCCGGACACGGTGCAACGCTGCGGACTCGTGACACGGCCGGTAAACCAGAGGGTCACCATGGCTTCTGGGTCGCATTCCATAGACATCCAGGTGGGTTGTGTAGCGACATTGGTGGCGCAGGGCACAGAATATCGGAACTTTGCACTACTGGTCATGCCTCAACTGTGCGCGCCTGTGCTATTGGAGGCTCGACTTCCAGAGCCACCTCGAAAGTTTGACTATGGCATATGACAGGCCCCTCCCACCACTCAATGTCAGGAATCCTCAGTTTTGTGGGACTTCGTCATATACCCCGCTACTGACCACACACACACACCGACCCACACATCCCACCCAGCACCATGCCGACAGCTGCACTACTGACACCACTTGCAGCCTCTCCACCCTCAAGATCCTTTCCCCACCGCTCTTCGCTAACCTGACCCCCGATGTAAACCTGTGGCAACTAAAAGCAGGAGGTACAGCGTGGGGGACAGGGCCTTCATTCAGTCAGAGGTGCAGCGGCTGCTCAGGGAGGGGATCATTGAGCCAAGCACAAGTCCTTGGAGGGCCCAGGTGGTTGTTGTTCGGACTGGGCAGAAAAATAGGATGGTCGTGGACTATAGCCAGACCATCAATAGGTTCACACAGCTTGATGTGTACCCCCTACCCCGCATCGCGGATATGGTCAACCAGATAGCTCAGTACAAGGTGTACTCGACAATAGATCTGAAATCCGCTTATCACCAGCTCCCCATCCACCCGGAGGACCGCCCCTACACCGCCTTTGAGGTGGGCGGCAGGCTCTATCACTTCCTGCGCGTCCCCTTCGGTGTCACAAATGGTGTCTCTGTCTTCCAGAGGGAAATGGACTGGATGGTGGACCAATGCCAACTGAAGGCCACATTTCCCTATCTGGATAATATCACCATCTGTGGTCACGACTGGTCGGATCACAACGCCAGCCTCCAATGATTTTTCCAAGTGGCCAAAGCCCTGAACCTTACTTATAACAGGGACAAATGCGTGTTCGGAACCACCCAACTCGCTATCCTTGGGTATGTCATGGAGAACGGGGTCATTGGCCCTGATCCCGACCGTATGCGCCCCCTGTTAGAACTCCCTCTTCCCACCACTCTCAAAGCCCTCAGACGGTGCCTGGGCTTCTTTTCCTATTACGCCCAATGGGTCCCCCATTACGCAGACAAGGCCCGTCCCCTGGTCTAGTCTACCACATTTCCCCGCGCGGCCTTCAGCTGCATTAAAGGAGACATTGCCAAAGCAACAATGCATGCGGTGGACAAGACCATTCCCTTCCAAGTAGAGAGTGACGCCTCCGATTTCGCGCTGGCTGCTACCCTCAATCAGGCAGGCAGGCCAGTAGCATTCTTTTCTCGTACCCTTCAAGGCCCTGAAATTCGGCACTCTGCGGTGGAGAAAGAAGCCCAGGCCATAGTGGAAGCTATTAGGCACTGGAGGCACTATCTCGCCGGCAAAAGGTTCACCTTGCTGACTGACCAGCGCTCAGTTCCGTTCATGTTCAGCAACCAACAGCGGGGCAACATCAAAAATGATAAAATTTTGCGGTGGAGAATAGAACTCTCCACCTACAACTATGATATCCTGTACTGGCCTAGAAGGCTCAATGAGCCCCCTGATGCCCTATCCCGGGGATCGTGTGCCAGCGCACAGCTCAACCAGCTATACGCCCTCCATACACATCTTTGCCACCCGGGGGTCACCCGATTTTACCATTTCATGAAGCCCGGAACCTGCCGTACTCCCTTGAGGACATCAGGACGATGACTAGGGACTGCCAAGTCTGTGCTGAGTGCAAACCGCACTTCTACCATCCTGAAAAGGCGCAACTTATTAAGGCCACCCGGCCCTTTGAGCGACTGAGTGTTGACTTTAAGGGCCCCCTTCCCTCCACCGACCGCAATGTCTACTTTCTCAACATTATCGACGAGTACTCGTGGTTCCCCTTTGTCATCCCCTGCCCCGACATCACTGCCACGTCCGTCATAAAAGCCCTGCGCCAGCTCTTCACTCTGTTCGGATATCCCTGCTATATCCACAGTGATAGAGGGTCCTCCTTTATGAGTGACAAGCTGCGCCAGTACCTGCTGGCTAGGGGCCTTGCTACTAGTAGGACCACGAGCTATAATCCCCGGGGAAATGGACAGGTGGAGAGGGAGAATGCCTTAAGTCAAAAAGGTTGCCGGTCTCTCGATGGCAGGAGGTCCTCCCCGAGGCACTCCACTCTCTCCGCTCCCTGTTATGTACGTCCATCAATGCCACCCCTCACGAGCGCCTATTCTCTTTTCCCAGGAAGTCTGCCACTGGGACCACCCTACCGGCTTGGCTGACATCCCCAGGGCCAGTGCTGCTCCGGAAACATGTGAGGACAATAAATACTCCCCGCTGGTCAAAAGGGTTCACCTTCTACATGCGAACCCCCAGTATGCCTACGTGGTCTTACCTGATGGGCGGGAGGACACGGTCTCCGTCCGCAACCTGGCGCCCGCAGGAGCAGCAGACCACTACCCCGAACACTTCACGGTAACTATGAATCCTGTACCCGAGGTGACACCGTGCACACCAAGCCCTACACAGACTCCTCACGACACTCCTATACCGGGCGTCTCGCACGCGCATATACCAGGCGCCTCGCACACGCATGAGGTATCACTGACGCCTAGTGGGCTGACACCTCCAGTTAGGCCGGAACCAGCACAACCACCGTCTCCGGTGCAATCACCACCGGCACCTGTGCAATCACAGCCGGTACTACGTAGATCGCAGCGACAGATTCGACCACCTGATAGATTTAACCTGTAAATATACTTGTAAGAAACTTCGCCCCATGGGGACTCTCTTTTAAAACAAAGGGGGAGTGAATGTGGTGAACTACATATACCTGTCTGGACATGCCCCCTGATGACTGCTCCTGTGGCTCCTCCCATGGACCCTGGTATAAAGGCAATTGGAGCCTGAGCCCTGGCCCCAGTCTCCAGGATGTAGTGTGGTGGTCAATTGCTGCTTGTTCTTTCTTCCAGCCAATAAAAGCCGATATCTCGCCTCATGTCTCGGAGAGTTAGTGATGGTGCATCAACCTGGTAAACTTCTTCTGTACCCTCTTCAAAGCCTCGACATCCTTCCTATAGTGGGGTGAACAGAACTGTATGCAATATCCCAGATGTGGCCTAACCAGAGTTCTATAAATTTGAAAAATAACCTTTCCTCAAATAATAAAAACAAGCATTCCATAAGCCTTCCTAACCACTCTATTGACCTGTGCAGCCACTTTCAAGAGAATATGAACTTGGACCCCAAGATCTCTCTGCTCAGTAACACTGTTAAGAGTCTTGTCCTTAAGAGTGTACTGTCTCCTTGCATTTGCCCTACCAAGGATCAACACCTGGTTTAAACTCCATCTGCCATTTCAAAGGTTCAAAGGTACATTTAATGTCAGAGAAATGTATACAATATACATCCTGAAATGCTTTTTCTTTGCAACCATCCACAAAAACAGAGGAGTGCCCCAAAGAATGAATGACAGTTAAATGCTAGATCCCCAAAGACCTCCCCCAGCTCTCCTCCCTCCCGTGCATAGGCAGCAGCAGGCAATAATTCCTCTCCCTCCCCGACCGGCAAAAATAAAGCGCACCCGCTACCAGCACTCAGGCATGAGCAAAGCAATAGCAAAGACACAGACTTGCGGTAACCGCAAAGACTACATTGTTCACCCGATAATTCACCATGCTGCAGGCTCTCTCTCTCTCTCCTAATAAGGGAGAAAGAGGTGACTTCATTCCATTTTCTAACGAGTGGGAGAGATAACAAACAACTCGCTGGTTCACGATGTTAAAAGTCCATTACGTTGCTTTTTTTCGAGCTCTGTGCCTGGAGATTTCAAGGACCCCAGGTCCCCAGGTACACAGCAGACTCCCCCGACGTCACAAGGATCTCCTGTGGCAACACCGACCCTTGATTCGCCCATCTCCAGTTACTCGAGATCCTAGGCTTCTGAAACCGTGCCGAAATCTTAGGCCGAGACTTTGGCATGCTGAGTAGCGGCCGATTGTGGAAACCCGAGAGCGGGTCCCATTCCCACAAAGAACTGTAGTCAGCATGTAACTCCAGGTCAGGGTCTTTAAAGAACCCTGAAAGGGAAAAATAGAGATATTAAAGATGGAAATAGGACTGTTTTTGAAGATGCAAGCAAAGGAGTCTCTGTTGGGTGCCATAACTACTTAGCTCCGCCTCTTCTCTGCCCATTTCTACAACTGATCTATATTGCACTGTATCCTTTGCCAGTCTTCTACACTATCCACAACTCCACCAGTCTTAGTATCATCCACAAACCTAGCAACCCACCCATTTACATTTTCATTCAAATCATTTATGTATATCACAAACAGCAGAGGTCCCAGCACAGATCCCTGCAGAACACCAGTAATTACAGATGACGAGCTCGAATAAGTCCCTTCCACTACTACACTCTGTCTTCAATGCACAAGCCAGAAAAAAAACAGGGAATTACATTAAGT
The DNA here is from genome assembly GCF_048418815.1 of Hemitrygon akajei. Taxonomy (NCBI): domain Eukaryota; kingdom Metazoa; phylum Chordata; class Chondrichthyes; order Myliobatiformes; family Dasyatidae; genus Hemitrygon; species Hemitrygon akajei. Next base: position 74,549,263 of record NC_133137.1, on the reverse strand, counting down.
ATATATGTTAAATAGTTAAATTAGTAGTGCAAAAATAGAAATAAAAAAGTAGTGAAGTAGTGTTCATGGGTTCAATGTTCATTTAGAAACTGGATGGCAGTGGGGAAGAAGCTGTTCCTGAATCACTGAATGTGTGCCTTCAGGTTCCTAAATCTCCTTCCTGATGGTAGCAATGAGAACGGGGCATAACCTGGGTGATGGAGGTCCTTAATGATGGACATCACCTTTCTGAGGTGTTGTGTATGTGGCCTGGTTACACAACAATGCTATGAATGAAAGCGCTGGAGACGGGAGTGAAGTTTCATGGTTCTTTACTGGCAGAATCCGAACTCGGCACACATATACAGACCAATACACACCTAATAGCGCACACCACAATGTGTCCCTACAACATAAAGTAGTCCTTTTATACTGTAGGCCATACAGTACAGTTTCTATGAAAACTAACAGCGATGGAGCATCCCATGGAAAATAATGGAGAGACAGAGCTTTTCTGTGTTGTCATCATAGTGTAGATCTGGGGATGAAGTATGAACACTCTCACAGGAGAGCGCATCGAACATCAGGGACTCCCACCACCCAGGCCATACTCTCTTCTCAGTCTTACTGTCAGGAAGAAGGTACAGTGACATTAGGACTCACACCACCAGGTTTAGAAAAAGTTATTAATAATAATAAGTACTTTATTGATCCTGTGGGAAATCATTTCAATACAGAGCAACATTTAAAACACACTTAGCAATAATAATACATATAGTATAATAATAATATTAACTGATAATAAAGATCAGAATAATAATATACACAGTAATAATTTACAAATGTGCAGTAATGTGCAATAGTAATGGACAAAATAGTAAAACAGAGACTATTGTACTATGATGTGCGTTCTACTGTCACACAGAGATGGGTTGCTGAATATGCTTATTATGTTCGGTAGGAAAGATTTTCTATGATGATCCTCGTGACAGCAGAGCTGAAAGAGCCTGTTGGAAATGGTGCTTCACTGCTTATTCAGTGTGTCGTAGAGAGGATATGCCTGATTGTCCTTAATGGATAACATTTTGTTTAGTGACCTCCTCTTCACCACTAGCTCTAAAGTGTCCGCGCCGGATCCAGCCTTTTTGATGAGTTAATTTAGTTTTTTTGCATCACCACCACCGATGCTGCTCCCCCGCCATAAAGCCACAAAGAAGACTTCACTCGGTACAACAGACTGGTAAAAGATTTCCAACATCCTGCTCACACATTGAAGGATCTCAGCTTCCTTAAAAAATAGTCTGCTCATCCCCTTCTTGTAAACAGCCTTGGTGTTGGTTTTCCAATCAAGTCTGTTGTCGAGATGAACACCCAAGTATTTGTACTCTTCTACCATGGCAACTTCTTCTCCAGGAATGTATACAGGACTCATTACAGTCCTTTTACTGCTAAAATCAATCACCATCTCCCCAGTTTTGTCCACATTCAGGAGGAAGTGATTCCTCCCACAACACTCCACAAACTTGTCCACCAGTCCTCTGTATTCCGACAGCTGCCCACCTCTGATACACCCAAACACTGCAGAGTCATCAGAGAATTTCTGCAATGCCAAGACTCAGGTTTGCACTGTAAGTCTGAGGTGTACAGTGTGAGCAGGAACAGAGCCAGGACAGTCCCTTGTGGTGCTCCAGTGTCACTCATCACCATTTCAGGTAGAGAACTACCCAGCCATATAAACTGGAGTCTATCTGTCAGGGAGTAAGTAATCTAGAAGATAGCGGATTTGTCTACGCCCATCCTTTGCAGCTCCTTGCTCAGAAGAAGTGTCTACACGTGAGAAATCTGAAAATGTGATTCTCACAATTCCACCAGTGACATCCAGGTGGGAGTGAGCTCACTGCAACAGGTAGATGATGACATTATACACTCCCACATAAGGTTGGTAGGCAAACTGGACAAAGTCTAATAAAGATCTCACCTGTGGCCCGAGGTAAGTCAGGACAAGCCTCTCCAGCACCTTGATCACATGAGATGTGAGAACAATTGGTCTGTAGTCACTAAGTTCAGATGGAGTCATCTTCTTGGGTACAGGAACCAAGCAGGAAGACTTTCATAGAACCCATTACCCCTCTTGAACCAGAGGGGATAATTTCACTCAACTTTACTCACCCCATCACTGAATTGTTCCCACAACCTATGAACTCACTTTCAAGGACCCTTCATCTCATGTTCTCAATACTTATTGTTTATTTATTTATTATTATTTCTTTCTTTTTGTATTTGCATTGTTTGTTTTTTTCACATTGTATGGGGTTATCATCATTTGACTATATTGTGCTTCTCTGTAGTTACTGCAAATGCCAGCAAGAAAATGAATCTCAGGGTTGTATATGGTAGCCATCTATGTACTCTGATAATAAACTTACTTTGAACATTGAACTTTATGGAACCATCCGTTTTGGTGTATTGCAGAGAATCCTGAATGTACAAGAAAAAGAATATATTTGAGTACGAAAAAGGATCTCACATTTAGTATTAATCTATCATTTTGGGAATCATATAGTTTGATTAACCTAATTATCTATGACACTGGAGCTGAATGTTACACCTGGCCCTACACTTCTCCCTCCCTTACTACCATTCAGGCGAGGCAGAACTTCACAGGCAAATCTAACAGGGTCACTTATTTTATCCAGTGCCACCTCCCCTACTTTATTGAGAACAAATGCCATTTGGGTGTTGGCTTCATTGACTGCTTTGACTCCATCAGCTGTGACAGGCAGGATCTCTTAGTGGTCAGCCATTTTAATTCCACTTCCCATTCCCACACTGAATCTGTCCATGGCCTCTTCCACTACCATGTTGAGGCCAGGTAGATTGGAAGAGTAACATCTCATATTCTGTCTTGATAGCTTCCAACCAGATGGCATCAACATCAGTTTCTCTAACTTCCAATAAGCAATCCTTTCTGTCCCCCCATCCCTGTAACCCACTTCCCGCTTCTCTCTGATGATCTGCCAGTCACCTACACTTTCCTCCCTCTTGTTTCTAATCCCATTCCCTATATTCCATGCTCAACTGCCCGCACCTATCAGAATCTTCCCTCAGCCATTTACTTCTTTCACTTTTCACCTCGTAGCTTCTCACATCATTCCCTTTATTCCCTCTCACCACCTTTCGAATCCCCCTTCACCTGATTCACCTTTCACTCACCAGCTCATACTACTCCTCCCACCTTTTCATTCTAGCTACGGGTTAGAGTTAGAGTTACAAGTTAGAGGAGGCCACATCGGGAGACAGAATTCAAGAAAAGGGAGGGAGGTGTCAGAAATGGACCAAGTGAATTTAAGGGCAGGAAGGAAATTAGAGGGAAATTTAATGAAGTTGACAAGCTCAGTGTGGGTGCATCTGATCTGCATGGGTGAAGTTCTGCTTCAAGTGACTCTCCTAAAGACCTGCAAGTAATTGACAATTCTTTTTAGAAATCTACTTGCAAGACTCACTCCTGCTGTTCAGATTTGCTTTCCGGGTGTTCATTGTTTTAATGTGAGTTAGTTTCAGAGAGAAGGTATCAACTGACACTGACCTGTCTCCCACCATTCTGATTGCTTCATGCATGTGCAGTCCAGCAGTTTAGCTGAATTAAGCAATGCAATCAAAAGCCACATTATGGACTATACAGAAAGGAAGGTCTTCAACTTCAATTGATTTTATGGTACAATTCAGTCACATGGTTTTTAAAAACCATTCTTGCATGGCTGAATTTCTCAGCCAAGCTGTTTGTTGTTATTATTGTGAAATATATAGATACTTCTATTCATCTTTTCTTAAAATTTAAATGGAAGCTAAAATGAAAAATAACAAAATCTCACCTACTAAAATGCATGATTGTTTAAAACAGAAATAAATATACAAAATAAAATTCAAATGAATGAATTAAGACAGTGAAAGCTTTTTTTAAAGTTATCTATCACCAAAAGATAATGATTTCATTTCTTTGGATAATGCTTATTTCAAAATGAAAATGTCTACATTCAGGCATATCAGGATCAAATAAAATTAAAAAAAATCTGTAGATTCTGAAATTTGAAACAATACTGGATAAATTCTTCAGGTCTGTGGAAGGAGAAATAGCTTCAAGTTTAGATATCGAACCCTTCATCAGACCTGATCAAAACAGAAATATATTACTTTAGCTCTCTCCACCACTAGAAACAAACTTTCATCTCTCCCTTCCCAGGTACAGATGAAGGGTCACGGACCTGAAAAGTTGACAGTTTCTCTTTCGATAGATGCTGGCAAACCAAACCAAGGATGTCTCTCTGCACTCCAGATACCTTTAAAGTTACTTTGTGAGAGTCATTTGAAAATGTCCTAACTATGCTCAAGTCAATTCAAGTCAGGTCAAGTCAAGTTTTTTGTCTTTTACCTATATATATGTATACTACCAAATGAGACAAAGTTTCTCCAGACCAGGGTGTAAAGTACACATAACACACATATAACACACAATAACTTAGGAAAGTAAGAATTAAACCTACAACTGAATTATGCATAGATAAAGTAAAGTACATAAATTAAATATTGTAGAGTCCGGTGCAATTCTGGTGACACCTCAAGAGCGATGTGGCAGGGAGTTCAGAAGCCTAGTGGCCTGAGAGAAGAAGCTGTTCCACATCCTGAGTGTTCTTATCTTTATGTATTTGAGTCTGATGGTAGAAAGTCAATGAGGATGCTGGATGGATGGGTGGGATCCTTAATAATAGTAAAGGCCCTGCGTACGCAGCACTCCTGATAAATGTCTCCAATGGATGGTAAGGAGGCTTCCATGATCCTCTCAGCCATTCTCACAGCCCTTTGTCAGGTCTTCTAGTCCGATGCTTTGCTACTCCCATATCAAATGGAGACACAGTTTGTCAGGATGCTCTCAATGATGCTCCTGTAAACTTCAGTTCAGATGGATGGGGGGGAGCCTGGCTTGCCTGGGTCTCCTCAGGAAGTGGAGGTGCTGCTCTGCCTTCTTATTCAGGTTATATTTCTATAACCTTTAATAATGGCTAATACTAGTAAGAGGATGACATTTCTATTTTAACAAAACACAGTCCAATTTTTCCTGGAAATGATGGTCTGAAAATCGATCTGTAGAAGCAATATTTGTATTTTTTTTCTGAAAATGAAGTTCTGTTAGCAATGTGTTTACGAAATTTTGTTCTTCTAAATGAGAAGTTTTTATTGACTGGGAAAAGGCAACTTCTTGCTCAATTGTCCAAAGATTAAATCAAACCTTTCCACAGAGGATTGTCACCACACCACACCATGCCCATCCTCTCCCCATCAAACTTCTGCCCTGCTCTGCACACCAGGACCTTGCCAACTCCTGAACTGAAAATGCCAGTCAACAATATGGCTTCTGAAGCTGTCCGGACAGACACCATTTCCCACTCCAGCCTGACCTTTCGAGTGGCTGGACCCAAAACACGCCCCTCCCCACAACGTGCAAACTGCTCAATTTCTGCCCCAGTCTCCCTGAAGCGTGGCATTGTATACGAGTACGAGGTGACACACTTCTACTGCAAATGTAAAGTGTCTGGCCTTTAAGCACAGAATGGCTTTAACCCAGGCAACCTGTTCATATTCTATGCCTTCACAGTATGGTCTGGGTCAATTTTGACCCGGCCCAAGAATCCCCTCATAACAAGTGTCTATACCAAATTTTGAATTACAGATCTATTTAGAATGTACAAATACCCTATCTGACATTAATGGGTGATTAATCCTTAATTAATGTATCAGAGATTTAAAATCTATTTCAATAGACATGGGTCAAATTTGTCCCGGAACAGCCTCAATGTACAAAAATTTGTAGCACCTCTACAAGTGTATAAATTTTTTAAAAATTTTCATTTTTGCGCATTTTGGGTCACTTTAGGAAAAAATCATCAAATTTTGGCTGAAAATGGCATTGAGGGTGTTTTTACCGCTGTCAAATGTCAAAACGGGTCAAATTTGACCCGAACAGTATGTAAGGGTTAAGCAGACAGAGGTGAAACCTTGCAGATGCTGGAAATCTGAAAAAAAATGCAACAATGTTGGAAATGCTCAGCAGGTTTCTTCATCAATCACCAAACTACTTACTGGAGATGAACTTTAACCTGCAATAAAAATGGGAAATCTGGAAAAACTTAGCTATTCTCCTCAGCATTTAAGGAGAGAGAAACCAAATTACACTTTGAACTTTCCTCAGAAATCTTATTAATCTGTCGGTCAATGGCCTCCTCTACAGCCACAATGAGGCCACTCTCAAGTTGGAAGAGCAATACCTCATATAAATGCAACAGCTCTTTATTTTAGGTTTCCAATATCTGCAGTTGTTTTTTTCTTACTTTCCTATAGCATCTAGGTAGCCTCCAACCTGACAACACAAACGGCAAATTCTCCATCTTCAGGTAATTCAATCCCCCTCTCCTTTTCTATTCCATATTCTAGCTCTCCTCTTACTGCTTCTCTTCTCCTCTCTGCCTATTACCTCCCTGTTCCCTTTCTCCTGTGGTCCACTCTCTTCTCCTGTCAGATTCTTTCATCAACCCTTTATCTTTTCCACCTATCACCTTCCAGCTTCTCACTTCAATTCCCCCTTCCCCCTTACCTGGCTCCACCTATCACCTTTCAGCTTCTATTCCTTCCCCTCCCCCCACCTTCTTATTCTGGCTTTTTTGCCCTCCCTTTCCAGTCCTGATGAAGGGTCTCGGTCTGAAATATTGACTGCCTAAAATACTGCATAATCTGCTAAATTCCTCTAGCTTTTTTGTGTGTGTGTGTGTGTTACTCTGGATTTCTTTGGAATATATAGTTTGGCCAGGGGGTGTAGCACCCTTCATGTCCATTCTGGGGCAGCCCACTCACCTTTGGTCCTCACCAGACACTCAATTCTCACCTGCGGCTTCAAGCAGTTGTTTGCATGTGACAAAGGCCACACCCTGGTACACTGCTAATCCAGGCGAGAGTAGCCGATGGCCTCGCACCCTGGTGAAATAGGGACATGCCTAGCAGGCAAAGTCTGCTCCGGTGGACTGGGTGGATGAGATCTACAGTGAGATCGAATGGCCAGAAAGGTTAAACTGTAATGCTCTGTGGAGAGTGAAGAGCATGACAAGGCACAGAGGTCGTGGCCATCCACTGCAACCAAGGAAAACCGCAGATTGTGACACTTGCCCTTACCACTGGACCCTGACTCCTGATGCCTGGTATGGTGGTAGAAGCAAATATATTAGAGGGTTTTAAGGGACATTTGGATAGGCACATGGATGTAAGGAAGATGGAGGGATACGGACATGGTGTAGGTAGGAGGGACTCGTGTTCGGGTGTTACTGATTTATTTTTTAGCTGATTCGTCTCAAAATTTGGGCTGAATGGCCTGTTCTTGTGCTGTACTGTTCTATATCCTATGTTCTGTGTGGGAGAATATTTAACGTGGAAAAGCCTTAGTGTAACAGCTTTTCCACGTTAAATATCCAAATGTCTCTTAAAACCCTCTAATATATTTGCTTCTACCACCATACCAGGCAGGGCATTCCAGGCATCCACAACTCTCTGAGTAAAAAGCTTACCCTTCACATCCCCTTTGAACCTACCCCCTCTCACCTTCAATCCATGCTAACCCCCGTCATCGATGGACATCCACAACTGTAGATTCCTAGCATCTGAAAAACCTCTTGTGTTAATGTACAAAGTTTGTTTTTTCTCTCTCTCCCAAGATGGCTCTTTCTTTGCTTGTGAAGAGCAAGAAGGAAGAGGCCTCAGGAGCTACAGCACAATTTTTGGCGACTGTAGAGGCCAATTCTGGATCTGCAGACTCTGGATTAGTAGCGGCATGGGAACAACTAGGAGGTGGGCACTTTGTTAGCCGGTTCTTTCTGGTGTCTCCTTTTCTCTTCAGCAGTCGTTCTTCTGGATTCCTTAAAATCCTTGGCTGCTCCATGGATCGGTGTTCTTCTGCGGTCTCTGTCACTGCTGCCACCCATTGGCCTCGACATGTGCCTGAGAGAGCTACTGTTGATCATTGAACCTCTTGCATGGGGCACCACGACCTCTCTTGTCCCGAGAGAGTTCTTTGTAGAGTACTGCTTTTGTAACCAGGAGTTGTCCATGTGAGACACGTGGCCTGGCCAGTGGAGCTGCTTCAGCAGCAAAGCGGTTTCAATGCTTGGAAGTTGAGGCTTCTCCCAAACCTCGTTGCTGGAGACACGATCCTGCCAGCTGAGACCCAAGATGGAACGGAGGCAGCTTTGATGGATACAACCAGATTGAACAACTGGATTTGCTTGTGGTACAAGACCCAGGTTTCAAAACCATATAGTAGTGTTTTAACAATGCCAGCCCTGTTCACCTGGATTTTGTGGTTCTTCTGGAGGAGCCCAAAGGCGCTGCTAGCTCTGGCAAGTTGACTGTCAACATCCCTTACTACCATAGCATTGTTGGAGATGATGCTGCCCAGACAGGTGAACTGCTGAACTGTAGGGAGAGGGAGGTTGTCAATGATGATCCAAGGTGGGTTGTAAACACCATGAGTGGGCTTCTGATTGAGGACCATTGTTTTCTTTAGACTGACCATTAACATGAAAACCCTTGTAGCCTTGGCGAACGGAATGACCGTGAGCGTGAGAAGAGCACAGTCGTCTGCATATAGTAGCTCAAGAATGGGCTCTCGCATGGTTTTTGTTCAGGTTAGGGATAGAGTTGAAGATATTTCTGTCGGTGTGGAACTGAATGTAGGCGCTCTGTGAGGTGGTCTCTTTCACTTCCGCTGAAAAAGATGGCAAAGAGCATTGGTGCCAAAACACAGCCTTGTTTCACGCCAGTACTGATGGGTCAGACAGGTCGTCATTACGCTTAACTTGACTGTTTTGGAGCTGCTGCAGGATGGTGAGGAATTTTGAGGACAGCCGAGCTTCAACAGAATCTTCCAAAGACCATCGCTGCTGACTGTATCAAAGGCCCTTGGTCAGAACAATGAATGTCACGTACAGTCCCATGTTCTGCTTAGGACACTTCTCCTGTATCTGGTGCGGGATGAAGATCATATTGGATGTGCCTCTGTTTGCTCTGAATCTGCACAGACTCTCTGTGGGGTAACCTTTGGCGATGGTAGGGATGACTCTGTCCAAGAGAATTCTGGTGAGGACCTTCCCGGCAGTGGACAGCTGGGGAATGCTTCTATAGTTTGAGCAATCTGATATCCCCCCTCCACTCCCCCCCCCGTTCTTCTACAGGAAGACAATTAAAACATCGATTACATCATTTGGGACTGAACCTTTCTCTCAACTGAGCATGAACAGGTTTGTGAGTTCGCTCAGGAAAATGTCTCTGCCCATTTTGTATGCTTCTGCTGGGATCCTGTCAATGTAATCAGTGGCATTTCAGTGGCTTTATGGCATTCCAGCTTGGAAATAGTGGCTTTGACCTCGTCCAGAGTTGGTGGGCCATCAGGCTTAAGCCTGACCTTGTGCTGAGGGATCGTTTCAATGGATGCTTCTTGTAGATGCTGCTTAACCCACTGAGTATTTCATGCAGTTTCTGGATGTATTAGAATTTAACCTGCACCAGGTGCTTGAGATCAGTGGAAAATAACCTGCAAAATAGTATTTTCCAAGTTTATTTCATTTTACAAGCCCTTGTACTCTCGTTTTGCCATCGCTTTAAACTGTGATGGCTACTCATGATGTTTGCACCCAGCTGAACTGAACAGCTAATGAGCAGGATAGTTAGTGCTGGTTGGTTGCTGGAATCATTACGATGAGCCCATAGTACAAAGTTGGCTCCCTGCTGGCATTGCACTAACTGAGGCAAGTTCATCATACATTGTAATGGTGCTGTCCATTTTCAAGTGCAATCAACCTCAGTCACCAGGTCTACTCATTAAAGTTCTGCCTGTCTGATCAGCTGAACTGTCATCTTTCAACACAGGTACTAAGGTATTAAATCCCTTGCAGAAGGTGGCATTTCATCTTCAGGCGGTTTAATTGCCACATATCATCGAATAAAAGTTTACAGATAGTCTGCAGACAAGAGTAAGTGCAACGAGAAGAACATTGCTCTTTTACCACTGATCACAAAATGTAAGTCATCACATTCTTATCTACTGATAGAGTGAAATGGAGAATTGAAGCTTTTCAACTATATTCTCTATCAAGTAATATACAGACTTTAGGATAGTACGGTACAGGAAAATGTCTGTTTTGACTAGGATGACAGTCTGAATTAATCAAGACTGCTTACACGCAGTCCAGACCTTGCTATATGTGCATCCATCTAAATGCCATCATATCATATCTCTTCTACTATCTCTAATGACCGCACATTCTGGACAAAGCTATCTGCCTGCCACTTTGTGTGCTGAGAAGAAATACCCAGCATTTCTCCATTAAACTTTGCCCCTCTCACCTTGAACCTATCTCCTATAGTACTTGACCTTTCTAGCCCCCCAAGTAATGAGTGGTGGGATGAATATACGGTGCTACCAAGGAGGAATAATACTCTCTATCCCTCTGCTAACCTACAGGTCACTCTTGGGCAAAATGTAGCTCCTGCTGAGCTCCCGATCAGGATCGCGCAAAGCCATGGAAGCAGGTGGTGAAGGTTGTATGAGCATCCAGTGCGTAACACAGGTCCTGGTTATGTGACCACTGATGCCAGACAGACAATCCCTGAAGAGCATTGATAATGGCTGGGGTCACTGTCCAGAGAAGGCAATGACATAACAAACAATCCCTTCAAAGAATCCTATCTACTGTATCTATGCCTCTCAAAATTTTAAATACTTCTAGCAGGTAACCACTCAACATTTGATGCTCTAGAGAAACCCTCTGGAGCACCAAAAGGGACAAACTGGAAATAGTAGAACAATGGAGCTTTACTTCCGGAGTAGAGTAATTATTGGAGAAGATTTCTAGTTGCAGGATTTACTCGCATTTGGAAAAGCACAGACTTATTGTGGTAAGTCAGTATGGCATTTTTTGCAGAGGAGGCTTTACCTCACCAATTTAATTCAGTTTTTTCTGAGGAAGCGATGAAGATGATCGATGAGGGTGCGGCAGTGGACATTGTTTACATGGATTTTAGGAAAAACATTCGGCAAAGTCCCCACATGTTCAGCTGATCCAGAGTATTTAAGTCATATCAGATCACTGTCAATTGGAAAGTTAAAATACAGAGAGGCAGACAATTTGAAATTCCACAACAACAGCCATCCCACAAGGTAGAAGAGACTCCCTCTAAGGCTCTGGATTCTGAAAGCTCACCCCAACAGTCTTTGACAATGATTGCTATTACTGAGCAAATTAGATAGCCAAAAGATATACTAAAACAATACAGATTTTCAAATAATTAAATCCTGTAATAATTTGTTCTTTCTCTTAACTAAGATAGATAAAAATCATAAATAATTGAATACATTAATACAAAGTAATAGCAGTGAACCTGTGGCTCACTGGCACTTGTCTTTACTACAAGGCTTCTCCAAAGTCAAACCACCCTCAGATACAGCTGAGGAATAGCTGTGGTAGATGTTGACCTTGTTGTCAGTTCGCCTACATGTTGCTGGGCTCAACATGGCACCAGTGATGGAGCAAAGGCTCCAGATATGCAGGCTCCTTGACCTCCAACGTGACCCCTGCTTTTGTCTGGATGCCTGCAGAAGTTCCAGATGTGCGGAGTGGCAAGTGCCTGATGGCCAGCTGTATCTTTCAGAGTGACCAGCTATCAATCAAAACAAGTATAAGATTATGAGAGGCTTTTTCCCAGGGCTGAAATGGTTGCCACAAGAGGACACGGGTTTAAGATGCTGGGGAGTAGGAACAGGGGAGATGTCGGGCTAAGTTTTTAACTCAGAGAGTGGTGAATGTGTGGGATGGGCTGCCGACAACGGTGGTGGAGGCAGATGCAATAGGATCTTTTAAGAGACTTTTGGATAGGTACATGGAGCTTAGAAAAATAGAGGGCTATAGTTAAGCGCAGTAATTTCTAAGGTAGGGACATGTTCGGCACAACTTTGTGGGCCGAAGGGCCTTTATTGTGCTGTAGGTTTTCTATGTTTCTATGTTTTCTATGTTTCTAATTAACCAAAGCAAGTTGGTACAGATAAAAAATGTATATTTTAATGCAATTATTATTTGCACCACGGTAGCGTAGTGATTAATGTTCTTGTTGCTATTACAGTTTGGGATGTTGGTGCTTGGAGTTCAGTCGTGGTATCCTCTGTAAGGAGTCTGTCTGTCCTCCTAGTGGAATGCATGGCTTTTCTCCCTGTCCTCTGGTTTCCTCCCACAGTCCAAAGACATACCAGGTAGGTTAATTGGTCAGTGTAAATTGTATTGTAATTGGGTTAGGGTTAAATCAGGTTTGGCAGGTCTTACAGTTTGAAGGGCTTAAAGGGCCTATTCCACATTGTATCCCTAAGTAACAATAAATAAATTTAAACACTTAAAGCTCCCATCAGGTTTTCATCTGATGACTAGCACCAATAGGCTCAGTGAATTATACAGTGTATTTAGAGGCAAGTTTAAAACCTTGGGATTAAAATTGTATTATTTATAGTACTGTGCAAAAGTCTTAGGCAGCTATATATATATAGCTAACATGCCTAAGATTTTGCACAGTATGTAGTAATTTTATGTATTACTCTGTACTGCTGCCACACAAAAAAAATGTGAGTGATGATAAACTTGATTCAGATATGGGTCTCTCTTGTGGACTGAGAATGGGAACGGGGCAGGGAGAGGGGAATCATGGTTGGGAAAAGGAGAAGGGAGAGGGGAGGGAGCAGGAAGCACCAGAGAAGCATTCTGTAATGATCAATAAACCAATTGTTTGGAATCAAATGACCTTGCCTGATGTCTCAGGGCTGGTTGTGTCTGCACCCATGCCACCCTCCGCCCCTGGAACTCCTTCACTACCACCTGTCCCACACCGCTCCTGTGCCACTCCATCCTCATCATTCTCAACATCCTTTGCTCCTGCCAGATTTACAAACTTGCTCTGTGCTCCACCTAAACCAATACAGTACTTAGGCACCCCAGGTATATATATATATATATGTGCCTAAGGCTTTTGCATAGTACTGCATATAACTTAACACTTTTGCCCATCGGTACATTCAGTTATGTTCAGGAGTCTTCTAGGGCTCAGTAAATAAGATTAAACAGATTATAGGCTAAACCAGTTCTGAGATATTAGTACATGTTAAGGAATATACTCACTTTTAATCTTCTTGCAACAAGATAAAATTGAAGCTGATTAATAAAAAGGACTTGAGATATTATTCACTCCTCACCAGCTGTGCTCTCATTTGCAACCTTTACATGAACAGGTATTCATATTGCTAACAGCAGATAATCTGCCCTAGTTCGAAAATTGTATCATTGCTGATCAGAAAGTGAGGAGATGCTTGAAATTAGTTTCAGAGTGAATAATAACCATAAATGCGACTAATTTTTAATGGAGTTTACTGGACCACATAAGGAAACCTTTCAGAAGCTTTAAAGTTTTAATGATGTGTAAATGGAGGTGCATTAATGTACATGCATATTTTTACCACTGTGTGGCACACTTTCTCCACACCTGCACTAATAAATCGATCTATTCCACTTCCATCAAAGTGTCAATCTTAACATCCAAAAATCAGTAGGTTTAGAATTCAATTTAGACGTAACCATCTATTTTTTTTAAATATATGGTCCATGAATAGATTAGCTTCCAATCTCCATCAGGGCATAATAATGAGAGAGAAGATATTTGCTGGTTTTGTTTAGTTCTGCATTATTATATTCTGATCAGTTATTTGGAATGATCACATTAAATGACTTAGTCACCCTCTAATCGTCACTATTAACAACTCATTGTCAAAGCAACTGTAGTTTCAGTCTACCACAAATGTTCCCTGTGTCACATCAGCTGTGTCCCTCAGCTTCTCTGCAACATCTTTTCTCCCCTCTCATTCTCAATTCCATCAAAAGATCGTCAATCCAAAGTGTTAGCTGTTTCTCCTTATACCAATGCCATCTACCCTGCTGAGTACTTTTTGTTTTTAAGTGTTTCCGTCCAGTGGGAGGCGGGTGGAGCTACGTCTCTACCATAGGAAGTGTAAGGCACTACTTCCCTCTGCTGGCCCGCGGGTCATCCTCGGGCAATGTGTGCACCTGCTTAGCCCTCGATCAGGGTCACGTGAAGCAATGGGCGCAGGTGGTCAATGGTTGGATGAGCAGCTAGTGCAAATCACAAGTCCTGGTTATGCGACCACTGACATCAGGCAGGTAATCTCTGATGTGTATTAATAATGGCCGGTGTCACCCATCTTGTAAAGATACCCAGAAGAAGGCAATGGCAACCACTTCTGTGGAAAAGTTGCCAAGAACAATCATAGTCATGGAAAGACTATGATCTCCCACAATATTCGACATTGCACATAATGATTGAGCCATTCACAAGCTCTTAGATTCCTTTAGCTACTATCAGTTGTCCACAAATGTCATCTGATTTCCTGGACTACCATTAGATCCCAGTCCACAAACATCAGAGCTTCCAACCAAGATCTGTTATTTGAGTTGCAATTAAGAACTACATTTCAAATTATACTGAGAAATGAATCTCAGTATAATTTGAAATGTAGTTCTTAATTGCAACTCAAATAACAGATCTTGGTTGGAAGCTCTGATGTTTGTGGACTGGGATCTAATGGTTCATTTGTTCACTTTTCACACCAAACAACTTATTTGATAAGAGTGGGCTCCCTCACCTCTGCCCCTCTGCCCTTCAACTCAGGTGCCCCTCAAGGCTGTGTACCAAGCCCCTACCTTTACTCTCTGTATACTCATGACTGTGTTGCCACCAATGGCTCCAATCAGCTAATTAAATTTACTGACGACACTACACCAATTGGCCTGGTCTCAAATAATAATGAGGCAACCTACGGAGAAGAAGTCATCAGATTGACACAGTGGGAGTCAAGAAAACAACTTCTCCCTCAATGTTGCAAAACACAAAGGAGACAGTGTTGAATTAACCCAGTAGCAAAAGTAGCATATGCTATGGGCCCCACACTAAATGCTTGCAAGCTGCAGTCTGGTGAAATCAGCATCTCACTGTATCCTCACGACGATCCGGCAACGCTGTTGTTTTCATGTCGGGGGAGCTGCATGCTACATGGCACGTGTTGGCTTCTTGCTGTGTCATGGTGACCTTTGTGCTATCTCCCACGCTCCCAGGCCGCTGCAGGGTGCGCAGCCGCGGTGAGCCTGCGGCAAGGGATGTGCGACTCAACAGTTTTATGTGACCCAGTTCATGATTCCTCATTCTTTTCCTGATTTTAGGTAGTCCGAACCAGTTCAGGAACATACAAGAACCTGTATTTCCCAAATGAAATGAGTTTCAATAAGCACCTACACAGATAATTCTCAGAACATTGTTCCTAGTTGGTTGTTGAGAGCATGTGATCCACACGCGCTCATAGCCACAACAGTCACATAAATTTGTTATTGCTGGCAGAGCATATAAATGCTCATGCAAACAAAGGAAGGGGACATAAATCATACCTATCTAAAACAACAAGTGAGGAATTCATCAATCTGATTGGATCCAGCAAACTGGATCACATTACTGGTGAAGTGAAGAAATACAAGTATTATTCTCATTCATTGGATTCTACTCCAGATATATGTAATGTGGACCAGCTGACTTTGACTGTGCGCTGTGTTTTGCTGTCTGGAGCAGTTGAAGGATTCGTGAAGTTTTTGGATATGGAAAGTCATAGTGCTGAACAGCTCGCTCAAAGTTTACTTGACCTTCTAAAGGAAAATGACATTGATATAAAAGACTGCCGTGGTCAAAGTTACGACAATGCCAGCAACGTGAGTGGCAAGTACAGTGGCTTACAAGCATGAATTAAAGAGCTGAATGAGTTTGTGGATTACATTCCATGTTTTGCACATTCACTAAATTTGGTTGAAAAATGTGCTGCTGAATGTTGTCAAGAAGCATCAATTTTCTTTCAATTTGTAGAAAGCCTGTACACGTTTCTTTCTGCTTCTTCTTATCGGTGGGATCTCCTTTCTGCTGCACTATCTGATGGTGGTGCTCATTTGCCCATTGTGAAAAGAATGTCAGATACCAGGTGGTCAGCTCGTGCAGATGTAACAAAAACACTTTTACACAGCTTTTCTGCAATAAAACCAGTCTTGGATGACATTTCAAATAATAATGATCAGAAGGCAGAGTGTCGACAATAGGCTTGTGGACTACATTCAACCATGATGAAATTGGAAACAGGAATAATGGTCATATTGTGGGATCAAGTATTACAGCATTTTCAAATGACCAGTGCTTCTTTGCAATCTTCTAGGCAAGACTTGAATACAGCTTGTCCACTCTATTAATCCGTGCATGGATATATTCAAGCTGTGCAGTCTACTTTTTCAGACATTGAGCAAAACGCCAAGGATCTGACTAAGTGTGAAGATTATCAGCAGCAAACTCGAAGAAAACGCAGTCAAAATTGCGCGTATGATGATTTCAGTGGTTCTAACACTTTTGATCCACTTGTTGAATCCCAAATGCCTTCTCAGAAGTTTAAAAGCCAATCATTTCTCGCCATTATTGACAGCTTGCTTTCTGCCCTGTCAAAAAGGCAGAAAGCTTATCTAAAGGTGAATGGTGTTTTTGGATTCCTTCATCAGTTACAGTCATTTACACCTGAAGAGATCATAAAGAGGTCATCAAATCTTATTAAATTATATCTGGACAATCTGGAAGAAAGTCTTGATGAAGAATTTGCGCAGTTTACTGAACTGTGGAAAACTGATCTTGCTTCTCATGTTGGCGCCAAACAAAACCTTGTAGAGGTACTGTTGTACCGTTTGATAACTGACAATTCTTTGGAGTCATCTTTTCCAAATGTAGAAAATGCCTTGTGCATCTATTTGTCACTCATGGTTACCAACTGCAGTGGAGAACGCTCATTTTCAAAACTGAAGAGGATTAAAAATGAACTAACAAGCACCATGGGTCAAAACAGATTGAACAATCTCATTCTAATGAGCATTGAACATGAACTTCTGCATGAAATATACATTTCCAGTATCATCAACACATTTACACATGCTAAATCTAGAAAATGTAACTTTTAAATTGTAGCTTTGTTACTTTTGACATTTGAAATTGATACCTACATGTAAGTAATACTATTACTGAAGTGTCAGACATTTGTCATATTATCTGGCTGTGTAGCAAATGAAAAAAATTGAATTACATTACTATGCAAGTAAATAACTTACGTTTTAATACTTCTGTGCATTTTTAAAATTTAGGGCCCCTTTATAACATATGCTACAAGCCCTGCACTAGCTTAATCCGGCCCTGAAAGGAAATGGTTGTGGACTACAGGAGGAATGGAGACAGGCTAACCCATATTGACATCATTGGATCTGGGGTTGAAAGGGTGAACTGCTTTAAGTTCCTCGGCATAAAGATCACCAAGGACCTCATGTGATCCGTATATACCAGCTGTGTGGTGAAAAAGGCACAACAGCACCTCTTGCACCTCAGATAGTTGAAGAAGTTTGGTATGGGCTCCCAAATCCCAAGAACTTTCTATAGGGGCACAATTGAGAGCATCCTGACTGGCTGCATCACTGCCTGGTATGGAAACTGTACTTCCCTCAACTGCAGGACTCTGCAGAGAGTGGTGTGTACAGCCCAGCACAGCTGTAGATGTGAACTTCCCACTATTCAGGACATTTACAAAGAATTGTGTGTGATAAGGGCCTGAAGGATCACTGGGGACTCGAGTCACCCCAACCACAAACTGTTTCAGTTGCTACCATCTAGGAAACAGTACTACAGCACAAAAGCCAGGACCAAAAGGCTTCGGGACATCTTTTTCCACCAGGCCATCAGACTGCTTAAATTATGTTGAAGCAACCATATTTCTATTTTATATTGACTATCCTGTTGTACATAATATTTATTGTGTGTGTGTGTGTGTGTGTGTGTGTGTGTGTGTGTGTGTGTGTGTGTGTGTGTGTGTGTGTGTGTGTGTGTGTGTGTGTGTGTGTGCACGCGCACTTTACTCCTGGTGGAGTCGTTGGGGCACCGTCAAGACAAGCTTTTTGCACCGATCTTTTTGGTGATTGCTCATCGTCCGCCATGTCTTGGGCATCTGAAACCTGGCAGAGCCCATCCCTCTCCAGGTTTATTATAAATTACTATAAATTGCACATTGCTCATTTAGACAGAGATGCACCATAAAGATTTTTACTCCTCATGTACATGAAGGATATAAATAATAAAGTGAATTCAATTCAATTCTTCTCACTGCTGTCAGTAAGGATGAAGGTTCAAGGTGTATTTATTATCAAAGTATGTCTGCAGTATACACCTCTGAGATTCGACATCTCCAGACAGCCATGAAACAAAGAAAGCCATTGAAGCTTTTCAAAGAAAAACATCAAACCCCCCACGTAAAAAGAAACAAATTGTCCAAATGGTAACAAGAACATGAACCCACCCATATGCAAAAATAGGAATCATGCAAGCGGTGATAAACCACCCCTCATGCAAAAAATCAAATCGTGCAGCAAGAAAGAATGGGCGAAAACACAGAATATTAAAAAAAAAAGAGAATTGAAAGAGTCCAATCCATATATAGCAGGCCAAGAACTTCACTATCATCCTCCGACAGCATTGAGAGAGAGGGAGAGAGAGACCATTTGAACCCAGATGCGGGTTTGCTTTAGATGCTCTGGATTCCATCCCCCCACCCACACCTGCAGTCCAAAGACATATTTACATTGTAAATTGTCCCATGATTAGGCTAGCATTAAATCAGGGGGTTTCCAGGCAGTGCGATTCAGAGGGCCGGAAGGGCCTTTTCTGCACTTTACCTTAATAAATAAATCAACAATGACCTCTTCCACTTCCCCAGTAAGTTTTGCAGACTACAATCTGACAAAGCAAGCTTTCCAATCAAAAGGTCGTCTTTCTGAAATGGTAACTCTGTTTCTCTTTCCATAGCTGCTGCTTGACCTGCTCAGCATTTTCTGGTTTTATTCCCAAATGAAAGACCATGAAAAAGAAATTAAAAGGCCCCTGTAATCAAATTAAGCAGGACCTTCAGAAAATATGTTCTGCTTGGAGCAGTCCCCCTGTGTTAAATTTGCATTTTGGTTCAAATGCAGACCAGTGAACAAGTCTGTAGTGGGCTGAAGTTTTCTACATGGTGAGTCACCAGTCTTTGCAGTGCCCAGCTGTAGAGGTGGAACTGAAATGAGTTCCCCAAGGCATTAAAAGGACATTAAGGTGTGACAGGACCATTAATGTTGCTTCAATTCTACTGCATTATTAACTTGGTCTGGGGTATACTTTTGAAAGCAATTTTAAAGTAAAATACAGAGTTTTGTTAAGAAAATGTTCAAGATAGCATTTGGTTGGTATTATTTTATCACACAGTTTTAGTCGCAAAAATAAGTGTAGGCACTGTAATTATAACACTAAGTGGCAAGTTCAGTCACAAAGACATCAACCAACCTTTTCAAAAGAGAAATAAGTAGCAAATCCACACGTCAAAGCTGTGCTCACGTTGTAACACATGCAGTTTATTTCTTCTTCCAGCAATGGGGTCCCAATGCAGACATTAGCAAAACACTTGTGAATTTCTACAGATGTACTGTGGAGAGCATTCTAATTGAGTGCTTCACCGTCTGGTATGGGGTGGGGGGGGGGGTGGCCTACTGCACAGGATCAAAGTAAACTGCAGAGAGTTGTAAAATTAGTCTTCTCCACTTGTATCCAGGACATCTTCAAGGAGTGATGCCTCAACATGGCGGCATCCATCATTAAGAACCCCTGTTGCCCTGGGCATGCTCTCCTCTCATTGCTACCACCAGGAAGGAGGTACACAAGCCTGAAGCACACACTCTGTGATTCAGGAACAGCTTCTTCCCCTCTGTCATCCAATTTCTGAATGGTCATTGAACCCATGAACTCTACCTCACTACTTTCTTTTAAAATTTCTCTTTTTTTCACTACTTATTTAATTTAACTATTTAAGATATATATGCCTACAGTAATTCACAGTTATTGCTCTCTCTACTATTATGTATTGCATTGTACTGCTGCCGCAAAGTTAACAAATTGCATGACATAAGCCAGTGATATTAAACTTGATTTTGATTCTGATGTCCTCACAAAACAAACTCATGCAAAATTTCATGGAATTTCCCTCCATTTTCTATACATGGTTATATTTCAAGCATATTTTTAGGGAAATAGCAATAGGTGTGAACTGACTGCATATTCTCTTTCTGCACTAGATCAAAGGAAACACTGGTCCAGTTTATGGCTAGATTTGATAGAGCCCTGAAACAAGGCGAGAAAAATTACTTACTTTCAAAGATTTAAAATGATGAATTGTGAATTAATTATTTTTGTAACAAAAAATGTGATGACATTTTGAGTAGACACCATTTCCGACAGTATATTTCTCTCTCAGTACTCCATTGATATTCCAGGCTAGATTATGTGTTCAGGTCTCCAGAGAAGGGTTTAAACACACAATGACCTTCAGATGCAGTGACAACAATTCTAGGGCAGAGACAAGGTTGACACAAGAGACTGAAAATGTAATTTGCCCCAAGTTTAAACGCATAGGAATAACATCCTTACACCAGAATAAAAATGACATTTCCTTTTGTTTCAGCAGTCAGTAAAAGGTAACTTCTAAATGCCTCTCAAAAAGCAGAATGCATGCATTGCAACCAGTAACTCAAATCATTTTACATCAAAGTCTTTGTAAATTCCACAAATAAAATCAAATTAAAACTAACGCTTCAACAAAGATAATTTTACCAATAAGCAAGAATACCAAAAGTTTTGAGGTTTTGGAATTGCTCATTAAAAAACAAAGCCCTAAAATTTATACTATTTTAATTTGGAAGCAATGGGTCACTGTCTGGTCCACCCGTGCCAAAGATCAGTACGGGTAATCTGTATGGATTTATCGTCTAAATTAAGTAGCACTTTATTCACAATGTTGTCTGGAGCAGTCTTTCACTTTGCATTGTACAGCTACCTGCATGGTAAATCTTTGACCTGCTTGCATAATTGCAGCTGGGTGTTAACAAGTATACCAACAGGATACTCAGTGAGCTTAATTGCAATGACAAGACTCTGACTTGCATTGTTATTGGTCTTCCTCCCCCCTCGCGCCCCACCTCAGAATAAATTGCCCACTCCTATTTCCTTAATGTGATAATGCACAGATCCTGCAGCATTTGTATCCATCTTGCACACAAAAAAGTGTCAAGTCAAGTCAAATTTAAATTAACTATACTGTATACATGTAATCCATCAAATGAAACGATTCTCTGAACCAGGGTGTAAAGCACTTTAGTATACATTATACACATATAACACACAGTAACTTATGAAAGTAAGGTACAGAACAGATTAACCAGCGACACTTTGAATGCGATGCGGCAGGTAGTTCAGTAGCCTAATGGCCTGAGGGAAGAAACCGTTTCCCTTCCAGGTGAGGCGACACTTCACCTGTGAGTCTGTTTGGGTCATCTACTCTATCTGGTGCTACTGGTGTGGCCTCCCGTATGTCGGTGAGACCTGACGCAGATTGGGAGACCACTTCGCCGAGCACCTATGCTCCGTGCGCCAGAAAAAGCTGGACCTCCTAATGGCCACCCATTTTAATTCCACTTCCTATTCCAACATGTCAGTCCAAGGCTTCTACTGCCATGGTGAGGCCATGTTCAGGTTGGAGGAGAAACACCTTATATTCCGTCTGGGTAGCCTCCAACCTGATGGCATGAACATCAATTTTCGAACTTCTGTTAATACGCCCACCCCCTTTACTATTCCCATTTCCATTTCCCTCTCTCACCTTATCTCCTTACCTGCCTACCACCTCCCTCTGGTGCTCCTTCCCCTTTCCTTTCTTCCATGGTCTTCTACCCTCTCCTATCAGATTCCCCCTTCTCCAGCTCTGTGTCTCTTTCAGCAATCAACTTCCCAGCTCTTTACTTCATCTCTCCTCCCTTCTGCTTTCACCGATCACCTTATGGTTCATTCTCCCCCTCCCTCCACTTTCTTGCTCTGACTCCTCATCTTTTTCTTCAGTCCTGATGAAGAGTCTCAGCCCGAAACATCGTCTGTACACTTTTACATAGATGCTGCCTGGCCTGCTGAGTTCCTTCAGCATCTTGACTCTGTTGCTTGTTTCCCATCCTGACTGCTCTTATTTTTATGCATCGGCGTCTCCTGTCAGATGGTAGAAAGTCAAAGAGGATGCTGGGTGGATGGATAGATCCTTAATAATACCGAAGTTTCTGTATACCCAGCACTCCTGATAAATGTCCCCGACGGATGGTAGGGAGACCCTTGCGGTCCTCTCAGCCATTTTCATAATCCTTTGCAGGGCCTTTAGTCTGATGTTCAGCTGCTCCCATATCAGATGAGACTGTCAATGGTGCTCCGATGAAATGCAGTTAAGATGTGGGTGGTGGGGGGGGGCAGGGGTGTTGAAGAGCATCACGTTCTTCGGTCTCCTTAGGAAGTGAAGACACTGCACATTAGAAGTAACAACCATTTACTCCAACTGTTACGTAATGCTTGGCCTATGAAATTCCCAAACTAACATTTGCATTAACATTTTAAGGGGAACTTCAGGTGATAAAAATGGTTCATCATATAAGAAAGAATAGACCACATAGAGCAGATAAAATAGGGTAGACATTAGTGCGATACTATTACCACTTAGGGCATTCTGGATTTCGGAGATCAATTGCAGCACCGTTCTATGAGGAGTCTCTGTCCATCCTCCCCGTGGAATACGTGGGCTTTGTCCAGGTTCTCCGGTTTCCTCCCTCAGCCCACCGAGGTATCGGGTAGGTTAATTGGTCATTGTAAATTACCCTATTGTTAAGTTAGAGCTAATCGGGTTTGACAGGGGTTACTGGGGCAGCATAGCTCAAAGACCCAGAGTCTGCACTGTATCAGTAATTAAAAATCAATAAATTTTACCACTTCAAGCTCCCGTCATGTTTTCATCTAATGACGGGCACCAACAGATTCAATGAACTATACTGTGTGTTTAACAGGCAAGTTTAAAATCGCTGAATAAAATAAATAAAACAATTGCTACTTCTGATTCTCCAAATAATCTATTTGTCAATGATAATAGATAAATGATTACTGACTTTACCAATTTTATATTAACAGAATAAAATGATGAGACAAGACTATTTTCATCTTGTCACTATAGTTTCAAGATTCAAGTACATTTATTATCAAAGAATGTACTGTATAAATCATACAACCTTGAGATTTGCTTGCTCGCAGATAGCCACAAAGCAAGACACCACAAATAACTCAATTTTAAAAAAAGAAAAAGAAAAATGAAAGGCCAACACCTGATGTGCAATAAAAAGAAAAAATATACTACTCATGCAAAGAAATGAAGTGAAAAATATGTATGTAAATGTTTTTTTTTGCATCATCCTTAAATTACTGTATGTTGTATCTTCCTAGCAGCTTTGATCTAAAATCATATTAAAGATGGTTAATGAATCTTATATTCTTATAAGGAAGTATTCATGAAATCTTTGGAATGCAAAATGCTTTCCAAACACATCCTCATGAATGCTCTGAAATACTCCGGAATATAATAATGAAGGAATACCTTCTATATAAACAAATAACATAATGCATTACATCATATCTTTCAATTCTTCCCTATTTTTATTTAAGAAAATGTCTCTCTGCCACCAATGGTATCTTTATATTTATAATGCTGTTCGTCGATGTCTTGGCCTGAAACATCGACTGCTTATTCCCTTTCAACGATACTGCCTGGTTTGCAGAGATCCTTCAACATTTTGTGTCCTCAGCTCCAAGTTTCCAGAATCTGCAAAGTCTCTTTTATTCATATTTGATTATATTTGCATTAACAAAATTACTGAGCTAAGTATAGAAGCTAAACAAATAAACAGTTTTGAAACAATTACGGTACTGTGCAAAAGTCTCAGGCACATATATATATAGCTAGGGTGTCTACAACTTTTGCACAGTACTATATTTGTCAACGTGGAGCAGAGAGCGAGTTTGTAAATCTGGCAGGAGCAAAGGATGTTGGGAATGGCGAGGGTGGAGTACCGTGGGATGGGTGTGGGACAGTTGGCAGAGAAGGAGTGCCAGGGGTGGGGAGTGGTGTGGGTGCAGACACACTCAGCCCTGTGACATCAGGCAAGGTCATTTGATTCCAAACAATTGGTTTTTTTGATCATTACAAAATGTCTCTCTTGTGCTTCCCGCTCCCTTCTCTCTTCTGTGCTCTTTTTTTCTAACCATGATTCCCCTCTCCCTGCCCCTTCCCACTCTCAGTCCACAATAGAGATCCATATTAGAATCAAGTTTATCATCACTAACATATATCATGAAATTTGTTTTTTTTTTGTGACAGCAGTATGGTGCAATACATAAGAGTACTACAGTGCTTTGCAAAGGTCTTAGACATCCTAGCTATATGAATGTGCCTAAGTATTTTGCAGAGTACTTTATGCCATTGAATTATGCATGCTGTTATTTGATGGTTCTTTCTGAAATTTCTCGAAGTAGCCACTCAGAAACATTCATCAAACTCTTATAGCCCCTTAGGTGGCGCTCTCATACAACCTTTATTCTTTTGCAAACGGGCATGTTGAAAATGCAGAGAGAAAAACATAAAAGCTCATCAATAAATGCGCTAAAAATCTCTACTATCCTGGAACCTAAAATATTTAAAAGGTCACACAACTTAACTTTCACATTGACACTATGATAATAAACATAAAGCACAGCTGTAACTGAAAAACAATTGGTGAGGGAATATTTCTGAAGCACCATTCTTTTCTATGTTAGATCAGTAATGTGATACTGTAATGTATGAAGTCTATTAATTACTTAGATTGGAAAGTTGCTGCAGCAATTATTAATTCTGTGTTTCTCCCATATTTGTCTCAAATAATTATTGCCCAGCGATACTGTTTACAATTTATGTGTGCACCAATTCAAAGCAATTTATTTCACAACAATCATCTCTTACAAGACTTGCCCTCTCTAATTCTAAATTGTATATATTTTTAATGAATACATTTGTTATTTTGCTAATTGAAAAGGAAGCACATCATAACTCATCTGCTCTAGACCATCAAGGTCAATGGGTTCAGCTTGTTTACAGACAATTTGATTGGAATTTTATTAATATTTTTCTCTGCAGTCGATTTGCTACATGAGGCAGGTTCCCAATATAGCTCCAGAACAAATTTTAATTATGACTGTATTGTCAATTAGCTCCATTGCCCAAAGAAGTGCCATGTGGTTCTTCTGATTGATAGCTAGATATCATAAAAGGTGGTGATTGTGTAATATAGCCTTCCCTAGCAATACTGAAGAAGTATTGTCTGTAAGGTAGTTGGGGATGTTTGAGTGTGTGTGAATCTATCATTTCATGTCTTTCAAATTAAAACAAATTAGATTTTTAAAAATTCTATTTAAATGTTTTTACTATTAACTTGTCCATTATTTTTTTCTCCACCATGTTGTCCTTCATTTCTGGGTGCTGGGGTGGAGATATGTATCTACCAAAGGAGGTGTAAGGCACTCCTTCCATCCATTAGCCTGAAGGCCACCCTTCAGTAAGGTGTAGCACCTGCTCAGCCACTGCTCCCCCGTCCCATCATCAGTGCCACGTGAAGCCATGGGAGTAGGTGGTGAATGGTTGTATGAGACTCATATTAGTCCTGGTTTTGCAGCCAATGACACCGGGCAGACAATCTCTAAAGAGTGTTGATAATAGCTAGGCTCACCTGCTTTGGAAAGGCACTGTCCAGAAGGCAACAATGGCAAACCACTTCTGTTGAATTTGCCAAGAACAATCATAGTCATGACCATGGTTGCCCACTTTGTAAGACACAGGACATAACGAATGAATGTCATTCATCCCATTACTGTTTTGGGTACAGTTTAGCTATATTTTACCTACATTTTACAGTTACCTACCTATAAAGAAATAGAAGATTCTATTAGAAGATTCTAAATAGAAGATTCTATACCCATTATGTCGCAGAATGTTTCAACGTCCTCAACAAATGCGACCAATGTAGGATCGAGGGTCACAAAATTCGTCAAAGGTTTTGAAGAGATTTTATAAACCATGAAGTAGATGGGGGTGAAAAGAGTGTAATTGAGAGAATGCTAAGACTTGCGTAGGTGAATATGGCAGGTTGTGTTAATATTTTTGTGCTCAGGGTTGTTCAAGGAGTGCGAAAGATGAAGTACAAATACACATCTCTTTGTTTCTGAATCCAAGCAGAAAAGCCTATTAAAGCAGATAGGTCTCTGAGCTAAGTATTCATGGATTTATTAGAGTGTAATTAAAATCAATGAAAATCAAAGGACCATTACTTGTCTAACATGTCAGGAGATGGCTTTAATCTTTTCATTCTTTTAAGTGGATGAGCATCAATATAATTAAATAAGGTATACCAACTTTAGGCAATTCAGAGCAAAAGGTTTACACCCCGATTTCTATGTTATTGTAGGTGTTGTGGAGTACAAGCTCATAATTCTGAAAGTATTCATGGAGATTCTGGAACATGGAACCACCAGGTGGAAATCTGTGTTTAAAACTATGGTGTGTGCTCTAAGTGATGACTTGTTGCAAAGTATAATTCTAAAGATGTATTTGGTATCGTTCAGTGTGGCCTGAGGAACAGTTAGTACTGGAATGTTGTTGTCAGTCAATAAAACTAAGTGTTATTAGACCATAAGTCCATAAGATATGGGAACAGAAGTAAACCATTTGGCCCGTCGAGTCTGCTCGCCATTTCATCAGGGCTAATCCACTTTCCCTCTCAGCTCCAATCTCCCACCCTCTTCCCATATCCACCCATGCCCTGACTCATCAAGAATCTATAAACATCTGCCTTAAGTATATCTAATGACTTGGCCTCCACTGCCACTTGTGGCAATGAATTCCACAGATTCACCATACTCTGGATAAATAAATTCCTGCTCATCTCCATTTTAAATGGTTCATCCCTCTAGTCTCAGGCTGTGTCCACTGGTCTTAGAACCCCTCCCCCCCACCATGAGAAACACGCACTCTAAATCTACTCCATTGAGGCATATTGTTTGCCCACCAATGTTTTCCCTTCATGCCATACAGTACTTTGAAAAAGCACACAGTTCCTCTCCAGGTTACAATGCAACTTCTTATTTACAGACTGTACATATGAATGTGGGATGGCAGGGTGGTGTAACATGCTCCTGCCCTCCACTAACCTGACACTTGGGCAAGGTGTCGCATCTACTTAGCCCCTAATCAGGGTCATGTGAAGCCATTGAAGCAGGTGGTGGATGGTCGTATGAGCAGCTGGTGCATATCACAAGTCCTGGTTATGCAGCCACTGATGCCAGGTAGACAATCTCTGAAGAGTATTGATAATGGCCTGGGTCACCCGTCTTGTAAAGACACTGCCCAGAAGAAGGCAATGGCAAACCACTTCTGTAGAAAACTGTGCTGAGAACAATCATGATCATGGAAAGACCATGATTGCCCAAGTCACATGACACAACACATAACAAGAAAATATAAATGAGCCTTTGGTAAATTGGCAGAATGAGCTACAGACTACTGTGGGTCTCTGGATATCTTCTGTGTGGGATCTTGGTTCATGGAATAATATTGCATCTTGCCAAGAAATGCCTCTGCATTCTGAGGAGTCTGACAAAAGCTGGGCTATGCACATCAATACTCAGGAGATTCTCCAAACATGCGGTACAGAGCATCCTAATACGCTGTATCACCGCATCGTACGGAAACAGCACTGAGATGAACAGGAAGGGTCGACAACAAGTAGTCCACCATGAGCAACACATCACCAGCACAAGCCTACCTGCCATCAAAGACATATATACAGAAAGATGCCAGTAAAAGGCCAGCAGTATCATGAAGCATCCCAACCACCCTGCTCATGAACTGTTTGCCCCACTCCCATGAGGGAGGAGACTATGTAGCATCCACACCAGGACCACCAAAATCTGTTACTCTCCCCAAGTAGTAAGGCTGATCAACATTTCTACCCACTAACCAGTCACCTGAGGTACTAATACCTCCCTGCCTAGCTCTGCTTTATGGACATGCAATCAAGTATATAAGCTATTCATTACATTTTTTATTATCATTTTCTTTATCTAATTGTTTATTTTTGCACGACATCA